>NC_090256.1:78174652-78276226 GCF_037325665.1 Littorina saxatilis | reverse complement strand
TTATATTGCGCCTATCCCTTACAAAAAACAAAAATATTTGGCTCTAAGCGCATTACAACATGTGAAGGACTTGGTACAATCAAGTCTGACAAGTACAACAGCACAATATACAGTCGGTCTCTTAGGTAAAAGCAGCTTCGACAGTTAAACACTTCTACTAAAAGATCCTCTAACAATTTACAAACATAGTTAAAGAACATCGAGTTAATAGGAATTAAAAAAAAAAAAGGTTCTTATAATAAAACTATCTAGCGAACGACGAAGAAGAAGAAGAATAAAACTATCAATGTCAATGTATAACAAGTCATTCAACGTAAATGGCCAAAGAACAACAATAAAACAATGGTGATAAAACAGTTATACTCAATGGCTAACATATAACATAATGGTTTCCATCCCACTCTTTCCCGCCTACTGATGTGGACGTGTGGGTGCCCCACCCCTTCCCTGTCAGTCAGGCTGATGGAGTCAAATTCGACTATTTGTATCCGTGAAAAAGGACTCCTCAAATGGGGACTCTTCAATATGTTACGTTAAAATGTTTTGGCGCTTGCTTTCTGTTTGTTGGTAAGCACTTAATGTTATGCCATTCTGCAATTAGATTGAACCACAAGTGAATAAAATACTACAAGTTCCCATCGAGAATAGAGGATTTTGGGTATTTTTCATGCATTGTCGTCAGCGCTTTTCGGCGATTGGTCAATGCATTTCGTATCAATAATGTCGGTCACGCTTGAAATTATCGCTACTTCATATTGCTTTCCAAACTTATACGAAGTGACCGGGAGCGTAGGGTCAGTTATGAACTGAATTAGCCCCGAACAGTGAGATATAGAGAACAGTACACAAATACGAACGGAGAGACTCGGAAACTCGAGTCAGTCGTCGCCACGCTCGAGAACTCAAGTGTAATATTTGAAGTTAATATCTCCCTCGCCAAAAGTGCGACAGAATAGCTCAGTTGGTAACGCGCTGGATCATGCGCTAGTCCTTACTTTTGTGGTCCCGGGTTCGATTCGCTTCGACGGCAATTTTTTTTCTTTTCTGAACTCGTAATTCTTGTATTTTATTCATTTGCTTCATTCCAAACGTTTTGGATTATGAAATGAATCGAAATAATAAAAACAGTTGCATAAGTTTTGAGTACTTCCAGAATTACCCATTCTTTTTTTTAATTTTTTTTTAGTAACCCTGACATCGGCTTTGGTGAAAATTGATTGCCCTTGAAGGCAACACCGCGACTACATGTAATGATGATATCAAGAAAACGTACTCGCGGAGTACGGTTGAAACAGGTCGAAATCGGCCCTTCCGCTGTATCAGTCATCCCAGCAGAGGCTGACCTCAGTGTGGGTTCAACGACCTCTCGGACGCCAGGTTGCCTTTACCACAATGCTACGTTTCCTGACCGCACGTGTCGACCGTCATGTACGGAAGACGTTTAGCGTCGGCCATTGTGGAGGCCCCCACTATGGGGTCGCGAATTGCGGCTGGAAGTGGATGAATTTGACCCCTTCAGCATCATGGTCGGTCCATCAGAGGCTGAGATCGTTAATTGTGGGTTCAACAACCTCTCGACCTCACAGTCGCTTTTGCCATGATGCTACGACGCTCTGTCGCACGGCTTGTTGTCAAGGAATCAATGGCCCGGTGCCTTCTGGTCTACAGTCTGGTTATCTGCAGTCTTCTACAGCCCTATAAAGAACGATGTAGTCTGTAGTCTGATAGTCTGCTCTCCATAGCCAGATGCAGAGCGGTGTACTCTGTAGTCAACAGTCCGGTAGTCTGCTACAGCCAGATGAAGAACGATGTACTCTAGTCTGCAGTCTGATAGTCTGCTACAGCCAGATGAAGAACGATGTACTCTAGTCTGCAGTCTGATAGTCTGCTACAGCCAGATGAAGAACGATGTACTCTGTAGTCTGCAGTCTGATAGTCTGCTCTCCATCGCCAGATGAAGAGCGATGTACTTATAAGTCTACAATCTGCTAGTCTGCAGTCTACTGCAGCCAGACGAAGAAAAATGTACTGTGTAGTCTACTGTGTAATCTCTATAGCGAGATGACGGTCGATGTTCTTTGTAGTCTCTAGTCTTCAAACGGATGAAGAGCGATCAACATTACGGTGAATAGCCAGTCGAAGAGCGATGTACTTTGAACTGGCAACTGTAATTTCGGGACACTTTTGTTTGGTCCCTTTCATCACAGGTACCACTGTACGTTGTAGTCTACACTGGCTAGATAAAGAGCGATCTGCAGTCTGATGAGAAGGAAGATAATGCTGGCCATTGAGGACACTGGGGGTTTAGAGTGCGGGGGGGGGGGGGGGGGGCTGTGTTCTCTTGTCTAATTGTTTTTCTATCCCAGAGGATAAGGAGGTGAGATTACCCGCGTCACCTTTCTCTTGCCGCTGTCTTCGTTACCCTCGCTGCATCATTCTCTCGTCCTCTGTTTGGGACTGGGGTCATCCTTATTCCCAGCCTGGTACGACTGTGGCGCTCTGCCGGTACTCTTCATTAAGATATCTCTAATTGCTTTTCTGCCTTGTTGCGTCCATTGGAGACTTTTGTGGGTTTCGCTTACACTAAGGCGCCCTCGTGTATTCTTACCAGCACCCCCTTCGCCACTACCACCCGCTCTGCTCTCTGCTGTCGTCATTATGCACGACAAGATGTGTTGAAACGTACTGTCGGAGAGAGAGACAGAGACAGACAGACAAACAGAATGTGTGTGTGTGTGTGTGTGTGTGTGTTCGTGCGTGTGTGCGTGCGTGCGTGTATGCGTGCGCGTACTTGTGTGTGGTCCTCGAACAACGAACCTGACTTTATATTGTGACACGATTAGTGTTTAAAATTCCCATCAGTCAAAGATCTCCCACAATGTCGTCCCGTACCGTAATTTTTCACTTTCTATGCTCCACTGCGGCATGTCCTCCGTTCTTTCGCTCTCATCAACTCGACTCGGGATGCATACCAATCAAACGTTTACGGCCTGCGGAAAAGGCTAAACAAAATGTGCTGGCATTTTCTGCCTGTTGGTCTGACAAGGAAGACGCAGAAGAAGGAAGAGATGAATACTATTGATCCGCCCTTTACTGCCACCAAGATGGTCGTTTCTTTCGGGGGAGTTTGTGGCGTGGAATTTAAATAGAAAACGGAGAGGTTAACCCTATCATCTCTGAATCAAAAACTCTTTATGTCTTCTGGTGAAATATGAATTGCAGCACCGCAAAACCATCTGCCTTAATTCGCCTGTTTGCTTTCTGTTGTTTATGCGTGTTTGTGTATTGCTCTCTGCCTGTATTTCTTTTTGTATATTTTTATTTTATTTAGTTTTTACATTTAGTCAAGTTTTGACCAAATGTTTTAACATTGAGGGGCCGTCGCGATATAACCTTGAATGGTTGAAAACGACGTTAAACACCAAATAAAGAAAGAACATAGAGGGGGAATCGAGACGAGGGTCGTGGTGTATGTGTGTGTGTCTGTGCGTGTGTGTGTGTAGAGCGATTCAGAGTAAACTACTGGACCGATCTTTATGAAATTTTACATGAGAGTTCCTGGGTATGATATCCCCAGACGTTTTTTTTCATTTTTTTGATAAATGTCTTTTATGACGTCATATCCGGCTTTTTGTAAAAGTTGAGGCGGCACTGTCACACCCTCAATTTTCAATCAAATTGATTGAAATTTTGGCCAAGCAATCTTCGACGAAGGCCGGACTTCGGTATTGCATTTCAGCATGGAGGCTTACAAATTAATTAATGACTTTGGTCATTAAAAATCTGAAAATTGTAATTAAAATTATTTGTTTATAAAACGATCCAAAATTACTTTTATTTTATTCTTCATCATGTTCTGATTCCAAAAACATATAAATATGTTATATTCGGATTAAAAACAAGCTCTGAAAATTAAAAATATAAAAATTATGATTAAAATTAAATTTCCGAAATCGTTTTAAAAACTATTTCATCTTATTCCTTGTCGGTTCCTGATTCCAAAAACATATATATATGATATGTTTGGATTAAAAACACGCTCAGAAAGTTAAAACGAAGAGAGGTACAGTAAAGCGTGCTATGAAGCACAGCGCAACCGCTACCGCGCCAAACAGGCTCGTCACTTTCACTGCCTTTTGCACTAGCGGCGGACTACGTTCAGTTTCATTCTGTGAGTTCCACAGCTTGACTAAATGTAGTAATTTCGCCTTACGCGACTTGTTGTTTCTTACGGTCAGTTCTTTCCCTCTTTCTTTCTTTTCTTTTCTATTTTTTGCCTTCGCCCTTTCATGCATGGCTGCTTTCTTTCTTTACTGTCGTGTTGGTGTATTGCTTCTCTTATGTTGTTTTTCTCTTTATTATAGATTCTTTTTACATTTAGTCAAGTTTTGACTAAATGTTTTAACGTAGAGGGGGGAATCGAGACGAGGGTCGTGGTGTATGTACGTGTATATATGTGTGTGTGTGTGTGTGTGTGTGTGTGTGTGTGTGTGTAGAGCGATTCAGAGAAAACTACTGGACCAATCTTCATGAAACTTGACATGAGACATCCTGAGTATGGTATCTCCAAAAATATTTTTCATTTTTGTGATAAATAGCTTTGATGACGTCATATCCGGCTTTTCGTGAAAGTTGAGGCGGCACTGTCACGCTCTCATTTTTCAACCAAATTGGTTGAAATTTTGGTCAAGTAATCTTCGACGAAGCTCGGACTTTGGTATTGCATTTCAGCTTGGAGGCTTACAAATTAATTAATGAGTTTGCTCATTAAAGTTGTCATTAAAATCAAATTTTCGCAAACAGACTTAAAATTGATTGCATCGTATTCCTCATCATATTCTGAATCTAAAAATATAATACATATGTCATGTTTACTCTTAAAATGTGATCACAATTAACGAAAATAGATTAATTAGTCTTACGATAAAAATTTAAGAAATCGATCCAAAAATGATTTCATCTTATTCTTTATCATTTCCTGATTCCAAAAACATATAGATATGATAGGTTGTATTCAAAACAAGCTCCGAAAGTTAACAAGAATACAGAAAAGCGCGCTTTCCTGCTTAGCACAATACGCTACCGCGCTATTCTGGCGTGTTAATTTCACTGCGTTTTGCACGTGGAAGGTGAGCGATTTCCTTCTCGCGGGGATTGACGAAGCTGTACTGTCTTGGTGAAAAACTACAGTGCGTTCAGTTTCATTCCGTGAGTTCGACAGCTTGACTAAATCATAGACCATATTTGGTCTATGACTAAATGTAGTAATTTCGCCTCTCTCTCTCTCTCTCTCTCTCTCTCTCTCTCTCTCTCTCTCTCTCTCTCTCTCTCTCTCTCTCTCTCTCTCTCTCTCTCTCTCTCTCTCTCTCTCTCTCTCTCTCTCTCTCCTCTCTCTCTCTCTCTCTCTCTCTCTCTCTCTCTCTCTCTCTCTCTCTCTCTCTCTCTCTCTCTCTCTCTCTCTCTCTCTCTCTCTCTCTCTCTCTCTCTCTCTCTCTCTCTCTCTCTCTCTCTCTCTCTCTCTCTCTCTCTCTCTCTCTCTCTCTCTCTCTCTCTCTCTCTCTCTCTCTCTCTCTCTCTCTCTCTCTCTCTCTCTCTCTCTCTCTCTCTCTCTCTCTCTCTCTCTCTCTCTCTCTCTCTCTCTCTCTCTCTCTCTCTCTCTCTCTCTCTCTCTCTCTCTCTCTCTCTCTCTCTCTCTCTCTCTCTCTTGCGCGTATTCTTCTTCTGCGTTCGTGGGCTGAAACTCCCACGTACACTCGTGTTTTTTGCACGAGTGGAATTTTACGTGTATGACCGTTTTTACCCCGCCATTAAGGCAGCCATACGCCGCTTTCGGAGGAAGCATGCTGGATATTTTCGTGTTTCTATAACCCACCGAACTCTGACACGGATTAGAGGATCTTTCCCGTGCGTACTTGGTCATGTACTTGTGTGTACACACGAAGGGGAATAATGTACTAACAGGTCTGCACATAAGTTGACCTGGGAGATCGGAAAAATCTCCACACTTAACCCACCAGGCGGCCGCGACCGGGATTCGAACCCTCGACCTTCCGATTAAGAGGCCGACGTCTTACCACCCCGCCACAGCGTCCGTCAGTTTGCGCGTATTCAAAGTAAGATTATTGGACATGCAGGAGTAGGCAGAAACAATTTGTCTTAAAGATCGTTACAGTCTGTATTGTACATTTAAAGACAGTTTGTCAGTTGAGTTGTATTTTTCAAATGTTAACATTTATTGCTTTCGAGTTTCGCTAGCCCAGTTTAGATTAGGTGTTCTTCCAATTAATGGAAATTTGAAAAGGTACAGCGATTGCGTTGCAGCTCGTAATTGCTCTTACTGTGGAAATGTGGAAGAGAATGAACACCACTTTTTATTACACTGTCCATTGTATTCTGATTTGAGAATGAGGTTTCTTAATACTTTTGGAAATACAGTATGCCACTCTCTTCAGTATTAAGATGTAGAGACTCCATACGGTGTAGATCCCTTGCAAAATGTATATATTATGCAATCAGACGAAGACAATTGTTTTCATAGGTATATTGTAAATGAATACGTTGATGTTTAATGTTTCGGAGTTCAAGTAGCAGTAATGTTTTTCACATATTTATTTCATGGTTGTTGTCGTTGTTGTAGTGTTTTTGTGTTGTTTTTGTTTTTGTTCTTCCCCCATTCCCCTTGGTTTATATATGGGTCTGTGGCCCTAGTACAATAAACCGTTCTGAGTTCTGAGTTCTCTGTCTCTCTCTCTCTATCTGTCTCTATCTGTCTCTGTCTCTCTCTCTCTCTCTCTCTCTCTCTCTCTCTCTCTCTAACAGTTCTTATCTTGTCTATTTTTGACTCGTCCTTTTTTTATGTCTTCCCTTTTCTATTTTTGTCTGCTTGTCCTTTCGGTCCGTGCGGCATTTGTTTACCCAAGTTTGCCCTTAATCCATCTGTCTGCTTCGACATTTTGTCTGTGCCCGGCCATTGTAAAAAGCCAGAGAGAAAGGAGAGGAGTCATTTGCTGGCAGCTTGTATTTCCCAGCGGACACGGTTTTTTTATGAAGAAGATGTAGGCACTGGCTGCCGCTTGATCCGCCCATACCCCCCTCTCCCTGGAGACAGGTGGGCGATTGGAGGGGGGGGGGGGGGGGTGAGGGGGGCGGGGGTCACTGGCCACACGCATCATCTCGCTCTATCAACGCTTCATAGGCAAGTTGTCGCGCGCCCACATGTGCTTTGTTTTATCACGTTGGGGACTGGGGAGCTGCCGTGTGTTTTGAGGTCGTTGAAAAAGGGAATGGCCGACTCTTCACCTTTCGACTTTATCTGTCCCCTCAGTGATAGACTTTGTGGAGAAAGTTGATGGGTGTCAGCACCATGATTCCCTTGTGGAGGTGTACTGCGGTTGGTTTGACCCTGGTGCTGGTCAAGATCGAATGATGAGGGTTGAGAAGTGGTACATGCATGCAGACGTGCGCGAGTGTATTCATGGATAGACAGACAGACAGACAGGCAGACAGCTTCTCTCTCTCTCTCTCTCTCTCTCTCTCTCTCTCTCTCTCTCTCTCTCTCTCTCTCTCTCTCGAGCACTCTCTCTCTCTCTCTCTCTCGAGCACTCTCTCTCTCTCTCTCTCTCTCTCTCTCTCTCTCGAACACACACACGCATGTGTACGCATGCATGAGCGCACACACACACACACACACACACACACACACACACACTGCCCTCATACATTCAAAGTCAAAAAATCAAACTAGCAATCAATCAGTCAACCAACCAATCAATCAATAAGCAGAACATTTTCCTACTATCAGCACCCGGTATGGAGTTTTTGTACTCAACACGAACAAATAAAAGTTAAAGATAACTCGATATTAATCATTTGAGTTGTTGTTGTTTTCAGAATATTCTCGGTCATCGCGCGTTCCAGCGGAGACGGTGCCCCTGTCTGACCCCATCTCAGCCACTCGAGTTCTCTGTGGAGCCCTCATCCTCCCAACCATCGCAACCATCGTTGGCAAGCTTATGTTCGGCTCGGTGCAGTCCAACTTCCAGAGAACGCTATTGGTGGGTTTCTATTCCTATGTGTCTTGGTTTGGGTGTTTCCTGCATGAAGAAAAAAAATCCCATTAAAAGGGAGTAAACTTCCCCCACAAAAAAGGGGGTGATGTTGTGTTGTGCTCCTGTCTGCAGTCCAACTTCCAGAGAACGCTTTTGTGGGTTTGTCTTCCTCTATGTCTGTATTTTACTGCATGAAGAAAAAAAATCCCATTCACAGTGGACTTAACCACAAACGAGGAGGTAGGTTTATGTTTGGCTCCATTGAGTCCAACTTCCAGAGAACGCTATTGGTGGGTTTCTGTGCCTCTATGTCTCTTTTTCCTCTGCATCATTTGACTTGTGTGAATTCTGAAGACATTTGCATGAAGAAAGAAAATTCCATTTACAGTGGACTAAACCTCCCCCACTAAAAAAAAAAAGGGAATTTTTTTTTTTATGTTTGGCTCCGTGAAGTCCATCTTCCAGCGAAAATTAATGGTGGGTAAATTGCTTTCCCACCTTTCTTTTGCTTGCATCTTTTGTTGCAGCAAATTTTCTGCCATCAGAATTCATAGCTTTTTTGTGTGTGTCAAAAGATGAAAGCAAGAAAGCTATGAATTCTGAAGGCAGATAATTTGCATAAAGGAAACAGCCCATTTATAGTGGACTAAACCCTCCCCCTGGAGTCTTTCTTCTGCAAACGAGAAGGTTAACATATTCCTTACCAGACAAAATCCAATTTGGTCTAGAAAGATTCCAGCCCTAGGGAAGCATTTAAAAGTAAAACTAGAAGACAACATCAGTGTTTCATCCCCGATCCGCTCCCCCCTCCCCCCTCCCCCCCCCCCCCCCCTCCCCCTCCCCCCCCCCTCCCCCCCCCCCTCCTTCCCCACATCTACACCACCCCTCCTCCACCACTTCATTTTACGACCGCAAAACCATCTGAACACTACAGGTTACCACAGAGAGGGAATCTTAAAATTGGAGTAAATTTACCAACGTTATCAACAGCAAATTTGAGAAACCACAGTCTTTAGAAGGGGTACGTTTTGAATCAGGGGGAACCTTCACCGTGCTTCCTGGGTCGTGGGAGACCCAGAGCCTCACAAGAGTGTCTGTATCTCTACAACTATTGGGAGTTTTGGGTTGAGACTTCATGTGATCCTCAAACACCATAGCACCTTCCTATCAACACATTGTTAAAGGATTAACTTTGTAAACAAACAAATAAATAATGATGTCATTCGAACTACACAGTCCGGATGTTGTGGGTCGTGGACGACCAATATGGAATTAAAAAATTTGTTGTGGTGTTTATCCCTATTCGGATGGTGTGGGTCGCCCACCCATTCTCTGCAAAGAGGCGGTAAAGAGTTTATCCCTATTTGGATGGCGTGGGTCGTGTGGGACCCATACTTTTTATGTTGAATCCTTCTTTAGAAAGTATGGATCGTACACAACCCACATCATCCGGACTGTGTAGTCCAAATCGTGATCTGGTAAAGGTTAAATTTGAAATGGGAGAAGGTTGTATTTGAAGCGTAAAGGGACATGGGGTGCTGTGCACAAAAAAGTTACCAACGAACGAACGAACGAACTTTATTACTCAAGGATGGAGATTTTAGGCTCACGCCTAGTCTTACAATCTGTCCCTGCTAAACTAAGACATAAAGTGGTCAGGAGCCAGCTGCGTGGTTGGATTGGTTGAGATCCCAAACATTAAACCTCAATTTCAAGCAATCCGACGCCGCGGCTCGTTCTTGCCCGGTTGGTAACTTTTTCATGCACACTACGCCCGATTTCTAGTTGGAGCTAGCTAGTGTATCAGCCTGCAGGGTTTCAGTTTACAGGCACACAAAAAACACAACAACTGTGAGGTGGTATTGGTTGCTTTTGGACATGCTGTGTTAGACAAAGCTATGGAAGTTGAGATGTCTGACTTTTGAAGCGAAGAAAGTTGCACTGTTTTATTTGACTTGCACTATATACACCATGCAACAAAGCTTTAGTTTCCAATCCACATCAATTGCGGCAGATGTTTTGTAGCCCAGCATCACCTAAAGACACGAAGAACACATCTCACACACAAAAAAAACCAGTTACTGGGTCAAGACAACCAGCCAGAGTAAGATGTAATGTAAAAGCTGTTGCTTTATTTTGATGGGAAAAACTCCTCACATGAAAACTGGTAGGACAGACTGCTTGGCGATCGTTTTTCCTCAGTATTTTAAAATAAAAGCGGTTATAACACCTGACTTTTCTGGTAAACATGAACACTGACTTGAACTGACACATCTTGCACAATTTTGAAGGAATACAACGATTTTGCTTGACTAGAACTGTGCACTTCACTCAACAAAAGCTCAGTTTTCAGTAGGCTATGACATGACTTGATGAACTGGGAGAGAAACAGTGGGTGCATGAAGGGTAAGCTTGCCAACTCAGCACGCGGAGGGGAAGCAATAGGATTTCATGTCTGATTGATTGCACTCACAGCTTGCATACATTCGTCAACTCCACACCACGCACGCCTTGGGTTGCGGGGCCTGGCGTATTGACCAGCCAAGACCTTTCCAGCCCCCTCCTGTGCATCCCAGGGGCTGCTCGGCCCAGGAAGGAAGTCTGGTTTCCTTACAAAGGCACCCTCCAGGCTTAGCCCTTGTTTTTTTTCCCTCCTCTAATTTGATTTGTCACATCTTTTCCTCGCCTGTTCCCGGGCAAGAATTTAAAGATAGCTTCCTTTCGGTGTTGAGTATTTTGAACAGTGGTATCCGTGATAAAAAAAATAGTTTCCTTTCAGTGTAGAATATTTTGAACAGTGCCACGATTCAAAGGACACCTTTGGGACAGTAAGGTGGTCTGTCATGTCAGGTTTATTTTGGTCAAGATAAAGGGACTACAGGAGGTGTCCTTTATTGGTAGACAGTCCTCTCATTGGAGGGGTCTCACATCGCAAGTACCCCACTATAAATCACAATACACCAATCAACACCCCCCCCCCCCCCCCCCCCCCCCACCCACCCCAATTTAAGATGTCCCAGCCCTTTTAAGGCCTTACTTTTTGACATGTTCTCTTCATAACCTCTGTAAATGTGCCTCAGCTCAATTGTAAGACTCCCTGAATCCTGACTTTCTCAGATTTTTGTAGGTCTGAAAATGGTGGTTCAACTGTAGATCTGTCAAGACTTGTACCTGGGATAAGAAAATGATTTGACTTGGACGCATACACCCCTGCCTGCCTTCTTTCTCTGCAGAGTAAACATTTGTGTTGAATTGATTTTACAACTGAATAATTATCTGCAAAATTAATTCAGGAAAAAAATTCCCCGCTCTGCATTAGAAGTAATTAGGCTGTTGAAGATCAACTGCCTGCCTGCCTATTTTCTCTGCAGAGTAAACATTTTTGTTGAATTGATTTTAAAACTGACACCAATAATAATCTGCTAAATTAATTCAGGGAAAAAATTATAAGGTATGTGGGAGGTGTGTTTATAACCTGCCCTGTTATATGGTGCTATATGTCTTATGTAAAAACAATGTCCTGTTTGTATTATTGTTATGTACCACGCCTGAATTTCTCTATGAGATAATAAAGTATTCTTATTTATAATCCCCGCTCTGCATAGAAAGCAACCATGGAGACTGTTGAAGTTTGGTAAGTGTTCAAGTGGGAGGTGGCTTAAATCTCAAAAGTGTTCAAGTGGGAGGTGGCTTAAATCTCAAAAGTGTTCAAGTGGGAGGTGGCTTAAATCTCAAAAGTGTTCAAGTGGGAGGTGGCTTAAATCTCAAAAGTGTTCAAGTGGGAGGTGGCTTAAATCTCAAAAGTGTTCAAGTGGGAGGTGGCTTAAATCTCAAAAGTATTCAAGTGGGAGGTGGCTTAAATCTCAAAAGTGTTCAAGTGGGAGGTGGCTTAAATCTCAAAAGTGTTCAAGTGGGAGGTGGCTTTAATCTCAAAAGTGTTCAAGTGGGAGGTGGCTTAAATCTCAAAAGTGTTCAAGTGGGAGGTGGCTTAAATCTCAAAAGTGTTCAAGTGGGAGGTGGCTTAAATCTCAAAAGTGTTCAAGTGGGAGGTGGCTTAAATCTCAAAAGTGTTCAAGTGGGAGGTGGCTTAAATCTCAAAAGTGTTCAAGTGGGAGGTGGCTTAAATCTCAAAAGTGTTCAAGTGGGAGGTGGCTTAAATCTCAAAAGTGTTCAAGTGGGAGGTGGCTTAAATCTCAAAAGTGTTCAAGTGGGAGGTGGCTTAAATCTCAAAAGTGTTCAAGTGGGAGGTGGCTTAAATCTCAAAAGTGTTCAAGTGGGAGGTGGCTTAACTCAAAAGTGTTCAAGTGGGAGGTGGCTTAAATCTCAAAAGTGTTCAAGTGGGAGGTGGCTTAAATCTCAAAAGTGTTCAAGTGGGAGGTGGCTTAAATCTCAAAAGTGTTCAAGTGGGAGGTGGCTTAACTCAAAAGTGTTCAAGTGGGAGGTGGCTTAAATCTCAAAAGTGTTCAAGTGGGAGGTGGCTTAAATCTCAAAAGTGTTCAAGTGGGAGGTGGCTTAAATCTCAAAAGTGTTCAAGTGGGAGGTGGCTTAAATCTCAAAAGTATTCAAGTGGGAGGTGGCTTAAATCTCAAAAGTGTTCAAGTGGGAGGTGGCTTAAATCTCAAAAGTGTTCAAGTGGGAGGTGGCTTAAATCTCAAAAGTGTTCAAGTGGGAGGTGGCTTAAATCTCAAAAGTGTTCAAGTGGGAGGTGGCTTAAATCTCAAAAGTGTTCAAGTGGGAGGTGGCTTAAATCTCAAAAGTGTTCAAGTGGGAGGTGGCTTAAATCTCAAAAGTGTTCAAGTGGGAGGTGGCTTAAATCTCAAAAGTGTTCAAGTGGGAGGTGGCTTAAATCTCAAAAGTGTTCAAGTGGGAGGTGGCTTAACTCAAAAGTGTTCAAGTGGGAGGTGGCTTAAATCTCAAAAGTGTTCAAGTGGGAGGTGGCTTAAATCTCAAAAGTGTTCAAGTGGGAGGTGGCTTAAATCTCAAAAGTGTTCAAGTGGGAGGTGGCTTAAATCTCAAAAGTGTTCAAGTGGGAGGTGGCTTAAATCTCAAGTAAAAGCCTGGACAGAAATGTGATGGTTTCGCACAAGCAAGATGTTATCTTTAAAGTGATGCTGGCAAGGATTGCAATATAAAGGCTTCACTTTGACTGAGTGAGGAGAGAGGGGGTGCACTGAAGTAATCAAGTTACCTACACCCGTAAGCTTGTCTAATTCTCTTGGCGGTTCTCCCTAGCCCTGGCTTTGTTTGCATTTTTATTTGGTTTTACTGCCTGGGAAGGAAAAAAGTAAGAAGGTTGTATTTTCCATTTACTGTAATTGTTACACGACACTTGAGATTGCCACAAGTTCTCAAACGTCGTATAGTTATGTTCTTTTATTCTACGTCGCCCGTCTTCGCAGCAGCATAAAACAACTCGTCAAATTGAGTTCGAGGATTTATTTAGCATTCCATACATACAACTGCACATCGTAGCAGAACTCAAATAGAAGCTCTTTTTTTTCAAATCGCGCTGGCATATATAGTAAATACTCAATCTCGAGAATATTCCAGACCGAACATGATAGGGAACTACATTATAGGAGCCGTCTATGGACTAGAACAGTGACGTTCTCTGTGACGTACATCAAAAGCGCCGACGCACTTAATCCGAACGAAGGCCACGAACCCACTACTCAAAACAACGTGGTAAGCAACTTGTTTTGACAGGACTAGAAAGTTCACCTGCATTCTCGTGCAAACATAAATATTGTGTTTACAAAATATAATATCGATACTTTCCCACAAAGCACAAACAAGTCAACCACATGCAACACACAAAACTGAACCAAAGCTCAGCAACGGTAGCGTTTCCTAACAGTAATGTAATACAAAACAATTCTCTGGGAGTGTGACTGTTTCTGGAGAAAAAAAGTTATCTTTTTCTCGGTAGACTTTCTCTTGTTGTTTATGTCGGTGGGGGTGGTTTTAAGGTACAGTGCAAAGTAAAGAAGATATGGAGGCAGAACTTTTCCAAAGAGCTATCCATCTCAATCCCTTGGGCCAGGTCAGCTCTAGGTTACAGATCAGCTTGAACTTTTGTAAGGTGAATAAACTCCTACACATGCCTTCATTGCATCAGCACACGCAGACATACAGAAACACCACACACAGACACACACAGACACACGCAGACACACACACACACACACACACACACACACACACACACACACACACACACACACACAAATTGAACCCCCTGCCCGCCCACCCCCACACACACAGAAAGACACACTGTGTACACATGCGCCACACACACACTCACACACACACACACACACACACACACACACACACACACACACACACACACACACACACACACACACTAGTGCACGAGAGAAAGAGAGAGAGTGTGTGTGTGTGAGAGAGAGAAAGAGAGAGAGAGAGAGAGAGAGAGAGAGAGAGGTTGATGCCAACAGACAATATTGAGATTGTGCAGTCATAGTGGCAGTGCTTGTAAGGATAGCAACGGCAAGGGAACATTTGTGCAACTGACCCAAGTAACTTCCTTCAAAAGGACAGCAGTTCCTTCAGGGCACATGATTCAGCTGTCAACAAAAGTAAGGCAGCTTGGCTGAAGAAACAAGGTGGCCAGTGGATATTGATCAGTGAAACATTATCACGGCAACTTGCCAGTGAACGTTCACCTCTCGCCTAGCTTGGCTTGTATCCAGCTTGAAGTGAACAGTTTTCTTCTCCCTCTCTTTCTCTCTCTCTGTTTGTGACGGTCTGTGTCAAAAACACACCTTCACATATATACACCACTAGATGATTACCCGCTTCGCCGGGTACCGGCTTCGCCGGGAAGAAGTAGAGCCGAATACCAGGCTGCGCCTGGGACGCCGGCGCACGAAGGAAAGGAGATAAACGCGCAAAACACTGGAGACCTTCTAAAAATAGTAACGTGCAGTGACCTTCTAAAAATAGTAACGTAGTAACGGGAATATGGATTGACGCCACACGGAGGAAGGGAGATACTCGCGGCTGAAAACACTGGAGAAGATAAGGAAGAGTTACTGGTAGTGGATCCCGACCAAAACAAAAAAACAAAACAAAAAACAAAAAAAAAAATCGGTTCAGCGCGCACAGCGCTGCGCGCTGAGAGCACGTGTTGAAATATCTCATCGATGAGGTTGTGTCCGGGGTGTAGCTGAATACACACACACACAGACACACAGACACAAGTCGTATATATATATATAGATTCGCGGGTATGGTCGCACACACATGCACACATGCACATACACACACACAACACACACATACCACTCACACATACACACACATGCACACACACGTATGCACCCACCAACTCACACACATACCCACAAGCGCGCTCACACAGCCCTCAAGATGAGTATCGTCCTTTCTTGGCAGTATATTGCTGTGTTGTTGATTACTATCTAATTGACACACACATAAACACACACACATTTACACTAACACACACACACACACACACACACACACAGTGACACATACACACACACACACACACACACACACACACACACACACACTCCAAGTTCAAGACAAAAGTGAATGATTAGGAAGGCTAATTACAGGTCAGGAGAGGTCCTTTCCTGTGTCCTGGGGGGCTAGTCTACAATTACAGGGAAGTCAGAAGGGGGTGAATGTAACCCATGATGCACCAGAGTTTTTGTCAGGACTTGTCAGACTGAGAGTATGTGCAGTTCATTGCGTATGCTGACCGTTGCAGATTTTATTTTTTTTGTAAAGAAAGGCTATTGACCATTGATATGCCGACAGTGGAACTTTAGTGCAGAGAATGTTGCTCATTAAAATAATTAACATGCATTGGATTACCATCTGGAACAGTGATGTGACGTAAAAGAAGAATGACTTGAATGTTTCAGCAAAGCTACTCTCAACCACGGCTGTTCATCATGAGGAGGAATGGTACAAGGGAGATAATTTCCTGTTGCTGCTATATGATTCTCTCCTCCTTGCAATTCTCTTTGTACACATATAGCTCTGTCCTCAGCTCTGCTGCTTTCTGTTAAGTGAAGGCTGTTTGCTCCATTTTCTTCTTTTTCCATTAGTGGGATGGGGGTACTCGTCACATTAGTTGATTTGGCATAAGTTCACCAGGCTTTGTTTTGTTACCTTTTTTTATGACTCTCTCTTTGTCTTTTTGTCTGTCTCTCTCTCTCTCTGTCTCTCTGTCTGTCTCTGTCTCTCTCTCTGTCTCTCTGTCTGTCTGTCTCTCTGTCTCTCGCTCTGTCTCTTTCTCTGTCTCTCTGTCTCTCTCTCTCACTCTCTCTCTCTCTCTGTCTCTCTCTCTCTCTCTCTGCCTCTCTGTCTCTCTCTCAGTCTCTCTCTCTGTCTCTCTCTGTCTCTCTCTCTGTCTCTCTGTCTCTCTCTCTGTCTCTCTCTCTCCCTGTCTCTGTCTCTCTCTCTCTCTCTCTCTTTTCATGTCTGATATTTTAGTGCTTTTTACATTTAGTCAAGTTATGTTTGTATTTTGATTTGTTCTTTATGTGTATGTATTGATAATGATATACATGCGAATGATTGGGACAATTCCTCCCCACATTTGTTTTCTCCCTTTTGTTATTAGTTGTTTTGGATGTTTATATGCAATGCATTATTGCAACTATGCTGCAATTTCCACATTATATTGTTTTTCCCATTTTTGAATGTGTATACAAAACCATAACCCTTTTCTTATTACTATTTACATAATGTACGTCTGTAAGTAACAATAACCTTGTCAATTTTACTATCTATATTATGTGCGTCTGTATTAAGTGTTTGTATAAGGGACAGGTTGTAAGATTAGGCTTTGCCTAAAACCTCTATCCTTTGGTAATAAAGTTCAGTTTCAGTTTCAGTTTCAGTTTCTCTCTCTCTCTGCCTCTCTCTCTCAGTCTCTCTCTCTCTCTCTCTCTCTGTCTCTCTCTGTCTATCTGTCTCTCTCTCTCTCTCTGTCTCTCTCTCTCTCTCTGTCGCTCTTTCTCTCTCTCCCTGTCTCTGTCTCAGTCTCTCTCTCTTTCTCTCTCTCTCTCTCTCTGTCTCTGTCTGTCTCTCTTTCTCTCTCTCTCTGTCTCTCTCTGTCTCTCTCTCTGTCTCTCTGTCTCTCTCTCTCTCTCTCTCTCTCTGCCTCTCTCTCAATCTCTCTCTCTGTCTCTCTCTCTGTCTCTCTGTGTCTGTCTTTGTCTCTGTCTCTGTCTCTCTTTCTCTCTGTCTCACTCTCTCTCTCTCTCTCTGCCTCTCCGTCTCTCTCTCAGTCTCTCTCTCTGTCTCTCTCTCTGTCTGTCTGTCTCTCTCTCTGTCTCTGTCTCTCTCTCTCTCTGCCTCTCTGTCTCTCTCTCTGTCTGTCTCTCTGTCTCTGTCTCTGTCTCTCTGTCTCTCTCTCTGTCTGTCTCTCTCTCTCTCTCTGCCTCTCTGTCTCTCTCTCTGCCTCTCTGTCTCTCTCTCAGTCTCTCTCTCTCTCTCTCTCTCTCTCTCTCTCTCTCTCTCTCTCTCTCTCTCTCTCTCTCTCTCTCTCTCTTCAGCCTGTAACACAGACCTTTACAATGCTTGCACACACTCCATGACGTTCAGCTGAGATATATCTTGTGTCTATTTGTACAAGCCCAGGTGTGCTGTTTGTTTCAGGGTGGAATCGCCTTTATCGCCATCAAGGGTGTGCTGTTTGTTTCAGGGTGGAATCGCCTTTATCGCCATCAAGGGTGTGCTGTTTGTTTCAGGGTGGAATCGCCTTTATTGCCATCAAGGGTGTGCTGTTTGTTTGAGGGTAGAATCTCCTTTATCGCCATCAAGGGTGTGCTGTTTGTTTCAGAGTGGAATCGCCTTTATCGCCATCAAGGGTGTGCTGTTTGTTTCAGGGTAGAATCGCCTTTATCGCCATCAAGGGTGTGCTGTTTGTTTCAGGGTAGAATCGCCTTTATCGCCATCAAGGGTGTGCTGTTTGTTTCAGAGTGGAATCGCCTTTATCGCCATCAAGGGTGTGCTGTTTGTTTTAGGGTGGAATCGCCTTTATCGCCATCAAGGGTGTGCTGTTTGTTTCAGGGTGGAATCGCCTTTATCGCCATCAAGGGTGTGCTGTTTGTTTCAGGGTAGAATCGGCTTTTATCGCCATCAAGGATGTGCTGTTTGTTTCAGTGTAGAATCGCCTTTATCGCCATCAAGGGTGTGCTGTTTGTTTCAGGGTAGAATCGCCTTTATCGCCATCAAGGGTGTGCTGTTTGTTTCAGAGTGGAATCGCCTTTATCGCCATCAAGGGTGTGCTGTTTGTTTCAGGGTAGAATCGCCTTTATCGCCATCAAGGGTGTGCTGTTTGTTTCAGGGTAGAATCGCCTTTATCGCCATCAAGGGTGTGCTGTTTGTTTCAGAGTGGAATCGCCTTTATCGCCATCAAGGGTGTGCTGTTTGTTTTAGGGTGGAATCGCCTTTATCGCCATCAAGGGTGTGCTGTTTGTTTCAGGGTGGAATCGCCTTTATCGCCATCAAGGGTGTGCTGTTTGTTTCAGGGTAGAATCGCCTTTATCGCCATCAAGGATGTGCTGTTTGTTTCAGGGTAGAATCGCCTTTATCGCCATCAAGGGTGTGCTGTTTGTTTCAGGGTAGAATCGCCTTTATCTCCATCAAGGGTGTGCTGTTTGTTTCAGGGTGGAATCGCCTTTATCGCCATCAAGGGTGTGCTGTTTGTTTCAGGGTAGAATCGCCTTTATCGCCATCAAGGGTGTGCTGTTTGTTTCAGGGTGGAATCGCCTTTATCGCCATCAAGGGTGTGCTGTTTGTTTCAGGGTAGAATCGCCTTTATCGCCATCAAAGGTGTGCTGTTTGTTTCAGAGTGGAATCACCTTTATCGCCATCAAGGGTGTGCTGTTTGTTTCAGGGTAGAATCGCCTTTATCGCCATCAAAGGTGTGCTGTTTGTTTCAGAGTGGAATCGCCTTTATCGCCATCAAGGGTGTGCTGTTTGTTTCAGGGTAGAATCGCCTTTATCGCCATCAAGGGTGTGCTGTTTGTTTCAGAGTGGAATCGCCTTTATCGCCATCAAGGGTGTGCTGTTTGTTTCAGGGTAGAATCGCCTTTATCGCCATCAAGGGTGTGCTGTTTGTTTCAGGGTAGAATCGCCTTTATCGCCATCAAGGGTGTGCTGTTTGTTTCAGTGTAGAATCGCCTTTATCGCCATCAAGGGTGTGCTGTTTGTTTCAGGGTGGAATCGCCTTTATCGCCATCAAGGGTGTGCTGTTTGTTTCAGGGTAGAATCGCCTTTATCGCCATCAAGGGTGTGCTGTTTGTTTCAGGGTAGAATCGCCTTTATCGCCATCAAGGGTGTGCTGTTTGTTTCAGGGTGGAATCGCCTTATATCGCCATCAAGGGTGTGCTGTTTGTTTCAGGGTAGAATTGCCTTTATCGCCATCAAGGGTGTGCTGTTTGTTTCAGGGTAGAATTGCCTTTATCTCCATCAAGGGTGTGCTGTTTGTTTCAGAGTGGAATCGCCTTTATCGCCATCAAGGGTGTGCTGTTTGTTTCAGGGTGGAATCGCCTTTATCGCCATCAAGGGTGTGCTGTGTGTTTCAGGGTGGAATCGCCTTTATCGCCATCAAGGGTGTGCTGAAGATCTACTACAAACAAAGCCAGTACCACCGCCAGGCCAACCGGGTCATTTTGGACTACGAGGAGGATCGAACCCCGGCCACAAGCATCTCCAGCTCCTCTGTGGGGTCCCAGTGATGTCAGCTGACCGCTCTTGCCTCGTGCACGCTGAAATCTGTCATGAATCTGCTACCGAGGGATCCCCTCTGAAGACCTTAAAGCCCCTGATTTGATACGTTCTCCCTTTGAAGACTGATCTCTCGGAGTTTCTGTTCATAACAACTGTCAATGTTCCACCATTTTGATACAGTCCATCCCATTTAAAACCAGATTTTCTTTTTTTTTTTTTACATTTAGTCAAGTTTTGACTAAATGTTTTAACATAGAGGGGGAATCGAGATGAGGGTCGTGGTGTGTGTGCGTCTGTCTGTCTGTCTGTGCGTGTGTGTGTGCGTAGAGCGATTCAAAGTAAACTACTGGACCGATCTTTATGAAATTTGACATGAGAGTTCCTGGGTATGATATCCCCAGACGTTTTTTTTCATTTTTTTGGATAAATGTCTTTGATGACGTCATATCCGGCTTTTTGTAAAAGTTGAGGCGGCACTGTCACACCCTCATTTTTCAATAAAATTGATTGAAATTTTGGCCAAGCAATTTTCGACGAAGGCCGGACTTTGGTATTTCATTTCAGCTTGGAGGCTTAAAAATTAATTAATGACTTCGATCATTAAAAATCTGAAAAATGTAATTAAATTTTTTTTTTTTTAAACGATCCAAAATTACGTTCATCTTATTCTTCATCATTTTCTGATACCAAAAACATATAAATATGTTATATTCGGATTAAAAACAAGCTCTAAAAATTAAAAATATAAAAATTATGATTAAAATAAAATTTCCGAAATCGATTTAAAAACTATTTTATCTTATTTCTTGTCGGTTCCTGATTCCTAAAACATATAGATATGATATGTTTGGATTAAAAACATGCTCAGAAAGTTAAAACGAAGAGAGGTACAGAAAAGCGTGCTATGCAGCACAGCAAAACCACTACCGCGCTTAACAGGCTCGTCAATTTCACTGCCTTCTACGGACTACGGTCATTGTGAAAAAATGCAGTGCGTTCAGTTTCATTCTGTGAGTTCCACAGCTTGACTAAATGTAGTAATTTCGCCTTACGCGACTTGTTTAGGACTTAAAGGAGGTCACAGCCTCCTGATATTCTGCTTTCTCTGATTTTCTGTTCATTATCCCGGTAAATCGACACACATTTCAAGACCTCTCTCAAAGGCCGAGACCAGTTGTTGGCAGATTGTTGGAGGTCATAAAAGGGGGTACCACTGTGCGAGCTTGATCAGGCCTGTGGGATTGCACTAATGTTTGACCCTGCTATGTAACCTCCCAGACAGACAGTTTCAGTGTTACAAATGATACACATGTGCATATTTGTTTGTGTATAGGATGATGCGGGAGAATATTTCTTTGCTTTAAAATTGATGTTGGTTTGTAAAGAAGGATTTTGTTTTTGTTTTTTTGTCCCTAAAATGCCACCTTGTTGTATGTCCCGTGGTCTGAATGATTAGGTCAGTGGCCTGTAAAACCTTGATAAGCTGAGTTTTTTTTAAACGCCCCCAAATCTGGGCTCTATTCGTCTCAAAACCTTGCTATAATGCATGCATTTGGAATCAGAACATCTTTGTTGGGTAGCAGGTTTCAAGTAAACTAATTAGTGGGTGTGGGGGGTTGGGGATGGGGGTGGTAAACAAATCATGAATTGGGAAGAGAGATAATAGCTCATCTGGTGAGAAAGGCAGTGTCAGCACTTTTATTTAGGTATGTCATGTTAGGTGTTCATTCTTAACCTGAGGGAATTTGTTGGTATTTTTTACTTTATTTGTTTATCGCAGATGGTAACTTGTACATGCAGCAAGGGGTCAAAGCAAGGTTTGGCTGTCCAGTTGTGTGGTTGGTGTTATGATTGAAAACACAGCAATTAGACACAAATATCACAATGATTTTACGACAAGATATGTCCAATCAGCGTATTGTCATACACACACAAAGGCTCTGTATGTGTACAAAGTTAATTGGTCAAATGTAACCTCATTTCAGAGTAATCTGTACAGTCATAATCTTGGGTATGGTCGGAAAATGTCATTGAAAGTGTGACATTATTGATTAATTTCTTTGTCTTGCGAAAATCGTCATATTGTTCTGCTTCCCCCCCCCCCCCCCCCCCCCCCCCCATTAAGGGTGATGATTGTTGCTGACTATTGCACTGAAAAGTTGACCACATTGCTGAGACATAGATGCCTTCATTTTGGATTACAGTGAGACTCCCCCTTTAAACCCCCAAAGTTGAGACCTCCCCCTCCCCCTCCCCCAAATCCCCTCTCCCCTTCCCCTCCTTCTCATAAGACCCTAGTTTTCCAGATTGTCTGCTAATAATGTCTGTGAATTCACACCACCATTACAGGACTTCCTCCTCCTTCAGACCTGATTGTCTCAGATTTTGTTTAGGTCTTTTGATAGAGAGGGTTCCCCAGTACCTTTGTTTTGGGGAGGTCATAACAGTTTTACAAGTCAAATTTCAACGTACATTTTGTAAAAAGGAAAAAAAGAAAAGTTTAAAAGCGAACAGGTGTTGCCTCTTTTTGTAACTTGCAATCATTTTGTGTGAACATTGCGACTCAAAATGGACGGTCTATATGATAGAGCCAAACCTGCCCTGGGGACCACCGATCCAAAGGCCACCTCCTGCCCACAACGACCACTCCGAAGGATCTCAGATGCAGAGCTGCCAGCAGATTGCCACGCTGTTACGCCACGCTTAGAATTGCTACGCTCAAACAAATAATCACAAGCATGCAACAGTTTGCTCTTTCTTCAGAGTCCTGGTCCTCATTTCTGATTCTCACTCCGTGTAGCGGTCAGAATTTGTGTCATACAACCTTGTCCACACTGTAGAGTGGCGCTGAAGACACTCTCTGTTGGCAATTATGTTTCTTTTTTCTTTTAATAAACTTTTGTTTAAATGTGTATGTAATTTCTTGCGTGAAATAGCCGAAAATGTGTTTTCCAATCAATTGTAGACAATGTTACAGTATTTTAACACCAATTGCCACGCTGAAAATTCCCCAAAAATGTCAATTACTACACTTGAAGCTTCACAAGGGTTAGCAGGTCTGCAGACGACTTTTCTTTTAATTATAATTGACCTTTCCATAGTGACCACCCATACATAACAATCACTAATTTGATCAGTCCTATGGGTGATCGTTATTGACAGGTTGGACTGTATATTCAGATTTGAACCTTTATGTTGTCAGTAAGAGACTTGTCAAATGCTCCAAGGAGAGAGCTCCAATGAGAGATAAGCATGGTTTGCTTCCGTGCGGGCAACTTTTGCAGCTCACTACATATCGCTGCACTGAGCGGGTTCTGTCGCGCAATACTAATGGTTTCACTTTGAAATAGTGTGCAAGAACCAGCACTTTGTAAATTGAATGTCTACGCTTTAAAAAAAGTTTACTTTGAAGTTTTTTGTACAAAGTATTTGACTAAAAGATTGATGTTTTTTTAGGGGGAGCAAAGTACTTTTGAATGACCAGACTACTTAACCGGGCACGCTACCACTCACAACCATCACGATATTACCTTTGTTTTCAATTTTCCGCTGAAAATCAATGCACCGTTTGATGGCGTCTTGTAAAGTAAAGCTGATCAGCGCTGTTTTGAAATGTTCCTGTTAATCTACCATTGGCATATAGTTTAGTTTTGTTTCTGAGAAGGAAAGTGTATTCTTACACTCTGTTTTTTTACAGTTCTTTTCCTTGGAAACTGAGAATATACGTATAATATATGCTTGTGTTTCTAATGCATTTTTAGTTAGAAAGAAAAAAGGATTCGTTTTGTAAATCAAAAACTCAGAGCTTAAATCCTCAGCAGTTATACAGAAGGAAAAGAAAAATGAAAGGGAAAAACAAAAGAAAGTTGATGCTGTTTTGTTGGTTCCTTTTTTGTTAAACAGCACATTCCGCCAGAAACAAATTGAAACTTTTTTTTTCTTTGTGTGTGTGTGTGTGTGTATTATGCTGTTTGAAACAATTCAAACAAAAAGACATTAAATATGCTTATGGTCAGTTCTAACAGATCCGGGATTGATGTTTGTTTAAAAGCGTCCGTATATTACCCAAAGAAAAGGCTATGTACTATAAACTTTCACGTTAATTTTGCTCTAATTTGTACACCAGAGTGTTCATACTTTACGTCAGTGGTAGTTTGATGAATAGTCAGTGAATGCCACAAAGCGTCAGGAGTGAGTACTGCAATTATTGTTCCATCTGGTCAGCCACCGTGAGCTGAGTCTCGCTTCAGTGATCAAAGCCGTGAGCAGAAAAGTTGCCTGCAGTTTAGTCCATGTTTTGTGAAGCAACTCGCATTAAACTCTCCTAATTTGTTGGCGGGGCTTGGCGGTCCGGGCATTTGGTAAGTTGTCTATTGGCAGGTCTCGAACTTTTATGGTGCCAGGTGAACTATTCAGAATGTTTTCTATCATTATGTTGGGTTGCATAGTGACTGTGTGCTTGCCTACTAAGGGTTAACACCTTACTACTGCAGCCTTTGAGAAGTCAGGTGGGCTCTACAGAATGATGTTTGTTTTACACAGCTTATTTTATGTATTAATCAGCGATGACTTGGGTCAGCGAGAAGGAGCATTTTCGCTGCAAGTTTTGTGATGTTTTATTGTTGAGCACTTTTTATTTTAGAGCATTTAATAAGTTCTGGCAGTGGGGCAGGGGTCATAGCAGAGCCAGCTTTAAGACCAGATCAGACATCAATTGCTTGTGTAAACCTTGTGTGGAACAAATCCTTTTTCGGAGACAGCTTTATCTTTATCCCTGATTCTTGCTAATAGCAGTTACCTGGTTAAATCTGAAAATCAGAGAAAACAGGGTCTTAAACGTGAAGTAGTCTTAGATTGTTGTTTGGGGGGGGGGGGGGGGGGGGGAGGGGAGGGGAGGGGAGGTAGGAAGGAGAGAGATCAGATTGCTGATGACTACACTCATGCTAACTTAATGTACAGTGTCTGGCTCTCAGATTACAAGAAATCAGCATAGATTGTGCTTTGAATCAAAGCTAAAATTGATTTTGATTGCAACCATTTTCCTACCATGTGTTTCATTGCAAGGCCGATATTTTGTTTTGACTAAAACAATAATATATTACTACCTACTCTTCATTGTAGCAGTTTAATGTGTGGGATGGTTTAAGTGTGTGTTTATAAATACTTTGAGACCAGGAGGTACTTGTTTGCAACATGTGTGTGTGCGTCTGTGCCGCCGGTATATGTCTGTACTTCTGGTTGGAAGACTTTTTATTCTTCTATGAGTATGAACTGAGCTTCCCCTCAAATCTAAATTACTGGAAACTGTTTAATTTTTTTTTTTTTGTAGCTGATGTCATAACCTGTATTGTATCTTGGTAACAAGTAGCGATTTCTCAGTGATGCATAAATCCAAATCACACCTGCAGCATCTGAGTTATACTTACACTGCTACTGCTTTTTTTCTCATGCAAGCATCAAGGTATGAGGCACTTTGTTTTGTGAATTAAACTGATTCATAAATGTATAGGTTGATATTTAATTCGGAGGGTTGTGTACTTTCATTGTCTCATTTTGTTCAACGGTTTTTTCCGACAACAAAATTAATGATTGTGATGAGATATAATAAGCTTACATCAAAGTCATGTCTGTTAGAGCAAGTTGCAAAGACAAATCTTTCAAAGAAACAGTGACACTTGATTTTGTCTACTCTGGTAAGTGTGTGGATGGTTCAGACTTTTTTTGAAACTTTGCGGACGTTACACTCCTGTATTTTCATACATGTATCTGTGTTTCCGCCACACACTTGAATTACACTCATCCAGGCAGAGTTTTTGTTTGTTTATGTGAGTGACTTACAGATGGTGGGAATACATGATTAGATGTAAATAAATGTTGGAAAAGGACCAGCTACCTTGTTTTCTTTTTTCTGTGTTCTGTGCCAACACACACACACACAAAACAAGCACACACTGTATTGAAAACAAGCTAACTATTATTTTGAATACCCCAAAAGAATATTTTATTCACATAAAAAGAAGAAGAAAACAAAACGGGGACAGGGCTGCAGGCCAAGCTTTGCATTCCCCTGTAATCACAGTATACAAGAAAAAGTCGGCATCGATCAAATATTTTGGCATTCTCATCAGTCTGTACAATTGCAAACATAGTTAAAACACAGATTAACTTTATATGGTAACTTCATTTTTGACATACCACAAAAGGAAAACTAAAAGCACAGAGGAATCCTCCTTTCGAAGATGCCGATCCCCCTCGCCTTCACCCCCTCCTCTCACTCCTTCTCCCATTTTCTGTTAATAACCTCTGTAGATGTACCTCCTTTTCAAGACTACCTGCTTTTAAAGTCCTGACCTTCTAAGACTACTGGAGGTCTTGTTTTGTTATGTTATATGAAGTCTTATATCGCGCGCGTATCTCCAGACTCGGACTCAAGGAGCAGGGATCTATTTATGCCGTGCGAGATGGAATTTTTTACACAATACATCACGCATTCACATCGACCAGCAGATCGCAGCCATTTCGGTGCATATCCTACTTAAAGGGGGGGGGGGGGGGTGCCACTGTAGTCGCAAGCATGTTCAACAAACTGGGGTACACCGTCCCATGGAGTTAGCTTTCATTCCCATTGACTTTGACGTCAAGCAGAGAATGTATCTTATCTGAAACCCTCGGATATCTTCAACTGCGAAGAAGAAAATTATGATTTTATGTTATTGTACAATTGTGAATTCAAAATAAGTGTCAGGTGGTTATCATCGATAACTTCTATTCTTGCAAACTACACACACACACACACACACTAAGGAATAAAGCTATACACATACTAAAAATTCAATATTGGTTGAAGAGATTGACATTTTGTAATATCTCTGAAAATGTACTCTGCAAACTGTTCTACATTGAGTGCAGGCAAACTTCTTCCACAATTGTTGTTGTTGTTGTTGGTGCTGGTGGTGGTGTGTTGGTGTTATTGTTGGTGTTGTTGTTGTTGAATAAACAGGACGCCATACTTTCCTACCCATACAAGTAGTGTCAACCTGTACAATCCTGAGTACAGGTATTACAACCAAGCAGAAGCATGCTTTGAGTTTCAACTAACATTCTATGGCGCGAAATACCTTAGCTACACTTCAGAACTTCAATGCACCTAGCTTAGGATTTTTACAAATGTTGTTTTTATTACTTGAAATTGAGTCTGAATCAAAACTGATCAGATTTGTTGCACAACCTCTTTGTCGCTTACTGTATATTACTGTCTTTGATTTTAAGCAAACATTTTGGGCAGAAGAAGTGAAGAGGAAGAAGTAATGGGTCTTTTGTACAATGTTTCTCTAAATTTACCAATGCAAAAGATGAGTTTTCAAGGCATTTTTCATCTCATGTGTTGCAAGCACACCGCTGCTCCCTTTCCTGGATGGCATAAAGGGAGATAACCCCATGACTTTCTTTCTTTATTTGGTGTTTAACGTCGTTTTCAACCACGAAGGTTATATCGCGACGGGGAAAGGGGGGAGATGGGATAGAGCCACTTGTCAATTGTTTCTTGTTCACAAAAGCACTAATCAAAAATTTGCTCCAGGGGCTTGCAACGTAGTACAATATATTACCTTACTGGGAGAATGCAAGTTTCCAGTACAAAGGACTTAACATTTCTTACATACTGCTTGACTAAAATCTTTACAAAAATTGACTATATTCTATACAAGAAACACTTAACAAGGGTAAAAGGAGAAACAGAATCCGTTAGTCGCCTCTTACGACATGCTGGGGAGCATCGGGTAAATTCTTCCCCCAAACCCGCGGAACCCCATGACTGCTGCTCATGCATTGACCGTAACAGTAGCAGAAGCATGGGTGCATGAAAGGCAAAGATAATTTGTAGACTTGAGAAATCTTGAGTGGCTATCATTACTTATGTAGAGGGAAGAATACAGCATCACAACACAGTCAGACTCACTCTATTCAGTGTTCTTCAAAGCCTACTGCTACGATTACTGGAATAACAAAGTTGCAGGCTACATTTGTAACAAAACCAAAGATCCAATGACAGTGAAAAAGTTATGTACAGGATTTCATTCCTTACTTTTTATCTTAACAGTCATGAAAATAAACATTTTCGTCCTTAGCTGCACTAATGCACCCCTTTTGGAAGACCTAATTACACACCATGCAACTGAAGAATATCTTGTGTACTTTTAATACATTTTTCAAACCCTTTATGTTTTACCTTTTTTCCGACCAAAGCATTCACACAGTAATTCAAACGAGTACTTGCATGTGTTTTCATGTAATGGATTAAGTTAACACAAAAGGCAAATTCATAGGCTCTTCATCAGTCACAAGTAAATGACATACGTTTTAAGTCATCCAGTGACCCTCTCAGTTTAGCTATTCAGCAACGTTGTATGGCTGGTGTTATCCTGGAGCTAATTTTAGCAGAACAGACGTCATGCTCGGACATATTTGTACTTTGTCTTTTTCGGCTAATGGCTTCCTCATCAATAAAGAACCAATTTCATTTTACATTTGTTTTCCATGTCCTGATAATTGCATTATTCTTTCTGTCACTTTCTTGTACCAGCCATAATACATGTATCACATATTACGTTTAAAAAAATCCAATAGATTGGCCACGACAACACCATTGTTTCATAACAATCGTCTGTTTGCACAAAGTTAACCAATATAAAAGACAGGATCACTGATTAGATTTCACAGTTCATAAATCTCATGCAATATAAAGCAAAACCCCGGGGGGGGGGGGGGGAGCCAGCCCTGTCATCATATCAATGTTAAATAGTTCTTGCAGACTGCGTAATGGCTTGCATGGGCCGTGACACTCACTGTGCTGCGAACACTCCCTGTCTAGGAGCTCTCAACAAGCTGTATGAATGCATAGGCGTGCAGCTCACCACTGACAGTGAAGAAATTGACATACAGTATTTACATAAATACATATCAAATTAAGTAACTTTAGCATCAGGGATTTGCAGTCTGATTCACAGTAAAAACACAGGTTATTAAATGTGGACACACATTTTGTCTAGAAAGTTTAGCGAAACACAGACAAACCTGCACAAATATGATCATATGCACACATACAAGTGCACTTGCACATGTTCACACACTCTTGTGTGATTTGCATTCTTATTTAAAAACACAGGTTATCAAACAAGGACATAAATCTTGTCAAGCACACACATCCACACACATAATATATGCGTACACACTCGTACACATACAATCGTTCGTTCATGTTTGAAGTTGGTAGGAATGAGGATGCAACTGGTGCACACACAAAATTGTATGTACCTCTACCAATACACCCACAAATTCAATAGGAGAGCAAAACTTGGCATCTCCTGCTCTCAGATCTACAGCTTCAATCTTATAATTTCTAGCATGAGATGATTGCTGACAATGCTGTTGAATTAGCACAAAAAAACCATGTGAGACTGCTTAAAGGCACATTCCTCCTTGTGCAAGCAGCCATGTTCACCGCCACGTATCTCTTCAGGCTTTTACACGTTATCTAATAATTATTGAGATTTAGTATTTCAGTTTTAATTACTGTCAAACTAATAGCACTGGGCCTGAATGCATAGCCCCTCCATACTTTTAGGATTTCATAGCGCTGTGGAGCGCATAGCTATGAAACGCACTATAGAACTCAGCGGTCCGCAAGCATGAGGTCAAATAATGCCTGCAATAGCTAAGAGCGGCTCTATTTTTAACACGTAGATAGTGGAAGGGATTCCCCGTCATCCTGTGTCTCTGCGCATGCGTCAAGCTTTGTGATGCTTCGCGGCGGGTCAGTTTTACACCATTTGCCGCAGACAGTTTGGAAAGCCTGTCTCCTGATAAAACTTGGCTTTCATGGTTTGGAAACTATATTTATTCCGGTACCCTCGCCATAAAGGTATAAGTCACCCTCTTGCTGGTTCTGCATGCTGTGTTTGATGTTATAAATTCCTGTATTATTATTATTATTATTACTATTATTATCATTATTATTATGTATCGCGATCAGTTCGCCACACACATCTTGAAAAGATCCGCACGCGTGACAACTGACCCAAAGTCAAGATAACCCGCAGAACCGGCGGCAATGCACCCTTTCGATTCGGCAGTTCGAGTTGCTCTTACAGTTCATCCGTGATTGCAAGAATGTCCTGCCGACGAAAGCGGAATTTTCTGTACAGTTCCACGTCGTCGTAACGATTCAGTGGATGTAGGCGGTCAAGAAAGATCCGGTTGCTTCTCAAATTTCTTCTCATCCTGAATCGGCATGAAAGCAGCCGCCATTTTAAACGCTTCAATAGCCGGTTCCATAACTCTTATTGGAAGGAGGGGCCTGCTACAACTTTACGGATGGCATAAGGCTCTATGCGCGGTCCATGCATTAGAAATAAGAGACTTTATGGAGTCCACAGACTTTATTGCAGTGACGTCATCAATTTAGGCTCCTATGGAGGGGCTATGCATTCCGGTCCAGAGATCTATCTGGTATGTAATGAAAGAAGACTATCTTCTACTTACACAAGCAAATAGTAGAGATGTGTCTTGTCCTCACTATATGTTTGTAATCGCAATCAGTGAATTTGACGAAATAGTGCAATTTTCGTCCACTTTGACGTTTTTATTGCAGTTGAGATTCTTATCTTGCATACTGCTACACTTGCAGAAAATACTCAATCCACTGGCAATCAACTCAAGTTCCTTGTTTTGTCAGGGCGAAACGCGTGATCATCAAAAATCAGGGTCACCTTGCTCTTGTTTTTTATCATGCGTGCAAGTTTTCACAAAACCGGCTCAAAAAGAATGCTTCCCTGTGAAAAAGGATGTCCTGGGCTGTAATTGCAACCTTTTATTTTATAATCGCTCCATTTGAAGTTGTCAAAAACCACAAGTTTGTGTCAGCAAACCCTTATTTTGCAACCAAGGGCTGTTACCGTCATCTGGTACAGCTAAAGGGAGATAATTCACATCTTTCTTTCTTTCTTTATTTGGTGTTTAACGTCGTTTTCAACCACGAAGGTTATATCGCGACGGGGAAAGGGGGGAGATGGGATAGAGCCACTTGTCAATTGTTTCTTGTTCACAAAAGCACTAATCAAACATTTGCTCCAGGGGCTTGCAACGTAGTACAATGTATTACCTCACTGGGAGAATGCAAGTTTCCAGCACAAAAAACCCAACATTTCTTACATACTGCTTGACTAAAATCTTTACAAAAATGGACTATATTCTATACAAGAAACACTTAACAAGGGTAAAAAGAGAGACAGAATCCGTTAGTCGCCTCTTACGACATGATGGGGAGCATCGGGTAAATTCTTCCCCCAAACCCGTGGGGGGTGATAATTCACATATCCAACATGGTTTTTAGTTACAGCACTGAATAACCTTTACATCTATAATATGCCCCGACTGCAAAATTCTCAATAATTTGTAGACATGTACATGGACTTGAACACGTACCAAAAATCAACTGTCTGCCTGCTCTCTGTGCAGACTGAATTTTTTGCTGAATTTATTTTATTTTATTTATTTACGGGGATTTATATCGCGCACGTATCTCACCACACAAGGCGACTCAAGGCGCATGTTACCTATTAATGCCGTGTGAGATGGAATTTTTTACACAATATATCACGCATTCACATCGGCCAGTAGATCAACAGCCTATAGGCGCAGCATCCACCTTTCACGGCCTATTATTCCAGGTCACACGGGTATTTTGGTGGACATTTTTTATCTACGCCTATACAATTTTGCCAGCAAAGACCCTTTTGTCAATCGTGGGATCTTTAACGTGCATACCCCAATGTAGTGTACATGAAGGGACCTCGGTTTATCGTCTCATCCGAAAGACTAGCACTTTGAACCCACCACCTAGGTTAGGAAAGGGGGGGAAAAAATTGCTAACGCCCTGACCCAGGGTCGAAGTCGCAACCTCTCGCTTCCGAGCGCAAGTGTGTTACCACTCGGCCACCCAGTAGATTGACAAAGGTGTCACTTTAAAAATGAATTCAACAAAACATTCCCACTCTGCACACAAAGCAGCCAGACAGCTGATTCTGGGTATGTGTCCACGTGGAGGGATGCTCTAACTCCATGTAAAACCTTCAACATGGTCGCTTACACAAGAGGGAATGTGCCATATGGCACTATGACAATGCAAATATCACAAGCTCGATCAATAAAAAGCACCCAAAAAGCAAGCATCTACTGTGTTGCCCATCAGCCATAGACTGAAGCTGCTGTTTAAGAAGTGATGAAATATTCATCAGTTGAAAAATACAATTTCTCATAGAAAATCAAAACCTGCTGATACAAGTCAAGCTTATGTTATGATATATTTTCTTCTGATTAATATACTGAGTAAAAAGAAGTTTAAAAAAAAACTTGACGAAATGTAAAAAGAGCCGCTCTCTCTTTTCCTTGCAGTTCATTGTCCCCTTGTATGGCACTGATGAAAGATATGCTCAAAGTTAGCTTCGAGTTTTCTATCCAGTCATTACAACCACAACCACAACTTTCTGGTTTATTTTTCAATTCAACACAAGTGTATTTATTTAATGATTGACACCTGCTTTTCCACATGGCTTAATATAAATGAAGATGTTTTCCTGCACATACTTTTGCACCTATCCAAATGTGCACAAAAGATCTTAAAAAAACAAATGACATCAGAGTTCTGACTGCACATTTTAAAGTAGTAAAGAAATATTATGTACAACTTGCACCTGCAAGCACTGAAATGTTTTTCGAACCAAGGCAAACAATAAAGTTCGGGAAGTGGATTTTTGTTTCTTGGCACAACACATTGTCTTCTCTCACAATGAAGAAGAACTTCTCTCATGCAGCTCTCACAGATAGAAACTGAAACTTTACATAGAAACATCCCGATTGTGTACTTTTTGATGTACATAAACACAGATAGACACCCCCTCCACATATTTTTTGATGCACAGGAACACAGACAAATCATCGTGCATGTTCTCTCAGTAGGGGGTGTAGGGTGGTGGGGGAGGGAGATTGGACATGGGGGAAAAGTCCTGTCCGTGGAGGCTGGGCGGGGGGATAACCAACAAGTTCTCTGTATCCACATTGAACTGGTCATCCAAGATGGCTCTGGCCGGAGCCGGTTCTGCGTCCACCACTTTTCGGCGCAGACAGTTGAAGGCCACTGCGATGACGGAGCAGGCCCCTGCCGCTGTGATGAGATAGAAACTGACGTCAAAGGTGACCTTGACGTTGTCGTTGTGGGGGATGCTGGGATTGTGCTGCAGGTCCAGGACATCCACCGTGGCCCAGTACAGGAACGTGATGATCCCCACACACACCAACACTGCCAGCAAGAGGAACACATTGCTTGTCAAGCATGCACATTGCAATTTCGAAACAAGGTTGGTTATTATTACTGTTTAAAGTCTCTTCGGCAGTTAATGCTATTCAAAACCGATCTTCAAACAAGGTGTTTATCCAGTGTAATATCCTTTTCAAGCTCAAATAATTTAAGAACATCCCCCATTCCACCTACATCCCCATATTTGGGACCTCATGTTTTTCTGATTTTTCCAATCATAATATCTGGCAATTTACATCCTTTGAGCATGCCCTAATGTAAGACTCCGGGCCCCTCCCCACCCTTTCAAGACCAATTTCTGTTCTGATTTGTTATTCATAACGTCTGAAAATTTACCTCCGATTTCAGTCTCCCCTACCCCTCCATCCCCACTTGTACTGTCAAGCAAACAACGTCAAAACATCAAGAATGTTCTTTTACTGTAAGTAAGGTCACTTACTTGTTACCTGCATCTTCTCGCCATACAAACACCTCCTTACAACAGTTCATGGCCACTACCCAAAAACATCTAGTTTAGCTAACAGGACCAGAAAAATGTGTGTCTCTGCAGGATGCAAAATGGACAAACTTTTTTACATTGCCATGTATGTAACAATAAAAATTGCAAGATTGCAATCAAGTTTAGAGACTAACATGAGACATGAGAACCTTAATCAAATTAGGAAGAGCGCTTTTTGAAAGATCCGAGAAAGACAGGGGAGTAAGCGCTCTAAATGATTACAACATTTGTAACAAGAGTAAGACCGGCACGGTTGGCCTAGTGGGAAGACGTCCGCCCCGTGATCGCGAGGTCGTGGGTTCGAACCCCGGCCGGGTCTTACCTAAGACTTTAAAATTGGCAATCTAGTGGCTGCTCTGCCTGGCGTCCGGCATTATGGGGTTAGTGCTAGGACTGGTTGGTCCGGTGTCAGAATAATGTGACTGGGTGAGACATGAAGCCTGTGCTGCGACTTCTGTCTTGTGTGTGGCGCACGTTAAATGTCAAAGCAGCACCGCCCTGATATGGCCCTTCGTGGTCGGCTGGGCGTTAAGCAAACAAACAAACAAACAAACAAACAAACAAGAGTAAGTAAGAGTTATATGCAGAACCAATCTAGGATGAAAGTCGCTTGTTCATTTCCATGCTTGTTAGTCTCTTAGGTGCCAGGAGACTGGTTCTGCACACCTCACACTTACTCTTGTTGCACATAACATGAGACATGATAAGAAATCAAAGTATAGAGTGGAATTCTTCTTCTCACGAAAAAGCTAATCTACCACAAAACACATTTCACCATCACCTGTAAAAATATTGAAAACTGCACTTCGGCGAAGCAGCTTGAAGAGTCGATGTTCCAGGCCAACAAGGTCAAGGCTGAAGCTGATGAGCGAGGTCAGTATGGCCAGGAAGGTCAAAGCAATGATGATCTTGAAGATCATCACCACTCTCTCCGTCACGCAGTTCACCAGACCTAAAAAAACAAACAACATTCTTTCATTAAGCTCAACTAAGACATCTGATTACATTTATATTTTTCTTGATTATGACTAAAATCGAATAAGACCTGCCAAAAAGACTCAATGAATATGATCATCTCATGATTTTGACTAAAATCGAATAAGACCTGCCAAGAAGACTCAATGAATATGATCATCTCATGATTTTGACTAAAAGCGAATAAGACCTGCCAAGAAGACTCAATGAATATGATCATCTCATGATTTTGACTAAAAGCGAATAAGACCTGCCAAGAAGACTCAATGAATATGATCATCTCATGATTTTGACTAAAAGCGAATAAGACCTGCCAAGAAGACTCAATGAATATGATCATCTCATGATTTTGACTAAAAGCGAATAAGACCTGCCAAGAAGACTCAATGAATATGATCATCTCATTATTTTGACTAAAATCGAATAAGACCTGCCAAGAAGACTCAATGAATATGATCATCTCATGATTTTGACTAAAAGCGAATAAGACCTGCCAAGAAGACTCAATGAATATGATCATCTCATGATTTTGACTAAAAGCGAATAAGACCTGCCAAGAAGACTCAATGAATATGATCATCTCATGATTTTGACTAAAAGCGAATAAGACCTGCCAAGAAGACTCAATGAATATGATCATCTCATTATTTTGACTAAAATCGAATAAGACCTGCCAAGAAGACTCAATGAATATGATCATCTCATGATTTTGACAAAAAGCGAATAAGACCTGCAAAGAAGACTCAATGAATATGATCATCTCATGATTTTGACTAAAAGCGAATAAGGCCTGCAAAGAAGACTCAATGAATATGATCATCTCATGATTTTCACTAACTCAGACCTGAAAAGGAAAACAAGACTCCATGATCATAATCATAACGAGTGACAAACGCATACCTGAAAACAACGCTCCATGACCAAGAGATTAAATTTCATTGGTAAGCTTGACCCAAATACTGAAATAGTCAAAAGCAGACTGCTCTAGATCAATTATTGAATTAATCACCAACCTATAAATACATGGGTGGGACTGAAAAATGTCACGAATTTTAAGGGGGGGGGGGGGGGGGTGGGGGGGTCTGGCTCTCCCAGACGCTGAATGATTTGTATAATTAACAACCAAAAAAGCGTCACCACAGACATTACGAATCCAGATTTCCGGCATATACCGGACGAATCCCACCCATATAAATAATACATTAAACTAAATATCTAAATAGCTGTCAAGGTCACGCAAACAAATATTATGATGAATCAAAATCTGTTTAAAAAGGCTTCATGCAAAGTTCTGCTTTAGAACTGGCACAAACTATATTTTAATTTAAATAATATCATAAAATCGACAGTCCTGCTCTACATCAAAACATTAGTTTGAACCACAGTTGAGTCACTTGGTAAGAAATCCAATGGGTCACTTGACTGACCACACCCAGGCTAATCAGTCATTTCAAACTTTTTCCATCAATGCAGCCTGACCTATACTTAAGAGAATTTTAGACAATTGAAGAAAGAAAACAAAAAGTTAAAAGAAGAAACTCACGGTCAGTATCTTCTGGACCGTTACGGTACTCGGAAATCACTGTGACCTTGTGGCCAATGCTGGGGTCATGAGTGACCATGTTTCCGAAGTAGAAGAACTGCAGTGCCCCCAGATATCTGAGGCTTTCTAGACCAAAGGGGGGTCCACCGTTGTTACCGCTGGTCAGCTGGCTGCAATGTCCATCATCGATACGGATCCAGCTGGGCTCTGCCAGCGCTGTGCACAGAATCACAATACTGATCATGCTGCACAGGGCTGAGGGGAAATTACGCTCGCGCTGCTTATGGCTCTGGCGGCTTTGATGACGGCTCCCACGGCGACCGGAGCTCTGAGAGTGTCGTCGCCGACTGCGAGATCTCCCACCAGAGCGCCCGCGCCTGGAGCTGGAACCTCGACTGCGACTGTTTGTGTCAACGGTGGGTGCGGTCGCTGCGGCGTTGCCGTCATTGTTGTTGCTGCAAGGGGAGTCAGGGTCAGAGCAGGCACTGGATAAAACCAGGTTGGATGGGACAGCGTTGTTGTTGATGTTGCTACTGTTGTTGTTGTTGCTCATGCTGTTGTTGTTGGCAGAGTCCATGTCCTCGGTGTCCGCGGCGGCCATGACGGCAGCTCTGCCTCTGGCAATGACAAACGAGCCTGTTGGAATGAACTTTCTCCCTGGAAGATGACTTGTCACTTGCCTCTTCTTTGCTGTGCTCTTTCTTGCAGGATTTTACATGTCCAACCTGGAAACACATAAAGCATGATACAATGGAACCAATTGTTTGAGACTCTGCAGCTAAAGACTATAATTCCCCCATTTTAAGACACAACTTTATCAGATTTTCTGTTCTCAACAAATAACAGCTGTAAATTTACCGTGATGTTCAGATTTTAGGTCTGTCAGTGAAATGTTAGGTCTGCATAGCAGTGGTTCTGTATCGGACTCCTGTGCACACTGGTTATGTCATACGCACACACATGTACTCACTTCTACACACTGAGGCAGACACTGTCATACACCGACACACTGTCATACACCGACACACTGTCATACACCGACACACTGTCATACACCGACACACTGGAAGATGACGTCACGCAACCGTACGGCCACAAACACTTTGGTAAACAAGAAGAGCAAACGCTCGATCGAGTCACTTTCGCAGTTCTGAATATTATATGAGGCATCAGATGGACAGGAAGAAATTGCTATTCACAACACAATGAGTCACGTTCACATAAAATTTGAGCCCGGTCACTTTTATAGTTTCCGAGAAAAGCCCAACGTTAAGTTGTGTGTTGCCGAACAGAAAAGGCTAGTTATCTCCCTTGTTTTTCTGATAACGTTCGTAAAAGGCTACAGATGTAAATACTTTGATGTAAAGAATAATCCTACAAAGTTTCAATCACATCCGATGAACTTTGTCAAAGATATAAAATGTCTAATTTTTCCTTTGACGCTGACCTGTGACCTTGAAAAAGGTCAAAGGTCAACGAAACCATCGTTAAAGTGTAGAGGTCATTGGAGGTCACGACTAAACAAAATATGAGCCCGATCGCTTTGATAGTTTCCGAGAAAAGTCCAACGTTAAGGTGGTGTCTATGGACGGCCGGCCGGACGGCCGGCCGGACGGCCGGCCGGACAGACTAACACTGACCGATTACATAGTCACTTTTTCTCAAGTGACTCAACAAAATAAAACTTCGAAGATTTCACTATAATTGACTCAAAAACAGGATGCCAGAACAATGAAATAACACAATCACGGTAATGGAAAGGAATTACAAGAGACGGTACTCACTGAAGTCACAGTATAAACAAGAAGAGCAAACGCTCGATCGAGTCACTTTCGCAGTTCTGAATATTATATGAGGCATCAGATGGACAGGAAGAAATTGCTATTCACAACACAATGAGTCACGTTCACATAAAATTTGAGCCCGGTCACTTTTATAGTTTCCGAGAAAAGCCCAACGTTAAGTTGTGTGTTGCCGAACAGAAAAGGCTAGTTATCTCCCTTGTTTTTCTGATAACGTTCGTAAAAGGCTACAGATGTAAATACTTTGATGTAAAGAATAATCCTACAAAGTTTCAATCACATCCGATGAACTTTGTCAAAGATATAAAATGTCTAATTTTTCCTTTGACGCTGACCTGTGACCTTGAAAAAGGTCAAAGGTCAACAAAACCATCGTTAAAGTGTAGAGGTCATTGGAGGTCACGACTAAACAAAATATGAGCCCGATCGCTTTGATAGTTTCCGAGAAAAGATATAAAATGTCTAACTTTTCCTTTGACGCTGACCTGTGACCTTGAAAAAGGTCAAAGGTCAACGAAACCATCGTTAAAGTGTAGAGGTCATTGGAGGTCACGACTAAACAAAATATGAGCCCGATCGCTTTGATAGTTTCCGAGAAAAGTCCAACGTTAAGGTGGTGTCTACGGACGGACGGCCGGCCGGACAGACTAACACTGACCGATTACATAGAGTCACTTTTTCTCAAGTGACTCAAAAAATGAACACGTCTACACGGCAAAGTCAAAAATCAAAATAAGCAGAATAACTAGAAACCGATAAAAACCAACACTTCCCTGTTCACCACGAATTTTCCACAGCAACACTTCCTTATTTTGTTCACACACTTTCTACCTAAAATATCAAAAGAATACTCATTTCACCATTCAACCACTGATTCACCTCAAAGCATAAACACTAATCCATTCACCATTCACATATGCACTGATTTCTGTGATGAATATTTTTTATATTATTTGATGTGCACCCTTATGCTGAGTGTGATAACCCTCGAATGACTAGTCCTGTGATAAATATTGTTCAATGACAGCTTTATCTAGTCCTGTGATAATGATAGTTTTTAGCGGTAAACTTTTAGCTAAAGCTGACGGCAATTAACCTATTTGGAATCATGTTACTATTCCTGTTAGTGTACATATGCGTGCGCGAGTGTAGTATGCTTCGTATGGTATTTTTTATCTGTTGTCTTATTATTTGTTTTGTCTTTTAATGTGCACCACACTGAAATTTCTCTGTATGAGATAATAAAGTATTCGTATTCGTATTGTTTCCCTAGCGCTCAGACGTATGACGCTTGCACGGTCAACCTCTCGACCACCGCATTTACACAGAAGGGTAACAACATACGACGCATCGCACAGCACAACCGTCCCTCGCTAAAAACAAAACACTGATTTTACCAATTCAAATTAGGCGAGTCTGCTATTCCGACAGACCATTTCAATAGGGTTTTAGAGACTGCTCGGAAATTAAAATAATACTTATTCCACAATAGCTCAGGGGTACCGTGATCAGAAAACAATACCATCAAATTTTCCCTTGACAAGGTCACAGGGCCACTAAAAGCAACAAGATCTTTAGCTCATTAAAAGAACTCCAAATGGACGATGCATGTAGGGTCGAAATAACTGTCGGGTTTGTATGGGTGGTAAAACAGTGAAGACCCTTGGATCTATTTATCCACGCATTCCTACGTGAACGTAGAGGCCTGTCATTACCAAGAGGTTGTCGCCAGTCGTTAGCAAGAGGTTGTCTTAATCACAGGTGGAAAAGAAGCATTTGTGGAGACACACCCATCGCAAGTGACTCAATAAATTCAACAGTATTCACTGTTTCACAACACATACAAACCCAGCAGAGTTATTTCTGGATTTCATCTATTGTCTGCAATCAAATATTTTGCAATGTGATCAGTGTCTCTGCTGTAGACAAAGCACTCACTCATGTTCATGTGTGTGTGTGTGTGTTTGTTGTTGTCTTCCTTGCAAAAACAAAATCAGCATAATTTTAAAAAGTCCATGAAACAAATGTGTACAAAGAAGAAGATAGTAACATTTACCCACTACCGCCTAAACTGATGTGGGTGGGCCACTATTCTGAATTCTTCAACAAAGGTTGATAGGAAGTGCCTATAATAAAAACTAATAGGTTCTAAGTTTTTTGAAAAAATCAGTGTTTCTGGTTCCCAGATTGACCCTATTTTGTCCTCCTGACCCAAGAACTTTTGTTAGAGTTAGACCTTTTAAAACAAATTTCACCAGACTTTACAAGAAAAGTGATTTTTCTCTTCTCTTCTCAGCTGGCACAAGTTCCAGCCAATACAAAAAGCCACATGCATCTGCGTAAAAAAATTTTTTTTTTTTTAAATCTAGGGGAAAGAAATACCGACCTGAAGACTTGAATTTGTTTGGCCTTGACATTGAAAACAAACCATTTTGTGTGTGTGTGTTAGCCTCATCATGAGTACAAACAACAACATCCAGGTGTCCAAAGAGAGGTGTTACTAGTACAAACAACAACATCCAGGTGTCCGAAGAGAGGTGTTACTAGTACAAACAACAACATCCAGGTGTCCAAAGAGAGGTGTTACTAGTACAAACAACAACATCCAGGTGTACAAAGAGAGGTGTTACTAGTACAAACAACAACATCCAGGTGTACAAAGAGAGGTGTTACTAGTACAAACAACAACATCCAGGTGTACAAAGAGAGGTGTTACCAGTACAAACAACAACATCCAGGTGTACAAAGAGAGGTGTTACCTTAGTACAAACAACAACATCCAGGTGTACAAAGAGAGGTGTTACTAGTACAAACAACAACATCCAGGTGTACAAAGAGAGGTGTTACCTTAGTACAAACAACAACATCCAGGTGTACAAAGAGAGGTGTTACCTTAGTACAAACAACAACATCCAGGTGTACAAAGAGAGGTGTTACCAGTACAAACAACAACATCCAGGTGTACAAAGAGAGGTGTTACCAGTACAAACAACAACATCCAGGTGTACAAAGAGAGGTGTTACTAGTACAAACAACAACATCCAGGTGTACAAAGAGAGGTGTTACTAGTACAAACAACAACATCCAGGTGTACAAAGAGAGGTGTTACCAGTACAAACAACAACATCCAGGTGTACAAAGAGAGGTGTTACTAGTACAAACAACAACATCCAGGTGTCCAAAGAGAGGTGTTACTAGTACAAACAACAACATCCAGGTGTACAAAGAGAGGTGTTACTAGTACAAACAACAACATCCAGGTGTACAAAGAGAGGTGTTACTAGTACAAATAACATCCAGGTGTACAAAGAGAGGTGTTACCAGTATAAACAACAACATCCAGGTGTACAAAGAGAGGTGTTACTAGTACAAACAACAACATCCAGGTGTACAAAGAGAGGTGTTACTAGTACAACCAACAACATCCAGGTGTACAAAGAGGTGTTACTAGTACAAACAACAACATCCAGGTGTCCAAAGAGAGGTGTTACTAGTACAAACAACATCCAGGTGTCCAAAGAGAGGTGTTACTAGTACAAATAACATCCAGGTGTACAAAGAGAGGTGTTACTAGTACAAACAACAACATCCAGGTGTACAAAGAGAGGTGTTACTAGTACAAACAACAACATCCAGGTGTACAAAGAGAGGTGTTACTAGTACAAACAACAACATCCAGGTGTACAAAGAGAGGTGTTACTAGTACAAACAACAACATCCAGGTGTCCAAAGAGAGGTGTTACTAGTACAAACAACAACATCCAGGTGTACAAAGAGAGGTGTTACTAGTACAAACAACAACATCCAGGTGTACAAAGAGAGGTGTTACTAGTACAAACAACAACATCCAGGTGTACAAAGAGAGGTGTTACTAGTACAGCGGAACCCCCCTTTTAAGACCCCCCAATGTAAGACTTCCTTAGTTTTTTGGATTTCCTATTCATATCCTCTGTAAATTTACTCCTATTTTAAGACTCCCTCCTTTTTAAGACCTGATTTTCTCAGACTTTTGGAGGTCGTAAAAAGGGGGTTCCAGTGTATTCAAGGCAGGCAAGGTGAATTATCATGTTGCCTGACTGCCTCATGTTTACTACTTGCGCAAACCTTCAAACAGCAACTGTGCAGGGAGGGTTCAAAAGAACGAGGATTGAGACAAGATGTTCTTTTCTGACAATAATAACTCATTGTCAGTAGGCCTTTCATTCAATCGAGCATTAAAAACGTTTCTGAAACACTTGTTCTAAGCCTTTCAAAGCGGTTTCTATGAGTGGACAACAGACTTTACAAACAGCGTTTTGAACAGATTTACCTGCAGCTCTAACGGGCCACATTTATTCAACATGGCCATTTGAAATTGAAACCAACCAAAAATCTGTTCTGTCAAGAAGACTGCTGTTCACAGAAGGCTAAACTCTAGTCTACCAGTGCAAAAAAATAAAACAAAATACACAATCAGTACTGTGTACCACACACTTTCAAATTCTTTGACAGTTGTGTTTTTTTCAGCCCAGAAGGAGCTTCAGGTCATGCATGATTGCAAGTGAAAAGAAGGCTTCTTGTATAATAATAATAATAATAATAATAATAATAATAATAATAATAATAACAAGAAGAGCAAACGCTCGATCGAGTCACTTTCGCAGTTCTGAATATTATATGAGGCATCAGATGGACAGGAAGAAATTGCTATTCACAACACAATGAGTCACGTTCACATAAAATTTGAGCCCGGTCACTTTTATAGTTTCCGAGAAAAGCCCAACGTTAAGTTGTGTGTTGCCGAACAGAAAAGGCTAGTTATCTCCCTTGTTTTTCTGATAACGTTCGTAAAAGGCTACAGATGTAAATACTTTGATGTAAAGAATAATCCTACAAAGTTTCAATCACATCCGATGAACTTTGTCAAAGATATAAAATGTCTAATTTTTCCTTTGACGCTGACCTGTGACCTTGAAAAAGGTCAAAGGTCAACGAAACCATCGTTAAAGTGTAGAGGTCATTGGAGGTCACGACTAAACAAAATATGAGCCCGATCGCTTTGATAGTTTCCGAGAAAAGATATAAAATGTCTAATTTTTCCTTTGACGCTGACCTGTGACCTTGAAAAAGGTCAAAGGTCAACGAAACCATCGTTAAAGTGTAGAGGTCATTGGAGGTCACGACTAAACAAAATATGAGCCCGATCGCTTTGATAGTTTCCGAGAAAAGTCCAACGTTAAGGTGGTGTCTACGGACGGCCGGACGGCCGGCCGGACAGACTAACACTGACCGATTACATAGTCACTTTTTCTCAAGTGACTCAATAATAATTATGGGAGATTTATAGAGCCAAGCGCTTTACAATGAATTGGTGAGAGGTCAAGGCAGGTGAAGTAGCCCGCACGTTGAACATCTCTCATGCTGGGTATTTTCGTGCTTCTATAACCCACCCAACTCTGACAATCACATGGATTACAGGATCTTTTCCGTGCGCACTTGGTCTTGTGCTTGCGTGTACACACGAAGGGGGTTAAGTCACTAGCAGGTCTGCACATAAGTTGACCTGGGAGATCGGAAAAATCTCCACTTTTAACCCACCAGGCGGCAGCGACCGGGATTCGAACACACGACCTTCCGATTAGGAGGCCGACGTCTTACCACCACGCCACTGCGCCCGTAACAAGTATGCACTGCATTGAAACTGAAAGAAACTTGAAAACTATGCCATAACCTGCAGGCTGAGTAACAAGTCACTGATGCTGAAAGTGTGTGTGTGTTCTGTACGCATTATAACAAGCCAGATGCTCCCTGTACCAACTTCAAGTGCAAGTTCTGCTTTCCTTCCTTCTCATAAGGCAATGTTGCTACAGAAGACATATGCTCATTTGCATCTCCTTATTCAAATAAAGCAATGTTGCCACAGAAGACATATTATGCTCATTTGCAGGCTCCTTATTCAGAGTTCTCAAGGGTGTTCCTATGACTTAATTTTCTTTTCACAGTTGAACCTGCTATGGCAACCACCTGTCAATAACAACCACCTGCCTATAACTACCCCCCCACCACCACAATTTTTACTATAAATATATAAACTGTTATTAGTGCTAATGCTACCATACATTTTATAGTGCACTGAGTGCTGCATGATGGTACTCGGAAGCCATCTGAACTGGGTATTGAAAAGAATGTTAGGCCCAAAAAATGTTGGTTTAGGGTAACCTGCCCAAAAAATTAGGGTCGGTAGGAATGCTTTACAAAAAAAAGAAGAAAAGTTGACCTCATAATAATATGAAAACATCACAAACACCATTTTGTCTCAAGCTCTTGAATTGTATTGAACGTTAATATTACCGTAAAGTACCTTGTAAGCGCCCACCCCCCCTGTGCACCAATTCCGACCCAAAGTAGGGGGTGGGCGCTTACTAGGTACTACACCCTATGCACGAGCAGTTTTCAGTAAGAAATGTGATCTTTGATCACTTCGTAATCATATCTTCTTTCTTTTTTCATCTTCCATTGGTTTTTTTGTTCGTATTGTCATTAGAAGAGCTTGGGGAGACAAATGTCGTCGCATCCTTTTCTTGTCTGCAGAGGTGCCGCTGTCGGCCGCACTGTGTCTCTGTTTCCCTTGAACAAGGCGTACGTCTTCTGGATATGGGCAGCAGTCTATTTTACTTGGCCAAAGACTGTTTTCGGCAGAGAGAGAGAGAGAGAGAGAGAGAGAGAGAGAGAGAGAGAGAGAGAGAGAGAGAGAGAGAGAGAGAGAGAGAGAGAGAGAGGAGATCAGAGAGAGAGATCAGAGAGAGAGATCAGAGAGAGAGATCAGAGAGATCAGAGAGAGCGAGAGATCAGAGAGATCAGAGAGAGCGAGAGATCAGAGAGAGAGAGATCAGAGAGAGAGAGAGAGAGAGATCAGAGAGAGAAATCAGAGAGAGAGAGAGATCAGAGAGAGAGAGAGAGATCAGAGAGAGATCTTCTGATCTTCTGATCTGACGTCTCGACCGCCATGTAACTTTCGCTTCTTCTTTTCCTTTCCGGCCTGGTGACGTAACAGGGTATCGCAATTCTCTCGCCATTCTCGTATCCTTTTTTTATCTACCCCAAACTCACTTGCTGTTTGCGACACATTTCCATTGGCGTTATTATCCAAATAGTCAAGAGCTGACAGCTTAAATGCAACCGTGTACGATTTGATCAGCGGTATCTTGTAATCATTGTCTTGCAGGCGTTTAGATCCAAGGCGTGCAGACACACGTGATAGGGTTTGCAAGAAAGGAAAATCATTCACAAAACTAGCGGATCAAGTGCGGAATTTTTATTTCCCCTGATTTCAATGGTGTAAAGTGGGGGGTGGGCGCTTACAAGGTACTATACCCTATGCACGGTTTTGGACTAAAAGTGGGGGGTGGGCGCTTACTCGATACTGGGTGCTTACAAGGTACTTTACGGTAATAGTCTTGGTATGGTTTGCAAAATGTCCCAACAGTTGGTTTTTAAAAAAAAATTTTTTTTAGAAATTAAAATAAAGTTTTAGGGACTAGCCCGGCGAATGCTTTACTCGTCCCTGGCGAACGATTTTACCATCCCTGCAACTGCAATGTTATTGCCTGACACGATCTCATTTTGTCCTTGAGTCCGTCATCTTTGCGCCCTCAAAAACAATGTATCCCTGCAACACCCCCTCTTGACACACTCCTTGGCTGCCATGGTGATCACTGGCATGACGCACTACTTGACTGCCATGGTGATCACTGGCATGACACAGTACTTGACTGCCATGGTGATCACTGGCATGACACACTACTTGACTGCCATGGTGATCACTGGCATGACACACTACTTGACTGCCATGGTGATCACTGGCATGACACACTACTTGGCTGCCATGGTGATCACTGGCATGACACACTACTTGGCTGCCATGGTGATCACTGGCATGACACGTACACTACTTGACTGCCATGGTGATCACTGGCATGACACACTCCTTGGCTGCCATGGTGATCACTGACATGACACACTATTTGATTGCAATGGCAGGGATGTTGTTACAAATTCACACAGGACAAATGTCCTGAGCTCTTCAGAATCAATAGGACATTTGACCGCTTTTAGAAATTTCAACAGGACATCATAATCATGTGCAAAACACTGTCGATCCATGGAATGGCTCCAAAATCATGTGCACATACACATGCTTTAACACACACCGAACATATTTGCATAGATTGTTTTATTAATTTAGTTCCAAATAGGACACACACAAAAAGAAACAAACATCTAAAAAGCAACCAAAACCTTCAGCACTCTTTTTTTGATTGTCTCACATACTGCATGATTTGACTAGAAAATGAAATACTGAGAAATTCAACAACAAAAAAGTCTGTTTCAACACAGACTCGACAAAGCAGTATGGTCTCTTTGCTGTCACAGTCAAGGTCTAACCAACCAAACAGGATGCAGCCATGAATAATTAAAAGACCGTTTCTGCGAATTTCCTGCTGTGCCGACACCATGTCAAGTACAAAAGACAAAACTTCTCTTTTCGTGCATGCGTCATTTTTAGCGGCGACACTGTCATTGACTCATTGTCACTGTCATTTTTAAGAATGACGCTCGCCGTGTTTTCACCTGTTTTTGACCAAAATGTAGCACAGAATGCCGTTGAAAAGACAAAGGTCTTCTGAGCTTTTGCTGAATTGGCAGGCTTTAGTTTTATTTCGGTGGCATAATTCAATGCGCTTCGTCAAAATGTCACAAACTTAAACCAAAAGCAGACGCAAGACTTATAGTCAGTTGGAGTTGTCTCCCGTACTACTAACTTTAACTTTTTGCAGACGGGTGCACCCATTCGGCTCATATCGCAAACGGTTCGGAATTCCCGAAAACGCAAGATCAGCACGGCAGAACTTCAGTGCACCTGTAGGCTCGGTCGCTTTTCGAAAATGTGTATATTGAACGGAAAATATTAAATTTCACGCAGTCCGAAGGAATGAAGTTCTTATCGGACAATGACAGCGCTCAGTTAAAAAAGATCTAGGACATCTGACCGCCATGCGGCTAAGTGAATCGGACATTTGAGCCTTTCAATCGGTCTATGACCGATGTCCGACGCCTAACGACATCCCTGCAATGGTGATCACTGGCATGACACACTACTTGACTGCCATGGTGATCACTGGCATGACACACTACTTGACTGCCATGGTGATTACTGGCATGACACACTTCTTGACTGCCATGGTTATCACTGGCTTGACCCACTACTCTGAGTACTCAGTAGCCACCAGCTGCATTTTTGGGTCCGACTAAACTACGCGCCAGCACGCGCTACCTTGAACCATAGCACTTATATACTTTATTTTTATATTTCTAGTTAGTTCATCGTCCATTCTCACATAATACAAAATTTCAAACTTCAATGATGAAAAATACGGAAGTTATGACGAGTTTAAGGAGAGCTAATGCACTACTCTCAAATCCGACGATTTCTGCCATTGACTAAACAGCGTGCTACCACTTTGAAGTAGACGCTACCCGGTGATCCATAACACTTACATAATTTATTTTTATAGTCTATATAGTTCATTGTCCATTTTGTATAATGTAAGAACTGACGATGGAATGACTAGAAACATACAGATAAATTATATAACAGCTATGAATCTCAGTAGCGTCCACTTAAAATTGGTAGCGCGCAGTTTTAGTCACTGCCGGATTTTGTCGGATTTGAGAGTAGCGCATTAGCTCGCCTAAAACCCGTCATAACTACTGAAATGTTCAACACTCAAGCTGCTCGCGACAATAAACTCACTCGGGTGGCTGTGTGCAGTGGAGCATAGCAAAGATTACACAAGTTTTTTTTTGTTAATGTTAGCTGCATCCTGCTAAGGGTGTTCATTGTTAATTTTAGACGTTCACCTAAAGAGAAAGAGACAAGTCTTTCTATGAAAGTAGTGGTCCAGTGAACGATAGTCGATACCTTCCGCCTGTGGTTCAACTTCAACCATTCATCAGAAATCTTCATCATGACCGATATCATTTCATGATCTCACTTTCTTGTAATTTCGTTGATCATACCTGAGAATAGTCCACAACTTACGTTCAAAAACGAGTAAAATCAGTAATTAGACAAGTTCCCCACGGGTACACACATTTGTTAGGCCTACCTGTTCACCTGTGCGTCAGTCCATTCTGACGCAGCAGTAGATCATCGGCCCTTCTGGTGAACAGAAACGTTGAAACAACCTGTGGGCACCTCTGTTGTTAACACAAGTTCTTCTGTGATAAACTGTACAAGGTTCCTAACCAGGCACCAACAAAAGGTCCCCAAAATTCATATAAAAGAAAGTATTTTCACAATTATGTACGACTACCGTTTCAGACAAAGCAACAACATCCGCCTTCGATCCAGTCATCCGTTTTGTTAGAGTAGCTTCCCCTGAGTAAAAGCAAAATGGCGACACCGAAGAGCGACGAAGACGCCCCAAATCAGATACATGACTTAGAAAAGGCTTTTCAGGTAACCAAGTACACTGTAATGTCTTACAGATATTTCACTAATTGTCATCAACAGTCTTACATTTAGTGATTTACGAGCCATTAGCAGAGTTAATGGGAATACATGCTCGGTATTCCTCATGAACATCAATGATGAATGAACTAAGTTATGAAGCAGATTTTAGACAGCAAATTTGGGTTTTGTTTCTAGATTTTTTTACTCCCTCAGTACCTGAGAATTACGCGAGTGCCTGACTCAGTGATTGACATTTTGAATTACGTTTTTATGTCATGTACAGCAGCTGTCATTTAAATTCAGAATCTTTTGCGTTCCAGGACTGCATCACCAATCTTACCAGCCAAGAGTATTTTGCTCCAAATGAATCTGAGGAGACCAGACAAAGTAAGTGATAGTGATACCAAGTTTAAAGGCAACTTCAGCTTCACATAAACCATCAGTTTCTGGTCACAGACACCTGCAGGCTTTTATACACAGTACAAACACCCTTTCGTTTGAACACTCACCTCTTGAGAACATCCTAGGTGCCCTCCATAAAGAGCGAGCATTTGTCAAAGAATTTATTTTGCGAAGTGAATTCACGACGCACGGCACACATTTTAAAATTTTAAAATTTTAAAATCTGCAAAAAATCAGAATGTGCACTTACCAAACACTTCTGATTACCATTCCATTTCCTGTTCAGAGCATTTTGTTTTATGCACCTTACGTCTTTTGTATTTGTGTAGCCTTTTGTCAAAGGTGGTAGGTGTCAACCGTTTCAGAGGCCAAAAAAGGCACGTTTTGCGGCTATTTTTGAGGGGGTCCTCCACTGAGAGCCATATCTGCTCAAGTTCTCAATTTATTATTTAGATTTTAAAAGTTAGTTCTAGCGCCAAAACGAGGCGTCTGATTTGTCTCATTGTAAATCCGTTCTGACTCCACAAATCGGACGCCTTGTTTTGGCGCTAGAACTAACTTTTAAAATGTAAATTATAAATTGACAGCTTGTTACGCAAACATTCTTAAATCATAAAAGAATTCTTTTTTCATAAAGACAAGATCAGTACGATTCGAAGTTTTGAAAGTTTGAAAAAATGGAGCCCGGAAGGAGCTCACACAAGGTCGTGTTTCCCAAGCAGACACATTTTCTGCATAGCGCTGGCTTCTTTGAAGCCAACCGCCGCCAATAAGTTCATGTGACTGACGTAGTCGTTTGTTGCATTTTAGATTCAGAGGTTCACAATAACGTGCTATTGCAGATACAGCGAGTCGCATTGAAATCACAAACTGGCGTCTAAATTGTGAAAAAAAGGAAAGTGGATCACACGGGTTCACGATGGCTCAGAGGTGAAATAATCCATGTAATCTGGTGTGTGGTTTATGCAAGCTAAAAATCTATTCAAACGAACTGTGTCATTTAATGCTATTAAATGCTATTGCAAGTGTGTTTCATAAGGTTAGAACTGCTTTTGTCGTGAGAAGATTTAAATCGTTCTGTAAACCGTTTGAGGCAGACTGGGGCTTTATCATAATAATTATGGAAATTACCTTAGATAATATTTCAAAGAAGAATCATCCCTGAACTTCATTTGTCTAAATACGAATTATTAAAGTGTAAAGATTATCGTCAGGTTTATGGAATAAAATTAAAATAGATTCTAATGGATGATATTGATAGATTCAGGAAGGACTGTTAATATGTCTCGTCAATTGTTCTAGACTTCACTGTTGATGAGGCAATATGAAGGCACAGATGTATTTGCATGCAAACAAGTGCGTGTGTGTGTGTGTATGTGTGTGTGGGTAAAGGTTAGTTGATGATCGATAACTTTTGTGTACAGGTGTGGAACACACACTGCAGCATTTCCTGGACACAGCACGTCGCACAGAGGCTTTTTTCCTCAGCCAGAGATTGCGACTCTCTGTCCAGAAACCAGAACAGCTGCTTAAAGAGGTAAGCTGTGAGAGGAGAACAGGATGCTATAGGCAGGCAAGGGGGGCGGAGTTAAAAATAAAAATAAACGGTTTACATATATATGCAAAAGTAAAATGATGTTGTCCGCAGAGGCTAAGCAGCAGCTTCTTAGATTTTCAGCTTTGTATTGAAACATGTAGAGATCAGACCCAGAGCTGCCATGCCATGGGTCTCATAAATGATTTGATCTGTTTACAAGAGTGAATGTTTTTTATATATAAATGTGTTAAACTGATATGGGCATGGGCAGTGTCATTTACACTTAATACTTTGGGTTAAGAGTTGACTTTTTCTTTAAATCATTATCTTTTGCCCATTTCTTTTCTTTTTTTGTAAATCGTTAACCTTTTTTGTTTACTGTATTCTGTTGGTGACAGGGATGATCTGTGCAAAAAATCAATCACTGGTTTCTCAATGTCTGTCTGAATGAACAGGACATTGTGGACTTACGCTCGGAGCTGGAGCGCAAGGAGAAGCTGATAGAAAAACACCACGAGCGTCTCCAGGCATGGGTCAACCTCTTCCACCGGACCACCCCAATCCCTCCCCCTTCCTCCTCCAGCACCACCCCCACCCAGCAGTCCTCCTTCCCTCCACCTCAGCACAGTGTGGGCTACCCGGGCCCCCCTCAACAGATCGGACCGGGTCTACACACCCAGGGGGCAGGGATACAGGCAGGACAGTACCCGGGGCCCCCGCTGCCCGGGGGGCAGGGCTACAGCATGCCCCCACCCCACCAACCCCCACCATCCTACCCCCAGAACCCTCTCACATATCTCGAGCAGAATCTCTCCAACATCGGCATGCCAGAGAGGCGTTAGTGTTAGAGAAGTGAGGTGGTGGTTGTAGTTCAGTGAGAGTTTAGAGATTTTACAAGGAAAGTTACTCTTCAGACTTCTTTAAAATCCAGGGGACAGAGCTCACACGGTTCCCGGCCAACAAAAAACCATATGCATCTTTATCTGTGTAAATAAAAAACACCATCAATAAACAAAACAAACCCCAAAAAGGCCCTGAGTTTTTAGGCCTTGTCATTTGAAACAAAAGTTGTGGAACAAGATCACAGAAGGTGTCCTTTGTTTGGAGATGTACTGTTATAGGAGCTTCAGCTAAGGCCAAAAAAAAAAGTCTGTTTGCGGTAACATAGGCAAAAAAAATAGGGTGGGTAGGTCGGGATTTTTTTTTTTTTTTCTTTTCCAAAAAACATTTTTAAGTTATTTTGCCAAAAAACAAAGAATTGTTTTTATTTTTTGTATTTTTTTTAAAAATTTTTTCCAAATGCCAAAAAAAAGTCCAGGGTCGCGCGAAAAAATAGGGTCGGTCGGGATACCGTAAACAGACTTCTTTTTTTTTTTTTGGCCTAATGGGTTTTACTGTTGTTAGGGGTACTGCAAGGGAGGTGGCTGTGTGTGTATGTTTAGTGTAACTGCAAGGTGTGGCTGAATGCTGGACCAAATCTGAATGTGCAATACATGTATGTGTATGAAAGTCTGGCTGTCACTTGGGCGTGTTCAGTGACAGTGTATGTTGTGTTGAGTTGAAGCTGAAGGGAAGTGTTGGCACAAAACAAAATCTGCATAGTTTGGTGTCAGTCACTGTGTGTATGTGTGTGTGTTTGAGACTGAGAGATAAAAAGAGAAGGTGTTGCAGGTTTTACCGTTTGTAATGACTGTGGTGCTAGGTGGGTTTTGAGCACCACATACCGTTTCCGTTTTGAATAAGAAAAGTTCAAGAATAAGGCATGCTTTGCATCTTGCAGTGAAAAAGAACACTTTTGCAAAGTGGTGTGTTTTGATTGCAGGGGATTGTGTGCATGTTGAAAAAAAAAGGTTATAATAAAAAAAACTATTCACATCCACACCACCTCAAGCTTTGCCAGGTGCTTTGTTGTTTTTGGAAAACATTTAATTAAATACCATATTATTTTAAGAGTTGGTGTACCTCTATCGTTTATCAGCTATGTGATGAAGTACAGTGGCAGTGCTTGCAAGCCCCCGACTAAAGCAAATGAACAAGAAAATGCGTTCTGTAGAGTATGAGCTTGGGCTATACTTTTGAAGTTATTAAGGCTATGGTGTGCATAGTTGTCATTCTTAATGTTGTAATGTCTTACCAAATAAAACACTGACCAAAAAGGTGGACTGTGTTTTTAAATATATATACCTGTTGGTCAAGGGTGCTTGTGGTAATGACATCACATCTGGTTTTGAGGAAAGCTGTGTAATCACCCGCACTTTAGATTTTCACACTTCTTCTACAAAGTTTTCTGCGCATCACATACACGCACACACACACACATTGAAATATTCAAAAAGATTTTTATTTGTGTTTCTTTTTTCTCTCATTATTCTTTCGGTTTAATATTCAAACACAGCCACAATACTGACACATGTAATGTACGAATAACAACAGATAACAACACTGACTCAAGTCTGTATTGCAACAATTTCAATCATATGAAGCAATCAAAATTAATGATTGAAGAAGATATCAAATGTATATTCAAAGGGAAAAATTGGTGCAAAATGACAAGTAAACTTATTTTGTTGTCCAATGTTTGGGAATGTCATAATCAGTATTTTTTTCTTTTTAAATGAAGGAGTATCGGTAATGTCACCAACGCTTGCCCCAGTCACAGACTTCTTACAGAAAAATACAAGGTGGTTGCCCCCATGTCAAGATCGTGCGGGATCTGCTGCCAGACCAAATACAGTGGAATCTCCCAATTTAAGATTTCCTCCATTTTAAGATCTTACTTTTTCAGACTTTCTATTCATAAGCTTTGAAAATTTGCCTTCATTTTAAGACTTTGGCAGACCAGAGAGGCGGCATTGTAACAGTGGCACCTATGATGAGAGGGCGCCTGTTGGACCAGCCAAGAACGTCCCTACAATGCAGTTGTCCTTTCGTGACATACATACAGTTTTCGACCATATTGGTTACTCCCATCACTAGAACTTATTTTTACCCTTAAAAAAAACCCAACTTATTTCAAAATGCCGACACTTTTTATGACATTATTTTCTCAGATTGTTGAGGTCCGCGGGTTAGGGGGAAGAATTTACCCGATGCTCCCCAGCATGTCGTAAGAGGCGACTAACGGATTCTGTTTCTCCTTTTACCCTTGTTAAGTGTTTCTTGTATAGAATATAGTCAATGTTTGTAAAGATTTTAGTCAAGCAGTATGTAAGAAATGTTAAGTCCTTTGTACTGGAAACTTGCATTCTCCCAGTAAGGTCATATATTGTACTAGGTTGCAAGCCCCTGGAGCAATTTTTTGATTAGTGCTTTTGTGAACAAGAAACAATTAACAAGTGGCTCTATCCCATCTCCCCCCTTTCCCCGTCGCGATTTAACCTTGAACGGTTGAAAACGACGTTAAACACCAAATAAAGAAAGAAAGAAAGGAAGGTCTTAAAGGAGATGTTCCACTGTATCCCATTCCCTGCCTGCAATGTAAAGTTTAACTTTGGACTTTAAAATAAGGTTGCTTGTCATTTTAGGAGGGTTGGTTTTGATCCTGAAATTTGTTCACAACACTTACAGAACTTACAGAAAAAAGCAGGGTATCGAACAGTTAGGAGGCCTTGACCGTGGCGCATCATTATTTGAGATCTTAACATTGTTGTGGATACATATACATTGTATACATGAACAGGCTCCTTAACCTCAGCCTTGTTGCACTGTTGGTGAAACCTTACTCCAACTTCCTTGGACCAGAAACAAAAGATTTCAACAATTCTGCACTTGTCATGCTCTGCCTTGTAAACATAATTTTACTGTACATACTAATCTCAATTAATAAAATAAATAATTTTAGTAACATGGAATGTACTTTAAATATAGGAGAATGTAAGTACAGTGCGATGACAAGAATTTTTACGGCAAACATTTTCAGATGAAACTTGCAACGTTACACTGTATGGATACATGCACAGCTGAACACAGAAGCTTGCAGCACAGTTCAATAGACAAATTCCGAAAATAACTGTCGGGTTTGTATGGGCTGTGAAAGATTTAGTACCCTTTCTCCTTCTCGGACAAACTTGCAATACCTGGTTCCTGTACATGGTATAAGACAGACCCCCTTACTAATGACTGACCTGCAATGACATGTGGGAAGTAATTAAACTTTCCCATGTGCAGGCATGGGAATTGAAAATTGTAAAAAAGGCGGAAAATTTATAACTGAAGACGCGAAGCGTCAAGTCGACGGCGCGAAGCGCCTAGCTTTACTAGGGGGGTCCGGGGGCATGCCCCCCCGGAAAAAATGTCTCCAAAGAACCCAGATGGTGCAATCTGGTGTCATCTGAGCTCCAAGTTTGCCATTAAATTCTGTTTTTAAAATCAGAGTTTTTAGTACAAAAATGTACCAATTTTTGCTTTTTTGAAGAAAAAAAATATATACATGTATTATATGGTTTAAATTTGTAAAAAAATTGATCTGTTGAGACAAACAGGAAAATGGAACTTGTAACACAATCTGTGCAATCTGGTTTACTTTCAAACATAAAAGTTCAATAACTGAGGCGGGCGGTAGCAGTGCGTGAACAAAGTACGGAAAGTTTTTGCGGGCTTTTGCGCAAAGGCCAAAGTAACCGGTGCTTTTTTTGTGTGCCTCCCCCCTTTATTTTTTCGGCGGACACTTTTGCATTTTCGGCGGAACAAAAAAAAATATGGCGGACAATTCCCATGCCTGCATATGACATTAGGCCAGTCACTAGCATGGGTGCGTGTCTCATACACATGTTCAGGAACCACATGTCGTAAGTTTGTCCGACAAAAGTACTCACTCTTTCATGATTTTTTTTCCAACATGACACCCATACAGGCATTCACTATTTTCACTGTCTTTTTCTGTTTGACATAATCGACACATTTACAAAAAGAATTAAATGTCATTGGGAAAATGTCAATAAAAACAAGTCGCGTAAGGCGAAATTACTACATTTAGTCAAGCTGTGGAACTCACAGAATGAAACTGAACGTAGTCCGCCGCTAGTGCAAAAGGCAGTGAAAGTGACGAGCCTGTTTGGCGCGGTAGCGATTGCGCTGTGCTTCTTAGCACGCTTTACTGTACCTCTCTTCGTTTTAACTTTCTGAGCGTGTTTTTAATCCAAACATATCATATCTATATGTATTTGGAATCAGGAACCGACAAAGAATAAGATGAAATAGTTTTTAAATCGATTTCGGAAATTTAATTTTGATCATAATTTTTATATTTTTTAATTTTCAGAGCTTGTTTTCAATCCAAATATAACATATCTATATGTTTTTGGAATCAGAAAATGACGAAGAATAAGATGAAATTGTTTTTGGATCGTTTAATAAAACAATAATTTTAATTACAAGTTTCCGATCTTTAATCACCAAACTCACTCATTAGTTTTTAAGCCACCCAGCTGAAATGCAATACCAAACCCCGGCCTTCGTCGAAGATTGCTTTGCCAAAATTTCAATCAATTTAATTTAAAAACAAGAAGAGCAAACGCTCGATCGAGTCACTTTCGCAGTTCTGAATATTATATGAGGCATCAGATGGACAGGAAGAAATTGTTATTCACAACACAATGAGTCACGTTCACATAAAATTTGAGCCCGGTCACTTTTATAGTTTCCGAGAAAAGCCCAACGTTAAGTTGTGTGTTGCCGAACAGAAAAGGCTAGTTATCTCCCTTGTTTTTCTGATAACGTTCGTAAAAGGCTACAGATGTAAATACTTTGATGTAAAGAATAATCCTACAAAGTTTCAATCACATCCGATGAACTTTGTCAAAGATATAAAATGTCTAATTTTTCCTTTGACGCTGACCTGTGACCTTGAAAAAGGTCAAAGGTCAACGAAACCATCGTTAAAGTGTAGAGGTCATTGGAGGTCACGACTAAACAAAATATGAGCCCGATCGCTTTGATAGTTTCCGAGAAAAGTCCAACGTTAAGGTGGTGTCTACGGACGGACGGCCGGACGGACGGCCGGACAGACTAACACTGACCGATTACATAGAGTCACTTTTTCTCAAGTGACTCAATGAGGGTGTGACAGTGCCGCCTCAACTTTTACAAAAAGCCGGATATGACGTCATCAAAGGTATTTATCGAAAAAATGAAAAAAACGTCCGTGGATATCATACCCAGGAACTCTCATGTCAAATTTCATAAAGATCGGCCCAGTAGTTTAGTCTGAATCGCTCTACACACACACACAGACAGACAGACAGACACACATACACCACGACCCTCGTCTCGATTCCCCCCTCTATGTTAAAACATTTAGTCAAAACTTGACTAAATGTAAAAACTCAATGTGTACAAATTCATTGGTGTTAGGTGAAAGTACATGTACAATGTAGCCATGCAGGCAATCGTCCCCCCCCCCCCCCCCCCCCCCCCCACCAATCCCCAACCTCTCCTTAGCAAATAACAGGTGTTTTTTTGCTTTTCCTCAAATGTGATGGGTAGCACTGGAGTATGTGCTCCATGCCATACAGAACATCTCTTTTCATCAAAAATGTTAGGATGTTTCAAACTAGAAAAGTAAAAATTGGTTAGCTCTTCCAAAGCTTTCATTTATAATCTTGTAACCCATGCTGGGCATGACACTCATGACAGGCTCTGACCCCTTAATGCAAAAAACCCACTTTGTGCAAAACCACGCACACACACACACACACACACACAAACTGTGACACACACACACACACAGTGCCGCCTTGAGCAGTCTCGGTCGGAATCAGAGATCCAGGTGGATTACTGTATGAGAGATTTCAGTGTCAAACAAAAGCATTATGATGAAACAAACCCTTTTAAAACATTTGCACTTTAAACCACACACATGCACATTCAAGTGCACATGTACACACACGCGCACATTTTTGTTGTCAAGAAGATCCAGAAGTCACACAAATTCTAGCCTTGCTCAGGCAGAAATAAACAAGTCTTCATTCTCCTTTGGCAAACCCTGAGAATAAAAACAGCTGGTGTCAACTACACAGCTGTCTAAAATACTGCTGAGATTAATTAAGGATAAAACTGTGTTACAGTGGACCCTCCCCCCCCCCCCCCCCCCCCCCCCCCCCTCCTTTTCAGACCTTGTTTTCTCAGACTTTCTGTTCAGAACCTTGGTAAATTTATCCCCATATTAAGACCGCCCTTTAAGACCTTGTTTTCTCAGACTTTCTGAGGTCTTAAAAGGGGGTTCCACTGTATTTAATTTCCAACACATCAATCATTTCTATAAATTTGGCAAAGATAAAACGTCTTATCAGTCAGAGAAATTCAATTTATTTTACTTACTTGGGCAAATGTACAATTCATCTTACTTACTTGGGCAAATGTACAGCTCTTTGAGAATGTAAAACGTCATTATCTTTTTTCCATGTCAATATTTCATGTTGATACAATACCTCTTGCAAAATGAACATCAAACTTAACACCAAGTTGCAGTCAATAGAGGGATCAAATTTGACCACTTCTATCAATAATGGGGGACCCCATCATGCGCAACTCCATAATGGGTGATGCTAAGGGAATGCCATTCAAAGCACTTTATTAAGATATCACTACTTTTACACAATTTTCTGATGTTAGCGGAAGCAACAGGTTTTCTTTAGTACTGAGTTGCATCATACAAAACTTCCTCTGCGTAACTCTCCCGACGGTAACCATACCTTCTTCAATCATGCAGTCACAAATAATTAACTGGTAATCAAATCTAGCTTGGCATGTCATTTATGAGAATTACTATGGGTAAGTGTCTCTCATTACGAGTAGAAGTGGTCAAACTCCACCCCATCACCCTTAACTCATTCGCGTTGTGTCGGAATTGGAAGTCCGACAGCTGTGCTTTGCGTTGCCGACACATTGGAAGTACGATCCGACGGATATCACGAATTTTTAACGGTGTGAATGGCCCCGCTGACCAAGGGAAACAACCCCCGCAATAAACTTCTGCCTGTCTACAGTGGTACCATTCACTGTAAACAGTTCCTTCCTTCAATTGTTGGGAATAATTTGATTTTTTTTTACGGTGTGCGACCCACATGTTTTGACTTTTCCAAGATGGCGGATCGTTCTGCTACAAGACGTATTAACTTGAAAAGAGTGCTAGAACTTGTTATTCAGGACGGTTCTGATCTTGACCTTAGTGATGATGATGATAGTGGAGATGATATTTTAGATTCTGGTGACGAGTTTGTGCCAATGGACGATGATTTGGGTGATGATTCGGACAATGAAAGTGTCGATCATGACATTGTGTATGATGAACCCATGACATAGAAATTGTTTTTGTTTTTTTGCTTCAAAGAGGTAGTTTGACTGGATGTGAAGACAACAAAAGGTATGTTCTTTCAAATGTTTCATATATTTTCTAAAAGAGCAAGTTTTAAACTTTGCAAAAATGTAAGGTAAGGTTATTTTGTGTTGTTGATTTTTATTATTTTTTTTAAAATGGGTCAAAATTGTGCTCCGGGAGGGAACACGAGGGACAATTTAGATGCGCCCCGAATGAGTTAAGCCTGTCATTGATTGGGCAAAGTCGACTACAAGAAGTATACTACGCGAACCTGGCTGCACAAGGCTATAGCACTACGAAGTCCACTTTGGGCTGAACTAAGTACAGTCTTTACGGTCCTGTCGTCTATTGGCGGGCAAGAATTTACATTCAGGGCTAGCATTGTACACAAAACGGCGTATATACGCCAACCTATTTTTATTTTGTTATTGTCTTAGTCTTGTAAAGAGGGAATTAATCGGGAATTCCCGATTTTCAGGATGTTTTTAGTTTTTATACGCCTTACTCACTTTTTCCAATGCTAGGCCCTGTACATTAGCTGACTGAGAGCTTAATATTTGTGTGACTACTGGGTCTTGTATTTCTGTCATAAAAGCTGAAGTCCGTTGGAATGTGAAGATTTGTAGGTGCTGGTTTCCCACATGAGTCCGTCGCCTAAAGGATCATGGAATGATGGGAAGAGTACATGTCGCCAGAACGTTCTGAAAAATACCACACACATCATCAACCTTTATTAAACTGCAAAAAGAGAAACATGACTCAACGGCAATTCAGTGCAGAGCAACACTTGCTAGATTATGACATCATAGTGACAAAGAAGTTGGGGACATATCTCTTTTAGTGATGCAGAAAAATAACAGGTTCCTAAAAATTATTATTAAAAAAGAAGCCAATAGACTATGAAATGATTGATGAAGCGACAAAAGCTTTAAGCATCTCTGCCAGCATACTCTGATCCCTGCTCAAAGTTGTGAAAATCTTGCTTACCTTCCACGACCAAGACCGAAGAATCTTTTCCAGTTGCCCCAAAAGCCAAAGTTGTAGGGATTCTTGTAAATCTAAAAATCAAACAGTCAAAAATGCACTGCAATGAAGCATGTTTCTTGTGGTGACAAGTTAATGACACAAACATAGCACACACAAACAAAAAACACAAAGAATGGGTTTTCCGTACTGTATGGCAGCTCGATTTCCCTAGTGTGAAAGCAGCTCGAATCTCCATGATGGTAACCTCACAGGACAAGGCATATGAGGTCATATCCTTATTCTTATCCATAGGTTACATGGATCTAAAACTGCACCTCTCTAACCTTCTGCACTTCTTCAGGAAAGTGAAAGCAATGAGTGCTCATCACCTCAGCTGGAGTGATTATTCGTTCCAGGTTTTAAGATTTTTTTTCTTCTTATACATGCAGGGCGGTAACCAACATGCAAGGCTTTCAGTTTTTATTCAAAGGTCAATATGTTCTGTCAACACACTTTTTATATAGTCGTCCCACAATTTCAATGCTCAGAGCTTTAGAAACCTTACACATTCCATAATGATCAGGCATGGGAATTCCAAAATAGGAAAAACTCTGAAAATAGGCCGAGGTCCAGGGGCCGTCTAGGCCCCGGCGGGGTACAGGGGCAGAGCCACGTTGGGGGGACCATAGAAAAACGATATTTTGCATTTTAGATCAATATTTTGATAGTTCTCGTGTAAGCAAATAATGGATAGAGAGACAATCGTATACATATAATTTAATTTACCTTTTTTTGCCGCGGACAATTTTTAATTTTCGCGGACAATTTTTAATTTTTGCTGAAACGTAATTTCCTTTTCGCGGACAATTCCCATGCCTGAATGATATATACTTACTTTATGACACTGAACAGAAAATGTCTTGCTAGAAAAATTAATAAGCAAAAGCAGAACCTCACTACCCTCCTTATTACCACAACCCAAAACAAGGAATAGAGAGTTAAAGTAAGTAGTACATATGTACTCACAAAACAGATAACGCAGACAGTTATCAAAAACAACTTGAATTTTACAACTCTTAAAGAGCCACAAAGGAATTGAAAATAGCTTTTATCTACAAAGGTCCAGCAAATCATTAAAGCTTCTTTAAATCAGCAGTGGCATTTGGTTATTTTTGAGTTGTATGAGTGTTGCATTAGAATACTAAATCTGCTACCTGCTAATAGATGTAATATCTTACCAGTCCTTTCTTTCTGTAGCGTTTCCTCTGCTTGGTATTGATGTGAGCTTCAATGCTGGTTTCCCCACGACCGATCAGATGAGCGTGCCACACCATGAGAAGTCCCAGCGCCACAGACACGCCGGCACACAGTATGAACTGGAATATGATTGCGTTGTGGAACATCATGTCTCCGTAGCCAGTCAGAGCTTCTGGGCTTTGATCGTCTGTTGAAGGGCTCTTTGAACTGGAAGCAGCTTCAGCCTTCTGTGATTAAGGGGAAACAAAAAATATCCAATGTATTGTATCGACTGTAAGGATCTTTTGAAAACTCAAATAAGCTGTGAGTAAGATGGATGAGTGACATTTCGCTCCCTGGATATTTCACTCCTACAGTGGCCCTGGCATTTCACACACGACATTTGAAAAGATATGCACTAAAGCTAAAGTGCCAATTAAACTAATGCCAAAAACGCGATAAAGTAGAATTCTCAAGTTTCAATTTAAGGTGGCTTGGCCACACGAAGCAAATTCTTGACCTAACTTCGAACAGTTGCTAGCACATGCTGCAAAACTATAAAGAGCTTCCATAGAGTCATGAATGAACGTTTTGTGTGCAGTTTGCAACTGGTCTTGTTTCACAGTTCACATCTATGCCCAAACAGCATACTTAGCTGTACAGTAAAGAATTGTATAAATTACCTTGGTTTCATATTTGGTGCCCCATATTTTCTGGTAGGCCATGTTGATTGGGAAGAAGAATGCTGGTACAGTCAGCTCCTGAAACCAATGTTAAATTAGACGTGTGAGTTACACAAACACTAAACCAAAAAAATTACACAGTAGCAACATTTGATATTTTTAATTCAGAGCGACAGTGGTTAGAGAAAGCATATATGCACTATAATTGCACGATTAATGAACTGGTTTTATGATTTCCGAGTGCTACTGATGATAGAAACCATGCAAGTACTAAACCATTCACTCCACCGGAAAAACAAATGTCTCACCACAAGACATATTTGTATTGTCAAAATCCTTATGCCTGTTTTGTGCAGGCAATAATTGCTTGCGGCTATAGCTAGAGGACGTTTATGAAACAATTTTGTCACCAGCCAGGAAAGAAATTAAACACGATTGGTTGATGCCAAAAGAGTGGTCTCCACTCGTCGGTAAACAGACATGAGCAGCCAATCAGATTGGCAGCCCTGCAGTCACCAATGTCCTCGTTTAACAAGCTCCTCAAAAGGCACACTTGTCTAATCTCCTCAATTCCTAATCTTCCTCACGGCGAGAAGTCTCCATGAAACGCTACTTGCTCGCCCTCTCGCCGCTCAGAAACTGGAGACTGCACATTTAGTATCTTGCAAAGCTGAAGAAAAGGCTTCTTTCTCTTCTAGCTGTCTCAATAAGAAGGAGAAAATTATCAGGAAGTGCAGTGCACAGTGCTCAGTTTAAGTGCAGTGTTTTTGTTTTTTGTTTTTTGTTTTTTTAAAGCATTATGAAATCAATAAATACTGTGTTCCCCATTCCCTTTTCCATTACAGCAGGGGAATTCCATGCTCCATCTGGTTTCAACCACATGCATGCTACAGACATGGGTGTTACTCTTCCGGCTTTTGCCGGATTTCCGGTTTTTGAAAAAATCTGAAGCCGGAAATTCCGGTTTTCCGGGTTTAAAAAAAAACAAAAAAAAACAAAGCTTCGTTTCGCTAAGTTGAAATAACGAGCAGCGGTTCCGATCCGACTTTTGACACCGGTTCGCGTGCTTTCTCGGTTCGCTCCCTTGGATTTGCCGCCATCTTGCTTATTATGATTTGGTTTCGTCGGTGTCCAGAAACTTTCTTTCAAACTTGAGCATTTTGGACCCCTGCCTTTCAGGTTTTTTTATTTTTCCCAGTAACACCCATGTACAGAAATCACTTGCCTCTTTTCCAAAAAAGTGTTGCTTAAAGACATCATGGCCAGCAAATGTGACGTACACTGTGCCAAACCACATGTAGAAACAGAAGAGGAAAAAGTAACGGTGGTTGTAGTAACCAACACAGTTGTTCAGCCAAGCTTGTATCTGTTAAAGAACAATATGCAATGGCCACAAATACAGCAAAGCATGACAATGACTTTGAGAGTATATATGTGCATTTTATTATTGATGTACATGTACTTTAAATGTACACTCTTTGCTGTAAATATGAAATGTTCTTGCTACTGTTCAAAAATTGCCACATAGTTTCTGTATTCTTCGGCTGATGATCATGATTCTGTCAGAATATAACCTCCAAATTTCAAACACATATGAGGCCTAAAAAAAAATAGGTGTGGTTACGGTAACCCGACCTACCCTATTTTTTGGGGCCGACCCTATAACTTTTTATTACATTTGTCAAAAAAATACCAAAAAAACCAAGTAAACGAGTGCAGAAAACGCAATGAAAGCGAAAGCGCCCGAGTCGCACACTTATTTCCCTGTCAAGTAGGTTTAATTTGTACACATTAGAAAAAAAAGTAAAAACAAAAAAAAAGTGATTGCCTACCTTCCTACCCTATTTTTTTTGGCTATGTTACCGTAACCACACCTATTATTTTTTTTGGCCTGATTTAATAATTCATCAGTGAGACTGCTCACTTCACCACAAACAGACATCCAATCTGAGAAGGACAGGAACTCGAAACATTAATTAACAAGACACTCACTTCTTCTTCTGCGTTCGTGGGCTGAAACTCCCACGTACACTCGTGTTTTTTGCACGAGTGGAATTTTTACGTGTATGACCGGTTTTTTTCCCGCCATTTAGGCAGCCATACGCCGTTTTCGGAGAAAGCATGCTGGGTATTTTCGTGTTTCTATAACCCACCGAACTCTGACATGGATTACAGGATCTTTTTCGTGCGCACTTGGTCTTGTGCTTGCGTGTACACACGGGGGTGTTCGGACACCGAGGAGAGTCTGCACACAAAGTTGACTCTGAGAAATAAATCTCTCGCCGAACGTGGGGACGAACTCACGCTGACAGCGGCCAACTGGATACAAATCCAGCGCGCTACCGACTGAGCTACATCCCCGCCCCAGACACTCACTTTCCCCCCCACTTTGAAGCCAACCACAAGCAGCAGTGCTTTTACCTTCTCCATTGGACACCAGCAATTGCTGACAAGTCATCATCAACCCAGAGAAAAAATGAACAAACGATCCAATCAAGACCAATCTTCTGTGTTTTGATCTTCAAAGCAAACATGCCAAGGTGACAAAGGATACGGCAGTGGTGGTCCATCTTGAGGATGCAACGCTTACAGATGGAGCAGTGGTGTGACCTGGGTGGTTTGGGGGAGATGCACTTCTTACAGATGGACACAGCCTGTGGCACATTCTGAAAAAGAACAAAAATGTCCATCACTTCTAACAAGCACAAAAAAATGCGGAGGTCAGGGTAGCAGTTCATTTTTTCTTGTACAGATAAGTGTGACAGGGAGACTACCGTCGCCCTTCACAGCAGGCTCTGCAGAGTTGTTGGCCTTTAATAATAATAATAATAATGGTGATTTCTATAGCGCTTTCGAACACACAAAGCGCTTTACAAAAGCAATAACAACATCATTACCAGAATGACGCCATTGACGGAATAGAACACAATCATAAACACTTTACAACAAAAACCAAAAACAAAACATAAATGTTACAAAAATCCAGAGGCTCTTACAGGAACGAACTCCCAGTATACACAACAATTATAATGCACACACACACACACACACACACACCCACACATGTCCACACACACGCACACACACACACACACACACACACACACACACACACACACACACACACACACAGTAAACATTGTTCATCCGAAAGTGCACATTCACAGGGTCGCGACAACTACATCATCATAGAATGCTTCTCTGAAGAGGTGAGTCTTGAGATTTGCTTTGAAAGAAGGCAGAGATGGACTGAGACGTAGAGACAAAGGGAGTTTGTTCCAGATATGATCAGCTGCGACTGAAAGACAGCGGCCACCATGATCGTCCCTCTGATACTTAGGAGCTTTGACAAATTTATTTTGGGAGGCAGAGCGGACAACCCTTTCAGGATTGTTTTTCTGCACTAGATCGGACAGGTACTGTGGAGCCGTGCCCGCGGCAATTTGATAGAATATGCAGCAGATCTTGTATTTAATTCTTTGTTCGACTGGAAGCCAATGTAGCTGTTTGAGTAGAGGCGTGACGCTTTGTTTCATAGGTGTTCGAAACACGAGTCTAGCGGCAGCGTTCTGGACTAGTTGCAGGGGCTTGGTGACAGATTTGGGACATTCAGCTGAGTGCAAGCTATTTAGAGCTCGCCGGCTAGACACCTGTGGATTGTAGAGTTCTGTTTGTGATGGGGTCTGGCGGCTTCTGTCTCTCTGTATGTTCTTGGTTTCCTTTGCGTAAAATTCTTAATCCTGTTTGATTAGACTTCGCCTCCAAAGGTGATTGTTGTCTTTCGGCACTGGGTTACATACAGTTGCAGTCTGTGGCACAGTCTAAACAGGAAAAATTATTTGCATCCCTTCTTACAAGCACAAGCAATGAGGAGGTCTGGTTTGCAGCGCATTTCTTACAGGTATAGACAAATTAAGCCTGTGGAACAGTCAAAAAAAGATCACTCCTTACAATCACTGGAGATTGTCTGTTTTTCTTTACCCAGACAGACCCTGGAAGAATTCTAATATTCAAATAATTAATTGAATCTATTGTTGGTAGCTGTTTTGAAGCAACACATTCCTTGCAGGTCGTCACATCTTGGGGCATACTTTCAAAACAAAAGGTCATTCTTTCATTCACAAGAAAAGAGTTTCAACAGCATTCATGGAGCTTGGTTTCCTTTTAACTTAGCAATTCAATGCATTCTAGAGTTCACGATTAAAGTTGCAGAAACCAACAACAATAATGTGTCTTCTCCAGATGGTTTATGTCTTATTTCAAAGCGTTACCTGTATTGAATTTACTTGAATTGACATTGTGTACAATCTGCCCTTAGTTTATAAATGAACACATGTACACCATACACGCACACGTGGTGTAGTTGTTGTTGTTGTTGTTCTTTTTTTTTTAAAAACTGTTTGTTGCCTGATAAAGCAAGTTACCCAGGATGCCCTTCAGGCAGCGAAAGGGTTAAACAGACATGACTGCAACCAACCTGGGGCGGCAGGCCAGGGGAGGTGAAAGCGGCCATGACATAGTTAAAGATGACGTTCGCCAGCAGCCAGTGAGCAAAGAAGAAGTGGACCATGACCCACAGCATCTCTGTCTGGTACCAGATGTGGGGGAACACGCAGATGTAGAACACCGCCACCACCATCGTTGTCAGAATCACCACCAGCGTCACCATGATCTGAACAAAGGCATGAGATCATGAAATTTGGAAGAAGAAAACATTAAGCTTGCCAATACACCCCTTGAAGCAAGTTAGCCAGGACGTCAGCTGGCGTCTTACAGGCAGTGAAAGGGTTAAAGAGACATGACTGCACCCCCCCCCCCCCCCCCATAAAATTGATGTTGAAATAAATATGCAAAATCCAGTAAAGACCTGGCAACAGTTGCCTTACGTCTTATGAATTTCTTTGCGGACAGGCTTACGTTAAAATCGTAAGATCGATTTACTTATGGTAACCTTTTTTCCCAAAAAATATTTAGTCAACCTTCTTAACAATGTTGACATCTGGATTACCAAACTGACAACATTCCATTGAACCATATTTCATTTAGTCACACACATCTCGATCACTTTTCTTCTCTTTTCTAATATTACTGTTGTTATTGACCAACATTTAGATGCTGTTTTGTATTTAAACTGCCCTGTGAAATGATCGAACAAACGACAAAACAGAACTCACAGGTCCCATATACTTGGTGAAGTGGTCGACAATCCAAAACATGGGCTCTAGGGCGGCATCCAACATGGTGTGGAAGGACGTGAACTGGTTGTAGCACAGTGTGAACATGGCCAGATGGCAGTTCTCCAGCTTGCCCGCCACCCATCGCTTCACGTTCCGAGGGAAGTCCATCAGGCGCCACTGGATCCTCATCGCGGTCAACACTCATGCACCTGGTCAGCACCGCCTACTGAAATTGAATGCAATACATGTGTTGCTTTCTCATTGCGTTTATTTTATAGCCTCTGTAAATTTAAAACATTTTATTAATATTTTGGATGTCTTATATATAGGGGTGAAGAGTATAGCTCAGTTGGTAGAGCACTGGACTTGTGATCGAAAGGTCGCAGGTTCGAATTCGGGCCGGGACGGACACGGGTCAACTTTATGTGCAGACCCAGAGACGGAAGCCATGTCCCACCCCCGTGTCATCACAATGGCACGTAAAAGACCTTGGTCATTCTGCCATAAGTGCAGGTGGCTGAATACACCTAAACACGCAGACACCTGGGTAGCGCGACTCCGTTGCTGCTAGCTTTCCACTGGGAGGAAGCGACCCGAATTTCCCAGCGATGGGACAATAAAGTAATGAAAATGAAAATGAAATGAAAATGAAAAATATGTGTGTGCATGTGTGTGTTGCTGTTGGACGGGGGTGGGGGTGGGTATAGGGTAGTGTGTGTATGTGTGTGTGTGTGTGAGTGGGGGGGGGCCGTACAACTGTAAAAAGCACTCACTATTGAAACGTTGTTGATTTACTTTAAATTGACTGTTATCTACAGCAACATTTACTGAAACAATCAGCTGCTTCAGAAATCAAACACACCATGTTATTGGGAACTCTACAAGGATAAAGGTATAAGCAATCATGGTTAAGTCATCAACAGCTCTAAAATGATCTGCAACTTTAACAAAAATGGCAAAAGATATCGCCAAATTGAAATGTCAGACCATTTTGACACCAGCTGAAATATGGAGCCAGAGTTGATGAGATCACCTGGCTAGGCAATACAAAACGATTTCGAGGGGTTTAATTAACTGCCCTTTGACTTAGATTATAGAATTCGATTCAAGGTTTGCTTGTCGTTTTCTTTCATTTTCGTTTGAGACAAATGAAGCTTCCTTTAATGTGATCTATATATTGCTAATCAACTCTTGCATGAAAACAACATCAACAAGTTATATACTTGAGAAGTAAAGGGGTCTGCATTCTGTTCAGCGAAACAACGTAATGGACTGTGGAGTGTCCGATATCGATATGGTCCAAAGCTACAAGAAAGAAGGCAAGAGAACAACAAACCAGCGGCAGTAGCAGAAGAACAGGAAGTTGAGCGACATTTTTGGTTTCAGCCACCAAAGAGTACGTAAGCATATTATCTCCCATGGCTCACATCTCTCTCTCTCTCTCTCTCTCTCTCTCTCTCTCTCTCTCTCTCTCAATAGATACTGATGTGTGTGTAGTGTGTGTTTGTGTGTGCCGTCAGTGTGTGTCAGTATGTGTGTCACAGTGACTGTGTGTGTCAGTGTCAGTGTGAGGCGGTGTGTGTACGTGCCTGTGTGTGTGTGTGTGTGTCTGTACTGTGTGTGTACATGATGTATGTGTCACTGAGTGTGCACGCACGCATGCGTGTGTGTGCCACATTGTGTGTGTGTGTGTGTGTGACGGTGTGTGTGTGTCACGCCGTGTGTGTGTGCGGTGTGTGTCGTGTGTAGTGTGTGTGAGTGTGACTGTGTATCACGGTGTGTGTGGTGTGTGGTGCGTGTCACGGTAAGTGTGCGCGTGTGGGTATGTGTGGTGTGTGTGTATGCGTGCGTGCGTGCTTGCGTGAGTGTGTGTGTAAAAAGCAGTAAAAATCCCCGTTGATAACGTTATCTCGTTGACTGAGCGATGTAAAAAGTTGACAGTTATCTATATATATATATACGACTTCTGTCTGTCTGTCTGTCTGTCTGTCTGTCTGTCTGTGTGTGTGTCCGCGATGCACGGCCAAAGTTCTCGGTGGATCTTTTTCAAATTTGGAGTCCGTATTCAGCTACAGGCCGGACACAACCTCATCGATGAGATATTTCAACACGTGCTCAACCGATTTTGGTTTTTCTCTGGATCCATTCCCAGTAACTCTTCCTTATCTTCTCCAGTGTTTTCAGCCGCGTTTATCTCCCTTCCTCCGTGCGGTGCGCTATGCCGGGTCCCCGGCGCAGCCGGGTATTCGGCTCGACTGACTCAAGTTCTTCCCGGCGCAGCCGTACCCGGCGAAGCGGGTATTCATCTAGTCTATAAATATATGATGAAAGGCACATATTATGCGGTACAAGCCGATCACGTTATCCCGGCCGGTGTCCACTTTGACTGTACTGGTCCGAAATTGAGCAGCACATCACTCTTTCTTTGGCCAGTCAGTGCATTCTCTGTCCATCCCGATGGCGTCTGCCCTGGCTTAGTTGAAGGCTCTTGTGGGTGCAGAGTGAATTGAGAGAGACAGACATGGACAGAGATAGTTCGAACTCGAAAACTCATAACTCCAGGCAGGACGTGAGCATGAGAGAGAGAGAGAGAGAGAGAGAGAGAGAGAGAGAGAGAGAGAGAGAGAGAGAGAGAGAGAGAGAGAGAGAGAGAGAGAGAAGGGGGAAGAGAGAGAGACAGACAGACAGACAGACAAACAGACAGAGACACAGACAGAGAACTTAATAGAGAGAGACAGACAGACAGACAGAGACAGAGAGAAAGGAGAGGAGAGGTGGGGGAGAGAAGAGCGAGAGAGGGAGACACACACAGAGAAAGAACAGTAACCAGTAATGCACACACACACACACACACACACACACACACACACACACACACATAAACACGCGCGCGCACGCACACCGTCACACACACACACACACACACGCACACACCGCCGGCAAACACACACACACGGCACACACACACATACACACACACTGACACGCACACACTGGCACACACACACACACACACACACACACACACACACACACACACACACACACACGTACAAATGTCTTGCAATATTCAATCTTTATTGACTTCGGATCAACCCAAAACAAAAAATATGGCACAAGCAAATTCTGTCAGTGTGAAACATTTTCACGACGTTAAGATGAATACCACTCATCTTTTGTCAGATAATGAATATTACATAGTTACACAAGTCATGTAATACAAATCAGTCACTCGCAAGCCCGGAGTACGTGATACCTGTTATAGATACCCTACCTCCTTGCAAGCAACCACAGACCTGCCAAGCCATCAAGACGAGATAAGAGCACCCTTCCTCTGACATACACATACCCTTTCACAAGTAGCCTGGCAGCTAACTGCGCAGGGCGGATTTATTTTTCCTAATTGACATCGGAGTCAGTTACGAAATTAATGACATTGATTAAAAATTTCCCTCACTGCACAGAGATCTCCCAGGCTCTAGATTTTTGGTATTTATCCAAATGGAAGGAACTCGATCATACCCCAGGTATAAGCCTGGAGATAGCTGTGGCTGCTGGCATGATTGGTCACATGATAAAAAAAAAGAAGGTACTGTTTAAACTGGGCCGTGAAAACACAGAAGACACACTGTACCTGTGTGAAGTAAGCTAAACAATCACAAGAAAATTGGTTGATTAAAATCAACATGGCCGAAGCAATGTTTTCATAAAAGAAGCGGTATTGTACGGGCACATGTTGAATTTGGGTTACATGTGTTGCAGAGTATTTGTAAATCCGTAGGCATAAAAACATGCAGAGAAGAGTGATAGAGCTGTTGTTAATATAGTCAAGTGCATAAATTGATTACTTATGTTTCACACTAGTTTTGCTGTTACAGCAGTCCCTCTCATGAACGGACACCCGCCTTGGGCCAGTGCAAACCTGTCCGTACATTGCAGGTGGCCGGTCACGGGAGAGCCCCCCCCCCCCACCCCCCCATCATACACACTCTGGCACACTGACGGACTGAGTGAGTCTTTGCTACTGGTGAACGAGCTCTACTTGTCCTAAAACAATAAGGTCAAACTACTACAACTTATAACTGAAAAGAAAAAAAACTGTCCTGTAAAAATGACGTTAAATCAACGGTGTCAGAAAAAGAGAAATAAAAGAAATCCTCAAATTCCTGAGGATACAGGCACCCCATGAAAACAGCCACGAACATACTCACAGAGGCACACATGCTTGTGCAGATACTTTGCAAAAATATGAATTGAAAACCTGCATATGTGGTAATTTCTTTTTTGTGTGTGTGGCTTTATTGAATACTTCAGGCAGTGACTTTTCCCTGTCCAGTTTTCTCTTTCGTCTCTCTTACCCCTCGCTTACCCCCCCCCCCCCCCACCCACCCCCCCCCCCCCCCACCTCCTTACCCTCCACTCCCTTTACCCAGCCCCGACAGCACAAATTTGTAATCTGCAAGGCAGAGTACACATTTTATAAAAGGAAAACTACTCCTCTTCAATTATATCCAGAGATCTTCCAGCTGTCTCCACCATAAGCCAAGTGGTCGAGTCTTATACCCCCTTTCCACACAACCGTTCTAGGTCCCGTTCCCGTACCGACCAAGGAACGGTGCGGGCACGGGAGGGATCGGGACAGAACCGCAATGAACGTAACTGATCGTTAACGGAACTGCTTTGAACGATAGGGTCGGTAGGGACGGCTGAGTTTGGGCTGCATGTTCAAATTTTTAGCCGTTCCCCTCCCGATCAGAATGAACGGTAATGGAACCTCAACCCATCGGTAACGGAACGCTTGGATCGTTAAACGAACTTAAAACAACGGTAACGCAACGGTAGCGCTCTCACACACTGAGTTGTCATACCCACATTGCACACATCCGTTCTATGTCCCGTTCCCTTACCGACCAAGGACGGCTGCCACTATGGTCAGACGCTGCTGAAAGATGCCAAAAAACGGCCGTTTGCGCAGCGTTCCATTGTTGTGGCAACATTCCTTGCCAGGATTGGTACGGGAACGGGACCTAGAACGGTTGTGTGGAATGGGGGTATAACTTTTCACACCGACAAACTGAAGAATGAACAGATCTATGAGGTAACCGTCTCAATGGTCTTTTTTTCTTTCTTTATTTGGTGTTTAACGTCGTTTTCAACCACGAAGGTTATATCGCGACGACGTCTCAATGGTCCAGGCTCAGGAAACAAAGAGTATATGGCCTGGGGCGATTGTAGCTTCCCTTCTTCGTGTCCGATAGACAAGGACAATAAATAGTAGAGCATAGTGCAATTTCATGTTGGCATCTTCTCCACTGAAAGCTATAACCCAAAGACTGAAGACCAAAGTGCTCTTTACCCCACTTCTGACCCGAATCACCCCCCTCCTGCTAGGTACACGTGCACTCAAGTTAACCTCTGCTTTGACCTGTGTGCCAGGAGTCGGATGAGAGAGAGAGCGAGAGCGAGAGAGAGAGAGAGAGACACACACACACACACACACACATAGACAGAGACAGACATAGAAAGACAGAAGCGGAGAGACTCAGAGGGAGACACAGACAAAGACATACATACAGAGAGAGAGAGAGAAAACCTGTAACTGATCTCGTGAGAACGGTAACAAAACGAGACATGTCACCTCTCCGAATGCATTCCAATAGATGACCGCTCCTGCGGCCATCAATAAGACATCATTTTTTGATTGTCCATACAATAAAAGTGCATGAACAAGTTGTGTTTCTGCTCTTTAAATAAATGAGTATATTTACAACAAAAATCATAAAAACGTTCAATATACTCACAACCGTCAGCTTAATGTCTTGTATAAAAACGCACAGACACAAACACACGCAGCTTCACACAAGTGTGCTCGATATATTCAATCTGACAACTGGAACTGAACTCAAGCCTTAGAAAAATGTGTGTTGGGTTTCTCTGCACCCAAAACCAGCAGAAACTTTCTCTGGGAGTCCAATAAAATCATACACGGTTCATGTCATGGAAGCCGTCTAGTGAACAAACCGTAACCCAACACCATACATACGTATGTCGAAAAACACAGAACTCACCGCCAAAAAGGCAATCGAAAAGACTGAAAAGGACATACTGTGTACATTCTCTTGTGAATAATGTTCAAGTATACATCATTCACATTTGGTCGGATGATGATGATGATGATGAATGATGATGATGAATGATGATGATGATGATGAGGAGGAGGAGGAGGAGGAGGAGGAGGATTATAACCATTACCGACCAAATGGAAAGTACCGCTGTCCTTTTCATATGCAGTGAATCTGAATTTTGTCGAAACGCCTCAAAAGTATTCATCACAAACTTTGTATATCAAACCTTAAAAGGTCCAGGTAAAACGAAAATCGAAGGGCGAAAAAAAGCTGCGTATTCTTACAACAACCACGCGGACATTTTGAGTCACATGTCACGGACAGACACAAAGATCCAGACACAACAGCACAAAGATGCATACGCCATACACACGCCTGGGCAATGAGGTCAGAAGCAGATCATGAACAGAGCCAGTGAGGTAATAACGCTGGACCCCAAGAAGTTGCTGTTCATCAGTGGAACAGTCACAAAGAGATCTCTACTTTCAGTCATTTCAATGTCTTGAGATCCCAGACAGCGTGAGACGCGAAGAGAGTAGTCAGGCCATATAATGCTGTTGAAGACCCTCCGTAAATGATTCAGCCTGAGGTCGATTCAGCCCGAAGTCTTTTTAGCGAACATTTGGCACTAAAGCTTCGTGCAGCTAGCTTCGTGAAGTAGACTTCGCCAAATTAATGAGACGGAGGCTTGAGGCCGCAGCCAGGTATAGTAAAACATTCACTTGTTTACCTTTTCTGCCTGGAGTGACAGGTTTACGAGCAGAACTGCGATTAGGCAGAGCAATATAACAATATATTCTCAATACAGTTGAGAAGCTGTCCTAAGCATCAGCAAGTTCTTTGAGCTCAATTGTTTTGGCTGAATCAGCCATCTGAGGTCCACTGTGGTGTCAACATTGTCATTTTAGTGCACACAGAACAAACGCCGTAAACAAAACACTCGTGTGGGTGTAGTGTAAATCAAGTTCAACAGTTCAGTGTGGAATGCGGTTCAACTCTTGTCATGTAGTGAGTATTGAACGAACGACACACAGCAAAACAGTCTTGTGATTGTTGTCTGAAATCAGCGCATCGTCATGGAATGTCTGTGCGATTTTGTCAAACACTCTACATGCAATCAAAGTAGGCCTACAATTCTTTCTAATGTCTTTGAACAATGGTAATCGTTCGTTTCTTGTTCCTCTTCAAACCAGCTTGGAGTCACTGCTTCCTTCTCTCCTGCTTCAGTACTGTGTGCATGTGATGCACTGCTGACAAAGGAAGAGAGGGGGGGAGGGGGGGTCTGCTGAGTTTTTGTTGACAGCTGTCAAGTCTTCTTTTTTGCTTGCAACGTTCCCCACTTCATATGATAGGCTGCACAGGACCACCCGTTCTAGCCACCGTGTCAGCATCTCATTCCATGTCTTTGTCCTCTTTCTACCGGGCGAGTCATCTGGAATTTGGGACCCAGTTGGTGAGATCCTGCATGAAAGAGTTCCGTAACAGGAAAAAAGTCCAATTGCAAACTACCCCCGGTAGCGTCATGCGATGACAGTGGCGAAGGACTAGAAATCTATCTTGGTCCTCTCTCCATTCGGAGAGTCATCTGGAATAGGGGACCTGATGGTGACATCTTCATCAGAAATGCAGCAGCATGGTTCCGGACATTTTCAGTGAAGACTGGTATTTTACTTCCAAAAGCGCCATGCAATGACAGTGACAGAGGATGTTCCAACTTCGTCCTTTTTCCATTCAGAAATTCATCTGGATTAATGGTTTCTTCGACAGCATGACCCAAAATGCGTTCCTCAAGACGACACGAAATGGGATGGTTCTTGCTGCTTCGTCCCCTTCCCTCAGCAGTTGTCGTCAAGGCGTGGGACTGCTGTTTTAGCTGTTGATAGCATTCTTGTCAGATGCCGTGCTCAGAGCCGTCCTTCGTCCTGTCCTAGGACGCCATTCAAGAAACACGCTTAGCAACGTGTCCAGTGGCTGTGTTCAGGTCTTTATGCACATACAATGCGACAAGTTACGTCATGTTTGGTGCTCTCTCTCATTGTAAAGGTCACAGACTCTCTTCTGTTGGGTTTCTGTATTTCTCTCTGCAGTTTGCCTGCAAGTACAACACACGAGTGTTAAGAAGTTCCTAGCTATAGCAGCTGTACCTAGCTCTCCCTGTAGATGGAGTGGAGAAAAACGGGACAGCGGCCCTCGCGGGACTGCTTGTGGTCGACCTCCTTCAGCCAGTGGAGGATCTGCACCGTCTTGTCCTCGTCCAGGAAGCTCTCCCTCCGCTCCTCACCCTTCCCCTCCCTGTTCTCCTCCTCCTCTTCATCTTCCTGTCCGTGCTCTTCCTGCCGCACGTGCGTGACCTCACGCGTCGTCACGTGCCTGTGGTTGAAGTCCATGTGGGTTGGCAGGCGGGAGGCGTTGAGGAGGTCTTCGTGGGGGAAGGACGGGGTGGGGCGCTTGACGGGGCGCTGCAGGCAGACGGTGGGCGAGGTGAGGGCGCGGGACAGACGCAGAAAGGAGCGGGCGCCCGACCCATGACAACGCGTGGCGAAGAAGCGTGGGGCCCTGCCGGGGGGAGGAGGAGGTGGCGGGGAGATGCCGGTGTCACTGACCCGCGGACTGACCACACTGACCACACCGGGCTGGCGGTAGATCTTGAACTCCAGCGGCGAGTGGCCGGGGCAGGTGCGCGCGCTGCTGATGCTGGGGGGGCTGGCGGAGGAGGAGGATGAGGGACAGGTGTGCAGGGGGTCGTGCATGACGTGGAAGGAGGACGGGTGGGAGGGGCCGCGCGTGGTGGGTCTGGGCGGCAGGGCCAGGTCCGGCACGCTGGAGCTACGGATCATGGGCCCTGAGCTCGGTCTGGGGATGTGCGGGTGCTGATGCGGGTCGTGGTGGTGGTGGTGATGGTGGTTGTGCTGTTGTTGCTGGTGGTGGTGGCCGTTGCACTGAGCGTGGCTGTGGTGCAGACAACTCTTGTCGATGCTCTGCAGACGATCGTCGTCATGTCGGAGGCTGGGCATGCGCACATGGGGCCTTGTGGACACCGAGGCTGACAGGGACCTGTGGTGGTGGTGCTGTTGCTGATGATCGTGTCTGGGCGCTGCCCCGCTGCCGCGTGGTGACGACAGCAGTGACCGTTTTCCCCCTTGTCCACACTGTCGTCAAACTTGACTCGCTTCTGTACCTGGAACACAGACAACGGGGATGCTTTATACTGAGATGGTACAACGGGAAGGCTTCGTACAAAGATAATGCAGCGGTGATGCTTTGTACAGAGATGGTACAACGGGAAGGCTTCGTACAGAGATAATGCAACGGCGATGCTTTATACAGAGATGGTACAACGGGAAGGCTTCGTACAGAGATAATGCAACGGTGATGCTTTATACAGAGATGGTACAACGGGAAGGCTTCGTACAGAGATAATGCAGCGGTGATGCTTTATACAGAGATGGTACAACGGGAAGGCTTCGTACAAAGATAGTTCAAAGGGAAGGTTTCACATAGAGATGGTACAACGAGGATGCTTCATACAGAGAATAATTATACAGAGATGGTATGGTAAAACGGGCATTTTTCACACAGAAAAGGTAGCTTACAGCGGGGGTACTTCGTACACTTAATGTAGTGCACTTCTCAAACATGTTCGTCAAATTGACGAGCATCTGTACCTTTAAACATCGACAACAGCAATGTGTCATACAGAGATAGAGCTTTTTGTTCTTGCTTTTTTTTTGTAAAACGTCTTTTATTACAGAATAACATAATAATTATTGGGGATTCCAATTAAAAACATCTGGACTTCAAGTTCTGCAACCAATACAATTCGTGTATATGGTGGTGCAAGAAAACCAGCCTTGAAAAATCCCAGACGTACTTGTAGGTAAATCGGAAAAAATAAAATTAAAAAATCAGCTATGAGAATGTTGGCCTAAGTAATGTCAGACCAATCAAGTCATATGGGGGAAACAGTGTGTCAAGTACCCTCTGTTTCTATACTGCATGTACAGCACTTTTGATTTCATCGTGTCATGTAGAGACCGAAACACGATCACCAATTTACAGGTTCAAAACGTTCAGGGCGTCCACGTGCAACTTCAAATTTGATCTGATCTGACATGAAACACAGGAATGTCAGTGGTTTGCACGCGATGGGTGTACTTTTAAAATCGCTGTTAGCGCAGATTACACCTTACACAGAAAGCTGTTTTCATTGAATGCATGCTAATAAGACTCAGGTGTTACCTGCGGCAAAAGGACAACATGAGGAACACGCAAAAGTGTCCCTAAATTGCAGGTGGCCTTTCATGGCAGGTATAATTTGAAAAGAAAATGGACTAAGGGTCTTGACAACAGAAAGTGTCCTTTCTAGGGAGGTGGCCTAGCTGTCATCGGAGTGGCCTCACATCGCAGGTAGCCTACCGCTGTACCGCTTCAAGACGTTTTCCAGACTAGATCACGTAATTCTAACTCGGTGACCTCGATCATTACATGGCATTGTCATATTAAACGATAAATAATCAAACCGCCAACACCACAACTCACCTTGCTGCCCGACTGCCTGCTGCTGGAGGACACGGAAGACTTGCAGAGGATGCCGCGGATCTGTCTGTTCTCGCTGGACGTGTCGGAGGCCGAGTCTCCCCGCCCTTCACTGCCGCTCTTCAGGATGCTCTTCCTACGTTCCGGCGTACAACCAGCGCTCTTCTCCTCTCTCGCGTTCCTCTCTCGGTTCAGCTCCTGCAGAGGGGCGCGTTGAGAGTCTCGGGACAGCCCGCAGCTGCTGGCCCTGTGACTGTGTGAGGAAAGCGAAGACTTGGACTGACGCTGCGCTTCGCTGTACGGGGAGCGCCAGAATGTTGCCGACGCCATGTTGGTCGGAAGTCGAAGGTCGGCCGCCTGAGGCATGATGGGAGAGACGGACCGTGCCGGGAAGGGGTACACGTGACCGCTCGTGCCCACCTCCCGCGGGAAGTGCTCCTGAGTGGGGAAGGTCGCCTGGACCGGACCGCGCAGCATCTTTGTTGATGGGGACTGGTCTTGTATAACAAATTTACTGAGGTCTATGGCTCAGCAGCTAAAATGAGGCAATTCAAAGCCGATTTATCAACTAGAATTCATTTCTCAGTGAGACAAAAAACGCCTCAGTGGAATGTTTGTGGTCGCACGGCCTGGTTTTGTACAGGACAGGCGCGATCGAGGTTGACCGGTCCCTTGCTACTAATCATGCGAAAAAACCCACCTGTCGTATACGAAATCACAATCTGATGAATATGACTCAGGCTTTGACCACACAGTTCTCAAGTTACACAGCAACGAGTTTCTATACACAGCGAGTAAGACGGGACACTTGACAGGGGTGTGGAAAGGTAAGTGCTGCTTGGTTGATGTCAGTCAGGCCTCAATGAAGACAAAGTCTACCAGGATATTCACGCAGTCAGTTGAAGTGAAGTCACCAGGCAGTGTGGGGGGTGAAGTCAGCGGCTGGGAGTGTGTGATGAGGAGGTAGGTGACGTGTGTTGACAGGCAACCAGCACTTCACTGCACCACGTACTCAGTCAAGGTCAGACAACCGGGTATGCACACAGTGACAATCTGAAATCACAAGGGAGACGACAGGATTAGGTAAGTTTACCAGTTTTGAGTAGTGTATGTAGAAATGCAACAAAAGTTAACACGAAATCAAAAGAAAAAAATCACAAGCACCCAAAATCACATTTGTGGGGTTGTGCGTGCGTCAGTGTGGGAGTGTGTTTGTTTGTTATAATTATGTTCAGTTGTGGTAATTAAACGATACTACAAACAAACAAACAGAGACTAACTCAGACACGAATGATTATACTGATCCACACACACACACACACACACACACACACACACACACACACACACACACACACACACACACACACACACACACACACACACCGTAACACACACACACACACACACACACACCGGGTCTTTCTGTACATAACTACATGTAGTACAGACCGCGGTGATCAAAATAACAAGTAGCTCCCGTCACTTAGAGTCAGAGTGGCTCTAAATAATACGACTGATAAGCAATACGTAGAGAAGTACACTTTACGCATTTGCTTGCTCGTTCGTATAACACCTACGGTCCCACTTGACTCACTAAACAACTTCTTCTCAACACCATTCACTGTTCCTTCACATACAAAATCGAACACCATTTACCTGATCAAATCTCGCAGCACCCTATGTCATTGCCATTAAAACGAAGAAATGACAATACCTCAATGCGTGAGTTGTATTTCCATATTTGTGCCTTTGTTCCATATTGTGTAAGGCAATGTCATGATCAACGACAGAATGCCCCACTGGTGTGCAAACGTCATACAACTAGGTAGTGGGGTAAAACTTGCACTTGCTATAAATTAAAATTATTGCATATCATTTTTGAATCACGAACGAAAGTTCCCACAAACTGAATTGTGAACCATGCACAAGCACTATCAGTGTCATAATGGCGTGAGATTGGAGACACGAAGCCACCTGCCGACAAAGTGTCCGACATAATCCGCTGTTTGCAATATTTGCACTCCCCTGACGTTGACGTTCGATCCAAGATCAGCTCCTCAGCCCCCCTCCCCTCTAACACACACACACACCCACCCACACCCACACACATACACACACATACATACACACACACACCCACACACATACATACACACACACACACACACACACACACACACACACACACACACACACACACACACACACACACACACAGTTTCTCGAACCGATGATAAGGCAGACAGTTCGATACACAATCTCTGCAATGTCGATATTTCTGGCTTCAAGTGGCAGTTCGATTTGACACAAGCGTGGGTGACCGGCTGCTCTAGGTGTTAAGATAAAATACGTTATGAACTTTAACGGAAATTCCGGATCATGGGAACTATTATGACGAATGGGAAATTGTTAGCCTTTAACGTCCACCGTGATAAGCTGGAACTGTTAGGGGTATCTAATAGGCTACATCGTTCAGTCCTTCACGATAAGGCGGTCCTGGATTGTGCCGGACTGAGTCGACTTCGCCAAGACTTTTTACCCAAATGTCAGTACCAACTGCTTCTTACAGTGAGCGTCGTGAAGTCGACTTCACCAAGACTTTTTACCCAAATGTCAGTACCAACTGCTTCTTACAGTGAGCGTCGTGAAGTCGACTTCACCAAGACTTTTTACCCAAATGTCAGTACCAACTGCTTCTTACAGTGAGCGTCGTGAAGTCGACTTCACCAAGACTTTTTACCCAAATGTCAGTACCAACTGCTTCTTACAGTGAGCGTCGTGAAGTCGACTTCGCCAAGACTTTTTACCCAAATGTCAGTACCAACTGCTTCTTACAGTGAGCGTCGTGAAGTCGACTTCACCAAGACTTTTTACCCAAATGTCAGTACCAACTGCTTCTTACAGTGAGCGTCGTGAAGTCAACTTCGCGAAGACTTTTTACCCAAATGTCAGCACCAACTGCTTCTTACAGTGAGCGTCGTGAAGTCGACTTTGCCAAGACTTTTTACCCAAATGTCAGCACCAACTGCTTCTTACAGTGAGCGTCGTGAAGTCGACTTCACCAAGACTTTTTACCCAAATGTCAGTACCAACTGCTTCTTACAGTGAGCGTCGTGAAGTCGACTTCACCAAGACTTTTTACCCAAATGTCAGTACCAACTGCTTCTTACAGTGAGCGTCGTGAAGTCGACTTCTCCCAATTGATATTAGATTATACTTTCCTTCTCGTTTAAACAACGGTGCAGAAACTCTGAAGGTTTTTATTTCCCCCGACAAGATTATTTTAAACTGAAAACAAAGGAGATGACGATTTTTAACATAATCTAAATCACCGACTGTAAACGCATCTGATTTTGAAGGAATTGTTGAAGGAACTTTCTATCCTGTACTATGATACGCCTTAAATTAGTTGTTTTAAGTGTTGGTCGAGAACAAAAACCGAGAATAAAATCGACGCTGAATCAATTTCGGATGACCCCCATGGTTCTCCAGACAAGAAACGTCAACAACCAACCAACCAACCTCGTGTTAACGATTGTGTAAACACTATAGATCTGTCCAGGCCTTTACATGTGTGACAGGGGAGGCTACCGCTCCTTTCACAGCAGACTCTGCACCCGAGTTGTTGGCCTTTAAGTCAACACCCGTGGTTTGTGGAAATCTGTTTGTGATGGGGTCTGGTAGTTTCCGATTGTCTGTATGTTCATGGAAACCTTCGGGTTTGCATAACAGTTTTTATAGGGCTAAGAAATTAGCCCTAATATTTTCAAACCTGTTTGATTGCACTTCGCTTCCCGAGGTGATCGTAGTGTTTCGGCACACGGTTACACATGGAATAAAACTATCTTTCTGCATGGACACATGCGTGGGTTTGTGTTTTCCCAGCCCTGAGACTTTTGCCGTGAGGTTGGGAGCCTTAGTGTGCCCACCCGTACCCACGAAAGTATTTTAACACCGACAAGAGTATGCACAAAGTGGATTCTTGTAAATAAATCCCTTGCTGAACCCAAGGATAGAACCTACGGGCTTAACGACGGGCTGGGTCTTAAGTCAGATCCGTTTCCCACTGAGCTACTTTCCTGCAAGAAGGCTTGGTGACATGGTGTAGTTTTTCGATGAAAAGCCGGGTATCTGAAGTCACAGCAGTGACCCAACCGAAGGATTGAACCCACGGACTAGCGATGAGCTGGGCCGCTAGTCAGACGCGTTACCTACTGAGCTACTTTCCTGCAAGAGGGCTTTGTGACATTGTGGCACCCGGGATGGGTTTGCAGGGGAAGGCCGGGTATCTGAAGTCACAGCAGTGACCCAACCGAACCAAACGATTGAACACACGGGCTAGCGATGAGCTGGGCCTTGAGTCTGATCCGTTTCCACCGGAGCTACTTTCGTGCAAGAGAGCTTAGTAATATGGTGGCACTGGGGTTGGTTTTGTAGGAAAAAGCCGGGTAGCTGCAGTCACAGCACTGACCCAACCGAACCAAGCGATTGAACCCACGGACTAGCGATGAGTCGGATGCGTTACCCACTGAGCTACTTTCCTGCAAGAAGGCTAATTGACATGGTGGCACCCGGGGTGAGTTTGCAGGGGAAGGCCGATCTGCAGTCACAGCAGGCATGGTCTGACCACCCACACCCGTCGCTCTGAAAGGAGGACGAGGGAAGGGGGAGAGGGGCTGCTGATGCTGTGTGGGATCTAAACCTTCCGTAAACATGTCCTCCCGGTCACCAACGGCGCACAGAGAAAAGGAAGGAGGGCGTGGGGATGGGGCAGGGGGATTGAAGAGGTGAAACTTACTTATTTGCTAACTGTTTGCTGAGTCTGTGTTTCTTTCCGGAATCCTACTTGTGTTTCACATATGACTCTTAAATGCTGATAGCAGCGAGGAATACTAGAGGAAATACTTCAAGCAATCTTGATTAACAAATAGGGACAAACCGACAAGCAAACAAACTAACCCAAAAAACAAGCAAATAACCAGACAGAGAGAGAGAGAGAGAGAGAGAAAGAGAGAGAGAGAGAGAGAGAGAGAGAGAGAGAGAGAGAGAGAGAGAGAGAGAGAGAGAGAGAGAGAGAGAGAGAGAGAGAGAGAGAGAGAGAGAGAGAGAGAGAGAGAGAGAGACAAGACAAGACAGGACAAGACAAGACAAAATCATTATTATCGAGGGTAATAGATAAGCAAGAATATTGCTTTTTGACATCCAGCGCTCGCCCTAACACACACACACACACACACACACACACACACACACACACACACACACACACACACACACACACACAAAACGAAAGAAGAGGGAAAAAAACAGAGAAAAAAGGCAAGGATAGCGACCAACGCGTTGTTGACTTTTCTGTCAGCAGAAATCGAGCAAGAGACAAACATGATGACAAATCCGATAAAAAGAGCAATTCCCTTTGCTTAGCACGTGTTGCGGTATAAGGTCGATGTGCAAGGCAGAGAAGCGATACGGGGGAAGTGCATTCAAGATCACAGGTGTAGTAATAATACAGGAAAGATAAAGGAGTAGATCGACCAACGCTTAGAAACAAGCTCCTGTGTTCAAGATTGCAATGACTGTCTTTCCCCGATAGCCCCCTGCCCACTTTTTACATTCAGTCCATTATAACGAAATATTTGAACACAGACTTAGAATGGAGACAAGGATGGTGTTGGCAGTGTGTTTGTGTGTGTGTGTGTGTGTGTGTGTGTGTGTGTGTGTGTGTGTGTGTGTGTGTGTGTGTGTGTGTGTGTGTATTTGTGCGTGTGAGTGTGTGTGTGCGTGTGTGTGTGTGTGTGTGTGTATGTGTGCGTATGTGTGTGTGTGTGTGTGTGTGTGTGTGTGTGTGTGTGTGTGTGTGTGTGTGTGTGTGTGTGTGTGTGCGTGTGTGTGCAGCGGTTCAAGGAGAACTACTCAACAGATCTTTATGAAACTTAAAATGTGATTTCCTCCAGATAATAGCCCGACACCCTTTTTAAAAAAATCATTTTTCAATAAATGTCTTTGATGACGTCATATCCGGCTTTTTGCAAAAGTTGAGGCCGAACTGTGACGACCCCATTTTTTTGCAGCAAATGGATTGAAACTTTGGTGGAGCATTCACTGACTCAGTCCGGACTATGGGATTGTATTCCGCTCTTAATAAATAATTAATTGGTTTGCTCATGAAAGTTGTCATTAAAATTGATTTTTTACAGACATCGAAATATTTTTTATCATATTCCTTTTCTTCTTCTTAACTCAAAAAGATATAGATATGTTATGATTACTCTGAAAATGTGCTCAGACTTAAAGAAAATTGGCGCATGCAAACTAGGGTTTGGGCTAGCCAGGCCGTACTACATGTCGTTTCAGTGATGACTGGTTTCCAGTGTTGATGTTTTAGTCTCAGGCCGACAGGTTGACTGCATGTTTTGATATCGCTTTACACGACTGGGTTTTTTTTTGCTTTCAATGCCTCACCTTACAGTATTGGAACCTTAGGGTTAGGGTTAGGGTTAACCCTTACCCTAACCCTTTAGGGGGTAAAAAAAGTTAACGTTAACTCAGAGTTACGACACTACCTAGTAAAAAAAAACAAACACTGCCTTAAAAACTGCATGACAAAAGCATCCTGAACTGTAACATAGGTAATATGTATTTGGAACAACATGTCACTCTGTGCAAAACACATCACGTACCAACGCAACAACAGAACAGCTTGTGTACAAGGACTGCCGTAGTAAGCCAAGGGTTTCCGCGGGTGCATTGTCTCGGGTCGTAATGACATGTACAAACAAACAGCACAGGTGAAATAATCTCACGCAGTTTTGACACTGTAAAAAGTATAGTGTGAACGACACGAACAGGTAAAACAGCGGGGGCGAAATAATCCCCCGCAATGTTGAACATACCATCCCGGCACAGCCGCAGGGAAATCAACAACATGCCATCAGACCCTAAGCCTGATCACAGACTTAGGGAATAATGCTATCGATCTGGCACGTGCCAATAGCTGATCAGAGGCCAGTGCCCTCACGTCCCCCCCCCCCCCCCACTCCCCCCCCCCTCCCTCCCCCCCCCACCCTCTTCCTTCTAAGTCAACTACTGTATCAGCACTTTTGAAGGGCACCGTCAGCTTTCATCGATCTCCCATTGACGCCATTATAACATGTGGTGGGCCTGAATTCTCCCAAATTGGGATCTTCTTCCGGTCAAGAGGATTACAGGGCACCAATGGCCGCCAGGTAGTAAGATCTCAAAGGAATTTACGTGAGCCGAATAAGCCGCCTTGCTATAAGTCCCATCAAGAACGAGAGAAGAATGTTCGATAGATATGATGTGCAGAAGAATGTTCGATAGATATGATGTGCAGAAGAATGTTCGATAGATATGATCTGCAGAAAAATGTTCGATAGATATGATCTGCAGAAGAATGTTTGATAGATATGATGTGCAGAAGAATGTTTGATAGATATGATGTGCAGAAGAATGTTTGATAGATATGATGTGCAGAAGAATGTTTGATAGATATGATGTGCAGAAGAATGTTTGATAGATATGATGTGCAGAAGAATGTTTGATAGATATGATGTGCAGAAGAATGTTTGATAGATATGATGTGCAGAAGAATGTTTGATAGATATGATGTGCAGAAGAATGTTTGATATATAGATATGATGTGCAGAAGAATGTGTTCTCTACTTTGTGCCTCTTGGGTGCAGAGTGCTCAGTCAGATTTTTGGCTTTTCATTTTGCGCCTTTTTGCTTGACCTCAGTCAGTTACAACAATCCAACCTCTTAGGACAATCTGATGGCACGAAATAAAGCCTTACCAATCACAGATGGCCCCAACAAGGGCGTCTTGAAATGGGGGTACAGTTACAGAGGTTATGGACAACAAGTTTGAGAAAATAGGATTAAAAGGAGCGAGTCTTAAATTGTGTGTTCCACTATACACGACACCGCTGCTGGATATGAACCTAACTCTCACCTTCACATTCCGAGAAATCACTGTAAGACTTTCTGGGACTTTTCAGCGAGAAATATCCAGACCACCACTGACTCCACAGTCATGCCAAGGATGTTGCACCGAGCGCTGCAGCTAGGTCCGATCCTTCTTACTGCGTTTCACTATTGCACTGTCACTGGTCAATCACATCCTGCGACATTTAGTTGTGTTAAAACATATCGTTCTCTTAAAACGAATTAGCGTGCCTTTGGATAGGTTATAGGCTAAAACAAAAGTCAAATTTGCACCAGATATATATACGTACACCACCTTCGCTGACCTGAGACTAAAATCAGACATGCACCATCTCTACGCATTACTGAAGTGCTGCGTCTTACAATGCTACAACCAAAATCAGACTTGCATCAGCGTACCTGTACGTACTCTTGAATAGCTGCGTCTGACAATGCTTCAACTAAAATCAGAATTGCACCAGCGTGTCTGAACGTACTCGAGGAGGGAGTTCTGCGTTTTGTTCACTAAAGACACATCGTTTTGACCTGCTACAAAGCTACAACTAAAATCAGACTTGCATCAGCGTATGGGTACGTATTCTCGAGGAGAGAGCTCTGCGTCTTGCTCCCAACAGACAACACCGTCTGACCCGTTACAACTCCGTTCCCTGTTCACCAAGCTCAGACAGCGCCATCATCAGTATTCTTCACGTGCTGCTGGATGCACGTGCTGGGCTCAGCGCCACACAGACCACCCGCCTGACACAGCGGGGGAAACCCGGGTGCAAGACCGGGTGGACAGGGTACCCGATAGGCCTATTGGCTGTGAAAATCCCACCGTCTTTCTTGTAATGCCCTGTCTCTTATTTGTACCGAAGGGAAAGCTTGACGTGAAGATTCCCAAGGATTTGCTCCTCCAAAGCCGGGACCCTCCACTGAATTTATTAGACCGGGAAGAAGTGGGCGGGCGGGGAAGTGGGGTGGGCTGTGGGATGGGGGGCATCGGCATCCAGGTCTGTACTGTGAAGAAAATGAGGTGGGCTGGGGGGGTGCATGAACACTCCGCGCACTTTCCCAATTTTGAAGCTTCCGCGCATGTGAAACTCCCGCGCGTGGTGTATATGTAAGATGCGCGCGTGTTTTAGCAAAATGTGATGTGAAACTAGCGCGCGTGTCTTTGCTCGGTCAAATGTGAGACATTGAGACATTAACAACTGACACTTGTATATCCATGAAAACTGACACTTGTATATCTATATATTGAACACGTCTTTATTACACAGACAAGTCGATAAAAACGAATGAAGACTTAAACCATGCGTATAAGAATATTTTGTTCACTTATTATATAACAGAAATTACAGAAATTTCGGGTGTCTGGTATCACAGTCACAGAGACTGCAGCAAAGGTACAAGAGGGGGGAAGTCACAGCATGGCCGGCAAATTTTTCCAGGCCATGGACTTGACGTATTCCTTCCTGTCGATTTCCCCCGTGTTGTATCGTTGCTGCAGTCTCCCCAGTTCCAGCAGTTTCTGCCTTCGTTGCGGCCTCGGCCGCGTGTGTCCCTGTCCACTGTTGATTGTGCGCGCAAGTTGTATGAGCCGAACCAGTAATTCGTGCGCGGAAGTTACAACCCGATATTGCGCGGAGCATACATGTATTTTACAAGCGCGGAATTTACATATGCGCGGAAATTACCGGCTGCGGGCTGGGGGAGGGTGGACCGGGACCCTCCAGTGTATTCATTAGACAGAGAAGGACTGGCGGGGCCGTGGGGTGGAATTCGGGGCGGAGGGGGTGTGGAATTTGAGTGGGGGTGGGGGGATGGCATCCAGGTTCATACTGCGAAGGGATTGTATGGGGTGGGGGCAGTGCAAGTTAACTGGGTTTATTTTCATTTTGTTTAGTGTACTGCACTGGACTAGCCCCCGCAGGTGCTAGCCGCAACAAAGACATCCGTAGCGAGCACGTGCAACACATAGCAACGTCGTGTTTCTCAGCCAACAAAGTGAAGTCCCAAGCCTTGACAAATATTTTGTTGCTAAAAATGGACGGGCAGCTGCCACCTACCGGGACGTACTTAGCAACCGCCAACGCAGACGACGCAAAGAAAATGCAGATGCCGGGATGCAAGTGATGTTCTGCTTGTGGCAGGTTGTGAGAATGTTCCACCCCCACGTACCCCCCTCCCTTGCTTTTACTAGAACTACTGACAGTGGTAACCCGGAGAGAGAGAGGGGGGGGGGAGGCAGACACACAGACAGAGACAGAGAGACTGAGAGAGACATAATGAGAAAGATCGAGACAGAGACAGACAGACAAATAGACAGACAAAGAAAAACATTGTAATTGTCCAAAGCTACAGTTCATTGAGAGAGGGATAGAATAAGAGAAGGGGGGGGGGGGGGTGCGTACATATTCGAACAAACGCTGTCGTCAGCTACAACAAAATAAATGTAGTTAAACGCTTTTCTTTGTAAGAAAACGATTGAAGCTAATGAGTTTAGACCCATTCTGAGTGTGTACGGGTCCACACACCCTTTTAACATTCATTAAACTGGCTCTGCTCACAGGCTCTTCACGGCAGAGTTCAGTAACCCCTCCGACCTTTCCTTTACTTATTGGGTTGACAGGAATTTGTCACAGTATCACCAATTAAACAAAATTCCTTGCGTGACTCGTACTGTGAGTAGAAAGACATATTTCGTTGTTAAACTCGGCATCTAAATGCTAAGCAACATTAGCCACATATTGCTCGAAACGTTCGTTACTGTGAGGGGAACGTAAAGCCAAAGGTCTAGGAGAAGTGAACTAGAAACATCCAGGCAAACCTAACGGTGTGGACTTTGCTGGGAAGCAAGCAGATAGAGAGGTCAATGACCGAAGTTTTGAACCCTTGGGGGGTCTAGCAGCTCAGGGAGTAGAGCCAGCATTGTCACAGGTTCGAATCCAAGCGGGGACGGATACGGATACGGATCAACTTTATGTGATGACTTACGGACGATATCAATATCCCTGCCCCGTGTCACCGCCGAGGCAGGTAATCAACAATTCGGATATTCTTTAACAAGCGCAAATGGCCGATTATTGACACGCACACACACAACGGGTAGCGCGACTCATGTTGCTGCTTGCTTTCCACTGGGAAGGACGACGCGAAATCGTAATGAAATTAAATGGATAAACTATGTCGTCAAAAACAGCCAGAGTGTCCTGTGCTGCAATTAGTGTGGCTCATCCGTTAATCCGGCCGTTTCTGCATTCATGACCTACCCGCTCCCCTTCAAGTTTCTACCCCGTCAAGCAGCATAGCCCATCAGGCCGACAAACAAGGGACATAACACGGAAGACTGAGGTTTCGTGCAAATAATCGCTGTCGTCCGGTTTCGTGCAAATAGTGGCTGACCTCCGCGATAGAGAGCAGAGGTCGGCGGGAGGTTCTGTTTGCTTGCGACATGTTTAGAAACACAGGAAATAGTCTACAAGGGACTGCCATTAAAGAGGTACCGAAACTAAAATGTCACGTAGACTTATTTTGACGTCTGCGGCACACAATTTGGAGTCTGGAGCCACAGCGCCAGAAAGATTTGTGTTTGTTTGTTTGTTTTGAAATCGGACACTCTGTTTAGGAATTACAGCAGTTTTATATACAAATGAAAAAATGGGTAAGAAAATTGCGTTGTCGACACACCTTTGGCAGAGGTTAAAATAAATATGTAAAACCCAATGTTATCATTTTAATGAATGGTTGTAGCAAAACGCACTGTCCCAAACAAAAAAACACAACTCTCCTTTGTAATCTTAAAAACATAAACCCCCAACGTACTTCCAAATGTAATCGTTGATTCGATTCCCCTTTAAGAGGGGGGGGGGGGCGGGGAGGAGGGGATGAAACCGACCCCCCAAAAAACCAAAACACTCAAAGAACGTGCATCAAAGGCGCAGGGTTTTAACAGAACCAGTTAATACCATTAGCACCTACTTCATAACCAATGTAGAGATGTTGGGTCAATGTTGACACCTACCAGAAGTCATACATGCGCATTCTGGCTAAAAGGCTGGAGACGCCAAGACAAGAAAAGATAAATCTATTCTCTGCCGAGGGCAGAGTTCATATCCTTGGACTTCGCGAAGATCTATCCTTGGCGGATGATGACATTATTCAGTTTTACTGCAGTAAAACTGAATAATGTCAAACTGAATAATGTCATCATCCGCCCCAACAGTCGGTTTTACTGCAGTAAAACTTTTTTACTGCAGTAAAAGATTACTGCAGTAAAACACGAACCCAGTTTTACTGCAGTAAAACACGAACCCAGTTTTACTGCACTAAAACGTAAATGAGTCTTACTGCAGTAACAAGTTTTACTGCAGTAAAATCAGCTGCCCGGGCGGATGATGACAATATTTTACTGCAGTAAAACTGAATAATGTCATCATCCGCCAAGGATACAGTTCTGCTGCACGTAGTTCAACTGATTCAGGGACGAAGCTTCGTGAAGTGAGATTCGCGAAGTCGACTTCCCACAATTAAGGACAGGCTTTATGCTCTGTGACTTGCAACGGGTCTGTCAAACAAGGACAGGCTTTATGCTCTGTGACTTGCAACGGGTCTGTCAAACAAGGACAGGCTTTATGCTCTGTGACTTGCAACGGGTCTGTCAAACAAGGACAGGCTTTATGCTCTGTGACTTGCAACGGGTCTGTCAAACAAGGACAGGCTTTATGCTCTGTGACTTGCAACGGGTCTGTCAAACAAGGACAGGCTTCATGCTCTGTGACTTGCAACGGGTCTGTCAAACAAGGACAGGCTTTATGCTCTGTGACTTGCAACGGGTCTGTCAAACAAGGACAGGCTTTATGCTCTGTGACTTGCAACGGGTCTGTCAAACAAGGACACCACTCCACTGGTGAACATGGTCGCTTCATAGGGTCCGAGCTAAAACGGCAGTTCTTTCATAGGGTCCGACCTAAGAATACTGTCAAATCTGTCTATAACACAGGCACTCGTCACGAGCGGGTCGGGATCAAAGTGGGCGGGGTCTGTGCGCTCTCAAGACTACTACTATTACATGAACCATAGTTGAAGATGACCGTCCATCACAAGTGACATCTACGACATAGGCCCCGCCCACCTCGTGACGAGTGCCTGTGCTCTATAACTCCAACCCAAGGGACCGATCAAAACGGTCGCTATAGATAGGTGGTCGCCATGAAAAGATCTATTTATACATAGACAAAAACTCGTGATTTCTCGGCATGTTAACCCCTTTCTAAGAGTACTAACAATCTGAAGAAAACAAATCAGCCCTAAAAAAGGAGGGAGTCTTAAAATAGAGGAGAATTCGCAGAAGCTATGACAAGACAATCTGAAAAAGTCTTATGTTATATGAAGTCTTATATCGCGCGCGTATCTCCAGACTCGGACTCAAGGCGCAGGGATCTATTTATGCCGTGTGAGATGGAATTTTTTACACAATACATCACGCATTCACATCGACCAGCAGATCGCAGCCATTTCGGCGCATATCCTACTTTTCACGGCCTATTATTCCAAGTCACACGGGTATTTTGGTGGACATTTTTCATCTATGCCTATACAATTTTGCCAGAAAAGACCCTTTTGTCAATCGTGGGATCTTTAACGTGCACACCCCAATGTAGTGTACACGAAGGGACCTCGGTTTTTCGTCTCATCCGAAAGACTAGCACTTGAACCCACCACCTAGGTTAGGAAAGGGGGGAGAAAATTGCTAACGCCCTGACCCAGGGTCGAACTCGCAACCTCTCGCTTCCGAGCGCAAGTGCGTTACCACTCGGCCACCCATAAGGGGGAAGTCTAACATGGGGGGGGGGGGGGAGGAGTATTAAAACGTTGGGTGTTTTTCTCATTGTACAGCACTTTCCTTCACTTCTTTTACTTCCCTATTACCAGCAGTAAACAGTCAAGATTGGAATCGAGTATTTGTCTGTTGGGAGTCGACTCCTGCTCAGCACTGAACATGAATATTCTGGTAAATCCCTCTGTTAAGCACTTGTATTTTCTGTGAAATTGCTATGTTTAAACTAGACTTCCTGATTCTCACTTTCTTTCTGTACGTGGGGGATCCGGGAAGACAACAAATACTGTCATCACTGTCACTACTACTACTGCTGATACGACTGCGGTGTTTGACATTTCCGGACAAATAATGTGTAGTTTTTGTAGGCATATTCTGTCATGCGTGGACATTTTTTACAGCGTGTGCATGCATGCATGCATGCATGCATGCGTGCGTGTGTGTGAAGTCTTTGTTTAATACTCAGTGTAGTTCAGGATCACAGTGCACGTCACATCTAATTATTGATTTTATAATCGTTCAGTATCTAGGACTTGTCTGACGTACAATATTTATAGGTGTATTTACTTTGGTTCCATAATATCAAGGAAATGTAAAGACTACAAAGAGCAGGCGTTACACACATTTCAAACAAAGCTAATTTATTATGCCTTGAAGACCATGTTTAATGCCCACAGTTTTTGACCGTGCAATTTATTTGATAATGGAAGAGACGGACTCGTCGCGATATAACCTTCGTGGTTGAAAACGACGTTAAACACCAAATAAAGAAAGAAAGAGACGGACAAAAGATTGTTGCTTGCGAAATTCCGCCAGCAGACCTGATTTGTTTCGCCTCACTTCTCAGTAAATTTGCAAGTCACGTTCCCCTGTTTCACTTACGATCTGACATTATCGTGGTCTGGGTGGCCGAGTGGTAAACGCACTTGCCTCGGAAGCGAGAGGTTGCGAGTTCGACCCTGGGTCAGGACGTTAGCAATTTTCTCCCCCCTTTCCTAACCTAGGTGGTGGGTTCAAGTGCTAGTCTTTCGGATGAGACGAAACACCGAGGTCCCTTCGTGTACACTACATTGGGGTGTGCACGTTAAAGATCCCACGATTGACAAAAGGGTCTTTCCTGGCAAAATTGTATAGGCATAGATAAAAAATGTCCACCAAATACCCGTGTGACTTGGAATAAAGGCCGTGAAAGGTGAATGCTCGCCCTAATAGGCTTGAGGTTTGCTGGCCGATGTGAATGCGTGATATATTGTGTAAAAAATTCCATCTCACACGGCAGAAATTAATATGTAAAGCGCATTGAGCATATATATGATTATGCGCTATAGCAAATGTCCATTATTATTATTATTATTATTATTATTATTATTATTATTATTATTATTATTATTATTATTTAAGTTATTGAGACATCCCAGTGCACTAAGGGATTTATAGAGCAAATCGAGAAAATTCATTATTGAACGAAGCGCATAGCGCTGAGTTCAATAATTATTTTCGAGATTTGCTCTATAAATCCCTTAGTGCACTGGGATTGTTTCAATAACGATATTGTCGGTACCGCCAGAGAAAAAAGAAGATACAACACGCACATTTTGCTACGCGCATTTGAATAGGCATAACTGTGTGGTCAGGTCGTATAGAAGATCTACTTTTTTGTGGGCTGTCTCGTGTGTCGTGCTTTCATCACACGCAAACTCTTGTTTTAATTTCTGTTGGTAAATTCCAGTGTAGCGTTAAGCTAAACAGTGATGATCTTTCTCTCATTTGAACTCGGAGAAAGGACTGTGCTTTCAGTTATTTGCGGTTCGAAACCTTCATCGAGCTTCGACAGATTGACTGTGCAGAGTTTTGCCCCTTGCCAAGGTCGACGGAAAGCCGCCCATTTTCAAAATAAACGTGGCATGTTTTTCATGTGGTATCTTCCCTCATCGGGGAGTCTGGTACTAAATATGAACGGTAAGAATGCTCTGAACCCTACACGTATTATATCCCCATCGTTTTATCGTTCACATTTGCCTAACATGTTAATTTGCTGAGCGGGATTTATGTCGTCTGCTAGGCTATTGCACTGAGTCTCATTTCAAAAACAAAAATTGCTCGTCCCGTTGCACTGAGTCTGCACACATAAAGCAGGCTGGTAATAAGTCTTATATGTGGTAAGAACGTTCTAAACCCTACACGTTTTCGATTCCGATTGTTCTTGCCTTAAAATAAACGGAAAACATTCATTTACTGAACAGATGCAGTCGTATTTCAGTGTAGTCTGCTACGTGCTGATCTAGCTGCTACGTTATCGGAATAACACTTGTGTTTTCTGTTAGCTGCTGGGAATTGTATACTAACTCATCATTTGGTAATGTGGATAATAAGGTACATGCCACCAACATGGCATAATTATGAGAGGAATCTTCGCAAGTCGAAACTGAAAAATTAGACACAGCGGGTTCTATTTTTAGATCAGTGCAACTGTGGGCGGCACAGGCGCATGCAATCTGTCAGAAAAAAAACACTTCTGCTTTAATTGAAAAGCAGGACATTTATGGTCATAATCATTGGTATTGTGGAGAATATAAGCTACATGTCATTAATTAATTCTGAGGATGAGAGTACAGTCTCGCTTTGGCAAAGGGTGTAAGAATACGCTCTGTGGAAAAGTTAGCGCACTCCAGGAGTGCGCTAACAGATTTAAGCGCATCGCCATTAGCCAATCAACTGGTTCACATCAGTCATGTGACACCAGTACTTACTGACAATTATTATTATTATTATTATTATTATTATTATTATTATTATTATTATTATTATCAAAGAACGATAAGGGGTACAAAAGGGCAAGCTTACGTGCGAAATAGTTAAGAAAAGCTGTGAGACAATAGTACTTGCTCCGGTACACACTACTTGTTATGTTGGTCGTAGTGACGTCTTTTCCTTGTTAACAGTCACACGAAAAAATCCGAAACTGATAAAAATATAAATATGTTTTAGAATTTAATAAAAGACAGGACTCATGGACGGTTTGATAAATACCCAATCCAAAACACTCAAAGTATTTCGGTCGTTTGGTCTTTAAAGTTATGTAATAGACCAAGAAAAGTAAGAAAATGAAGACAATGCCTAAAACTTGGATGTCTACACTACCAGTCATAAAAAAACACCAAGGAAGATACGTTTCAGTGCAGATCTTTGTGATGAAACCGTATATTGTAAAACCCGTCATATTGCTGGATAGGTCATGCACTCCGCGACCAGAAGAAACAGATTGATTATGCATAGGGAATCATCTGTACAGTGGTACTAGAACACAGACACCCCCCCAAAATAAAATTCACAAAAGCAAGGTTCCCGCGTTAAAATCGACACACACAAATCAGAACAGTTAAAACGGAAGAAAATGTTGTATGTCAGTGGAAAGAACAATCAATTGTGTATCCAAAACATTCAGTTTTGTTCCCCTGTCTTGTCTAACAATGACGTAATGGCATACTGAACGGTGTAGGTGTCATTCTCCTAAGAAGCAATAAAGGGCCGTTTGCGATGCCGTTTTAGTGGGTGATAAGTTATATTATGAATATTCAATGGGGTAAAATTTCTATCAAATACTTCCCGTGGGTCCATACATAAATTAAAACCTCGAATGTTAACATGTATACCATTGACGGTTCATGTAAGTCACGGCGGGGGGTAGCTTCCGTGATCATTTTCAAGAGTCTACTAAAAGCAGACGATCGAACCAGCGGGAGGTGTCATAAAATGCGGCGCGTCGTCACAGCAGTGTTACAAATTGTGAAGTTTGCACACAACTAATCCTCCGCATTGAGAGACCTGACTGGTAATATATTCAACAGGGACGTACGTGTCACAGTCGCCAAAACACAAAAAGCTTTCATTGGAGCTTGTACAGTGCAGACAAAACACAGCAAAGTCTTCAGATCAAAATTCTAAAAGACCCCGTATGTGAATCGTAAGCCTACCATTGTACTAAGGTTACACGTACAATCTGGCTCGGGGCACTGGGTCAAAACATTCAGCGAATTTGATATAAAGCTTTTATATACTTATATCATTCCTTTTGAATACTTTTTTTTTTCAAAGTAAGTTTTCATTTACATATATCATATACACAACTTGTATACCGCGGCTTATTCTAGGTCAGCCATTGTAGAAGTTATTAATCTTTTTTAAAAACCTTGTTACTAATATTCATATAATGTCGTATCTTGTATAATTTTTTGGGTTTTTTAAATTTCAATGCAAGCGTTCGCATGCACTTAACTACGCCTAATTCTAGGCAAAGCACTGCAGACTTAGAATTCCTACGATTCTGTTAAGAAGACGTAGTATAACTCTACATATGCCATTTAACAGTTTCAATGTGATACCCTCTGTTCAGAATGGTTTGTTCGGAACACACAAACAACAATCTTAACCGTGCAGTACATTTTCGTAAAAAGACAACAACCAATTACAACAGAGCTGTAGGCTTACAAATTAATTACAGTTTAGACAAGCAATATTTCCTAGCAAACGTCAACACTGACGTATAATTTCCCCCAAAAAATTACATGCACTGACCCTGGGCAGGATATCTACAAAAAATTTTAAAAAATTAAAAAACGAAGTAAAGATTTAGAACGTTTAATTATTAACAAAACAAGACATTAGCAAGTGCCTCGACCCAATGGTCGTTATAGACAAATGTCTTGTTTTGTCAATAACTAAACGTTGTAAATATTCATTTTTCTTGTTGTTGTTTTTATTCTGGATTTGGGAACGTTAGCAGCAGTCTATCTGTTTGGGATTTCAGGAAATCAAACAGCTTTACAAACAGTCTATTCACGAGAGCCACAGCGATAGCCTCAATGAAGAACCTGACACGTTTCAGCTTAACCCGGGCAAAGTATCACTGTCAATGAACAAAATATCTAACACACTTCATAAGAGTCTCGTAGGAGTGTCAGAGCTCCACAAATTCCGAGAAGAGATTCACACGACCCACGTTAGCCGTCTCATCCTAAACAGGCCAACGATCATCGAGACCAGCAGTACGTAGATGTATGAATAGAAAAATATTATTTTAATGTATTGCCAAAGAACGAAACAGCTAAAGCACTTCACAAAAACATCAAAACCTTCAGTACCCTCTTGCATGTCATTACTAGAACAGGGACAGACATTCTACCCTACTTTATGAAGACATTCTACCCTACTTTATGAAGACACCGGAAGAACGCAGGAAGATTATAAGAACGAAACATCCAACGAAACACTCTTAACAAGAACACCAAACTAAACACTCTTAACAAGAACACCAAACTAAACCGTGAGTCCCTTCACCTTGCTAACCAAACCTGACATTCCACTGTAAGTTGTGAAGAAAACGGAAAAACGCAGAAACATCAGTTCTAATTGAGATTTCAGCAGTAAGCTTGAAATGTGGCGTACAACTGCGATGTCGTGTTCATCTCATGGGGTGAACAGTTTTGGTGGGTAGGTATGTGTAACCAAAGCAAAGCAGGATTCTTTTAATCGGCCGATCCTCGTCAGCCAGGTAGAAATACAGCATAAAAGTGAGATGTCGTGTTCAGATCACGACATGGAAAGTAGATAGAAAGATGGGTACCTAATAGTTGAAGAGGATTATTGTATTCGGCACCTCGAGCCTCCACCGTGGGCATACGGCGCAAAAGTGAGATGTCGTCTGCACCTCACGAGTTAATCTGAACCAAGCTTTTACCTGGGATATACCTCGCAAGGGTGCGGATGAGCAAGATGAAACATACAGATCCGCTACTCTTTCCAGCAAAAAAAATGGAACATAACTATAGTGTTGGAATAAGTCTACCTGCAGAAGGAAAAAGGGGTAGGTTTGGTTTGGGAAAGGGGTAGATGTAGGTGGAGAAAGGGGTAGTTGTAGTCTGAGATTTGGGAAGAGAAAGGGGTAGATGAGAGTAGAGAAAGGGGTTGATGTAGTACGTTGGAGAAAGGGGTAGTTGTAGTCGGAGAAAGGGTTAGATTTCGGTAGGAAAGGGGGTAGATGTGTGTAGCGAAAGGGGTAGTGGTCGTTGGAGAAAGGGGTAGTTGTAGTCGGAGAAAGGGTTAGATTTCGGTAGGAAAAGGGGTAGATGTGTGTAGCGAAAGGGGTAGTGGTCGTTGGAGAAAGGGGTAGATGTAGTCGGAGAAAGGGTTAGATTTCGGTAGGAAAGGGGGTAGATGTGTGTAGCGAAAGGGGTAGTGGTCGTTGGTGAAAGGGGTAGATGTAGTCGGAGAAAGGGGTAGATTTCGGTAGGAAAAGGGGTAGATGTGTGTAGCGAAAGGGGTAGTGGTCGTTGGAGAAAGGGGTAGTTGTAGTCGGAGAAAGGGTTAGATTTCGGTAGGAAAAGGGGTAAAGGGGTAGATGTGTGTAGCGAAAGGGGTAGTGGTCGTTGGAGAAAGGGGTAGATGTAGTTGGAGAAAACGGCAAGTGTGGATAGAGAAAGTTTAAGGGGTACATGTAGCCGGAGAAAGGGGAAGATGTTGGATGGCAGTGTTCGAGGTGATAGACACACCATGCAGGCTGGTAGTCACGATGTTGCCAGGTTAAGCCGGCAATTTGAGGCACTTGGGAACGCACGGCAAGAGAGAGAGAGAGAGAGAGAGAGAGAGAGAGAGAGAGAGAGAGAGAGAGAGAGAGAGAGAGAGAGATAGATGTGAGAGGGAGGAAGAGAGAGAGAGAGATGAGAGAGGGAGGAAGAGAGAGAGAGAGATGAGAGCTAGGGAGGAAGAGAGAGAGAGAGATAGATAGAGAGAGAGAGAACGAGAGAGAGAGAGAGAGAGATAGAGAGAGAGAACGAGAGAGAGATAGATGAGAGAGGGAGGAAGAGGGGTAGGGAGGGGTGGGGTCAGACCGAAATTTAGAAGGAGAACAAAATAGTAGCAGATAAAAGGTCTTTTCTTCCAAACTTTTCCGAGGTTAAAACACCAGAGAGAACCCAGAACCCAGAAGAAACGGAGACGTAGGAGGGAAGAGGGGGGGGGGGGGGGTAGGCCAGCAAAATTGTCTACGAGATAATGTTTGAACCTATGATGGAGCAAACTGGTGCTCACAATGTAGCCCAAACAGTGCAGACTGTTAAACGCAACATAAAAGAATCAGGATATCAAATCTAAACTATTCATTTTTTTTAATTAACTCAATAAAAGCTGTACACGTAGAATACGCTGGCTGCATCCTGCTCGGCAGAACTGGAGAAAAAAATTTCCCCAAGACTGCCCCCATCACCACACATCAGGCCTGTGGCAAAATGTCCCCAAGACTGTTCTCATCACCACACATCAGGTCTGTGGCAAAATGTCCCCAAGACTGACCAATCACCACACATCAGGCCTGTGGCAAAATGTCCCCAAGACTGTTCCTATCACCACACATCAGGCCTGTGGCAAAATGTCCCCAAGACTGACCAATCACCACACATCAGGCCTGTGGCAAAATGTCCCCAAGACTGCCCCATCACCACACATCAGGCCTGTGGCAAAATGTCCCCTGCCCCATCACCACACATCAGGCCTGTGGCAAAATGTCCCCAAGACTGTTCCATCACCACACATCAGGTCTGTGGCAAAATGTCCCCAAGACTGCTCCCATCACCACACATCAGGCCTGTGGCAAAATGTCCCCGGCCCCATCACCACACATCAGGCCTGTGGCAAAATGTCCCCAAGACTGTTCCATCACCACACATCAGGTCTGTGGCAAAATGTCCCCAAGACTGCTCCCATCACCACACATCAGGCCTGTGGCAAAATGTCCCCAAGACTGTTCTCATCACCACACATCAGGTCTGTGGCAAAATGTCCCCAAGACTGTTCTCATCACCACACATCAGGCCTGTGGCAAAATGTCCCCAAGACTGCCTCCATCACCACACATCAGGCCTGTGGCAAAATGTCCCCGCCCCCATCACCACACATCAGGTCTGTGGCAAAATGTCAGAGTGCGGCGAAACCTTGTCGACACTGCTAATTATTTGCCACGCTTCTAAGCCGGTCTAATCCGGAAACAGCCATTCATACGGCCACGCGAACGAGTGTCATCCCCCCTACCCCTTTCCCCCTACCCCCCTCACACACACTCCTTTAGCTCAGTTTTTTCAGTTCCCGTTGTATTGCCATGGTCGAGCCCCCCCCCCCCCCCCTCTTCCTATCCTCAGTCGCTAGCTAGCCTGTGTTCTGAGATTCCTTCACACAAAGAAACTTCTGTACTGTGCACTTTTGCGTCAAATTTTATTTTCTTCAGATTCAAGAAAGACGGCAAAAAACAGCCGAAACGCAAATAATGTCCACGTTTAATGTCTTTCATGCGGGTTTTTTTGGGGGGGGGTTTCGTTTGTGTTTTTCAAGCGAGTGAAAAACATCGTTTAGGTATTCACGCTAACTCTCCAAATTTCCTCCTGGACCATCCTCGCTTACCCATTTTCAAGTCCATACCCTTAAATTCCCAAGACTGTTATTTACGTCGAATTTCACGTTTGGTCAAATTCGAAGGAAGGGCAGAAAAAACTACGCAAATGGTTGTTACGTCGAATGTCTTAGGGTTTGTTTGTTTCTTTCTTTCTTTGTATGGTTGATTTTTTTTCTCCGAAAACTAAATGGAAAACAGCATTTAAATATTCGCACCATGGTCATATCTCCAGGATTTCTTGTGAACCTTCATGGCCAACCCCGCTTTGCCAATCTCTAGTCCCTACGTCGTATGTCTTGGGGTTTGTTTATTTGTTTTTTTCTTTGATTTGTTTTTGGTTTTTTTAAACAAAGTGTAAAACAACGCTTAAAGGCATATGTACTCGATGACTATACACGCTAATTGCTTTACCAACAGCTGGAGACATGCTAAATTAAGTTCCCTGCAAAATATTGTGGTCTAGGACCCCTTCAATGTTGAGATATGTTAATTTTCATTTTGATCTGGATCGTCCTATTTATAGATTTGGCAACACATGTAACGTTGATGCAAGGGAGCTAACACCGCGGCTTTGTTGACATCCTCACTTTTTCAGAGGCTAGAACAAGCTGTAATGCATGTATTATGGTCCGCGTATGGTGACATATCGTCATTATATGGTCTTATGGTGCGTTTGACATCGATTATGGGCAAACTACACTTTGTAAACACGGGAGCGCGTACATATGCCTTTAAATATTCGCACCATGGTAATCTCACCAGGAATTGTTGTGAACCCTCATGGCCAACCCCGATTCGCCAATCCCTAGTGGCTATCCCTATCGACCATCCTTTGTTGTAAGAACATTTCACAACACTTTTAGCGTGGACTTTCTGTTTCAGTCAAATTCGAAGGAAGGTAAAAAAAACAACAAGATCCATACGCAGATACGTTTTACGTCGACCAAACAACTCAAACACAAACGGAGTTTCCGGTCATTGTTTACATTGAAAGACCAACTGCGCAGTGCAGGTAGTTTTAAATTCTGTGCAGAAAGTATGACGACGTTAGGTAATAACATAGTCATTGCAGAATTAAAAAACCAAAAAACAAGAAGGTAGGTCTATAACTTTAAGGAACGTTTAATTTGTGACAAACCGAAACATTCACAATCACACGATCTCCCACCTATCGGCGGACAAACAAGATAGACAACAGACACACATCGATGATACGTAACTAATACTGTGGCATATCTTTGAATTTTTGAAGCTTCCAAATTCCCAATTCAATTTCAAATAGTTTCACGTGGCTGGGGTAATAACATATGTGCACATGTACACACATCAAAATCCACATCCCAGCTGCTTGCAGGGTGGGAATTGCACTAACTGAACAACACCAAATCCCATGCTGTACAGAAAGAAGCCACGAGCAGGCTGTTATGTTTTGGTATACATATATATGTCTTTTTACATTTAGTCAAGTTTTGACTAAATGTTTTAACATAGAGGGGGAATCGAGACGAGGGTCGTGGTGTATGTGTGTGTGTGTGTGTGTGTGTGTGTGTGTACGTGTGTGTGTGTGTGTGTGTGTGTGTGTGTGTGTGTGTGTGTGTGTGTGTGTGTGTTTGTGTGTGTGTGTGTGCATGTGTGTGTGTGTAGAGCGATTCAGACCAAACTACTGGACCGATCTTTATGAAATTTGACCTGAGAGTTTCTGGGAATGATATCCCCGGACGTTTTTTTCTTTTTTTCGATAAATACCTTTGATGACGTCATATCCGGCTTTTTGTAAAAGTTGAGGCGGCACTGTCACACCCTCATTTTTCAATCAAATTGATTGAAATTTTGGCAAAGCAATCTTCGACGAAGGCCGGACTTCGGTATTGCATTTCAGCTTGGTGGCTT
>NC_090256.1:78159652-78169652 GCF_037325665.1 Littorina saxatilis | reverse complement strand
CACTTGGATTTGAAGCCCACAAAAAACACAACTTCAGACCACTGATATGTTAATCATCGTCCACATAAACAAATAATTCAGTTTTAAAAAAGAAGGAAGAAAAAAGTAAGGAACGCAAGTGAAAGAAAACAAACAAACAAACAAACAAACAAACAAACAAACAAACAAACGAACAAAAAAAACTTACAAACAGAAGGAAAAAACCACCATATAACGGCAGCTCGCATTAGCGGGGTAGGAAAGAAGAACTGAAGCCACCTGAAGTTAAATTGTTCAGAAACATAAAAAGGTTAAATGCAAAATGCCTCCTTTCCACCCCCCCCCCCCCCCCCCCCAACATGTTTGAAGAAAAAGAAGAGCAAGAAGAAGGAGACAACAATTACAACAAGGACAATAACAACAAAAACAAACAACAACAAGCAAAAAAAAAGCTCCATAATTCGTACATACGGATACGGATGGGGGACTTGCCAGTCACAGCGCAGGATGCTCGTGCTTTACAACGACAGCAGAAGATGTGCTGACTCAATCACGTGGCCTTCCGTCTCTGACCTTTGGCCTGGGAGGGCTGCAGGGGCTAGAAAGTTTATCTAGCGAGTGGCGAATCCCGCTAGGTAAAGTGTAGGCTTGTCAGAACGTCAGGATTGTTCCCCACTCAGCTCCTTTCGCTACTTCAGGAATCCCTGCCTGCAACGACTCGGCCCAGCATCGGTACACAACGCTTGGACTCACTGCCGGCTGAAGCAAGTCCACTGGAAGCTCACAGTTGCCGTATAAACCGCATCCACTTTCTGGTTTAAGTTTTTAAAAATGTTCCGAGGAAGTCACTCAAAAAGTCAAAAGCAAGTTATCAAAATTAAAACGAGTTACTCATAAAGGTTTCAAAATGTCCAGATTTAGCAAGTCATTTAAAAGGCATAGAGCAAGTCAGTCGCAAAACCCCTTGCTAGGTTCCTTAAATTCGACGTTCTAATCAACGTTCTATTCATCGGTGGCAAATTCCATGAAACGCAATTTGCAATGACTTGGGTATAAATGTTCCGGGTTTCACCAATGCTGCCTCTGTTTCAAAACTGAGGACAAAGACCAGATGATAGATTGTAGATATTGGTCAGCTGGAATTAATTAGTTTAGTACAGCAGTCTGTGAGGGATTAACAATAGTTCCACACCTATAGACGTCACGGTTTGGCAGCAGACACGGTCGACTTGGATCGAATACAGAGCTCCTGTGCGTTCAGCTGTACCGTTCCGTACAGAAAAATGTTCACAATTACGGTTACGTTGAGTTTCCAGAAGCGAAGATATTCTACTTTGCCTGTGGTAGGCAGACAAAGAGACACGCTAGCTCCTGAGTCTTTTGAAGTCTGGTCACCCACACTAATAAGACTAGTACCGTTAGCGCTGAGAAAAGACGGAACAAAGCGCTACAGGAGGGAGAGAGAGACACGAGTTTGGTAGGACCCGAAGATACGGTGTCCCCAGCAGGACAGTTCAGCTGAGCTTTGAAGGGCTCCTGGCGGCGCGAGAGGTTTAAATACCTGCCCGCTGTTTCCCGCACGGAGAATGGGCACTGTCGCGGCCGTACTACGGGACTGCGGTTTTTTTTGCGACCGTGGTTTAGGGCGCACGATTACTACTGCGCGACATTCCCCCCTCCCCCCAACACACACACACACATAAACACAAACACACACACACACACATACACACACCCGCGCACACGCGCGCACACGCGCGCACACACACTCACACACATGCACTAACACACACGCGCACGCGAAATATAAAACCATTTTATTTGAGATTATATCCCAGGCAGAGGTTTCAACGAAAACAATGTACTGGGATGCCAAAAGTAGACAATGAAAGTCTAGCCTAATGTGACATGTTCGGAAAAGACCGGAAGTACAAAATAGGCAGATAACGACACTAGTATGTACTTCGAGAAAGTTGTTTTGTCTTCTCCTAACAAAAACGTCGTTGAATTTGTCACAAGCTCGTACATGTACTATCATTGGGATTTTTCCTCCGAAAACCTTCAGGCGGAGCGAAATAATTCGGCTTTTGATGTTGAATAACCCGGCGAATCACACAGCAGAAACCAAACTAATAAAACAAACAAACAAGCATGCATACAAATATCAAGTCGTGAATTCATAAGTCGTGAATTCATAAACAATTAAGTTTTGTACCGATACACTTTTAATTTGACTTAATGATTTACCATGCGAGTGAACCATGGCATTTAATTGCTGCTTACGAAAAGTACAGTGAAAAGCCAATACTCCGTCTGAGACTTGAAAACAACTGAAAACGGTGAGAGTATTGACATACGTACGTACGTATAGACACAAAAGTTCCAGAAGGTAGGAAGGGTTGACGGCCCTAACACGTGCTTGAGACGCACAAACCTCTGAGCCTTGATCAACATTGCTCAGTATTGTACAATTTGCGTTTTGTCAACTGATGCGTGCGCGTGTGTGTGGGTGTGTGTCAGTGTGTGTGTGTGTTTGTGTGTATGTGTGTTTGCGTGTTTGCGTGTGTGCGTGTGTGTGTGTGTGTGAGCGTGTGTGCGTGCGTGTATGTTTATAGGGGAGTGGGGTGCGTGCGTGCGTAAGCCTGCATGAATACGTGCGTGTGTGTGTGTGAGCGTGTGTGCGTGCGTGTATGTTTATAGGGGAGTGGGGTGCGTGCGTGCGTGCGTAAGCCTGCATGAATACGTGCGTGTGTGTGTGTGTGTGTGTGTGTGTGTGTGTGTGTGTGTGTGTGTGTGTGTGCGTGTGTGTGCGTGCGTGCGTGCGTGTGTGTGTGTGTGTGTGTGCGTGCGTGCGTGCGTGTGTGTGTGCGTGTGCGTGCATGAGTGTGAATGTGTGTGCTTGTAGCAAATCTCCATGCACCGGTCTGTGTTTGTCTTGTAGCACATGCTACTCGTAAAAGTGTATTACTTGTGTACACAAAACTAGCCACTGCAACGCAGACTTTGTTTCTGGCCGAGGTGTGAAGCAAGCAAAGAGGGGGCAGGTAGCAACAACGTAAAACAGTAGCAGACAAGTGACGACATGTGGTTTTCCCACAACATTCCCTCACAACTTGGACCCTGTGGAGGTGTACTGATCGTGACCGACGTCACGGTGCCCTTTGCTCTACGCCGTGACGCGTCATTCAGACCGCTGGTTACCTAGCCGGCTGGCCGGGGGTCAGTCTTTTTGCCACTGTGGCCACTTCGTTGCAAAAACAGGGAGAAAGAATTAAATATGTCCCCATGACACAGGTCTTTACCCTCTCCCCTTTCCCCACATCAGTCTTCCTCCCTCGTGCACATTTATTGCAGCAGACGTCGGTGCTCGAAGTGCGCTCATATCTCTATCTGTCTCTGTCTATCTGCCTGCCTGCCTGTCTGCCTGCCTGTCTGTCTGTCTGCCTGCCTGTCTGTCTGTCTGTCTATCTGTCTCTCTCCTCTCTCTCTTTCTATCTCTCTTTCTATCTCTCTCTGTCTCTCTCTCTGTGTCTGTGTCTCTCTCTCTCTGTCTCTGTCTATCTCTGTCTCTCTCTCTGTCTCTCTCTCTCTCTCTGTCTCTCTCTCTCTCTCTCTCTCTCAAGGACAGATTGTAAGAAAAGGCGTAGCCTTAAATCTTAATCCTTGTTAAATAAAGTTCAATTCAATTCAATTCAATTCTCTCTCTCTCTCTCTCTCTCTCTCTCTCTCTCTCTCTCTCTCTCTCTCTCTCTCTCTCTCTGTCACTGTCTGTCCCTGTCTCTCTGTCTGTCTGTCTGTCTGTCTGTCTCTGTCTGTCTCTCTCTGTCTCTCTCTCTCTGTCACTGTCTGTCTCTGTCTCTCTCTCTGTCTGTCTTTGTCTGTCTCTCTGTCTGTCTGTCTCTGTCTCTCTGTGTCTGTCTGTCTCTGTCTCTCTGTGTCTGTCTGTCTGTCTCTCTCTCTCTCTCTCTCTCTCTCTCTCTCTCTCTCTCTCTCTCTCTCTCTCTCTTCAGTTTTACAGGTCTTTTCCCAACCCTTCCCATCTACCTTCTCTCCCGCCCTCCCGTAGATTCTCACAGTGGTCGCTGGTTTTCAAAGTGTTCAGTTCTTTTTGTTTTTATTCCTTGACTGCCCCCCCCCCCCCCCTCCTCCCTTCTTTACGATCATTATTCCCTCTTCACCTCCATCCCTCCCCTACATTCTCACAGTCGTTTGTGTTTCAAGAGTCCACTTTTTTTGGTTTTCCGTCGACACTGACTGACCCTTCCCACCACCCCTCCCATTAATTTCTTTTCTTCATCTCCCAACACTAAAAAAAATTCTCACAGCCGTGGTTCGTGTTTTAAATGTCCACTTTTTTTCTTCGCCGATGTCACAGCCGTTCCCCCTCCACCCCGCCCCCTACACACACACCCTTCTCCCTCACAGGTCCTTTACTTCCCTCTTAATCATGTCCCACCCTCCCTCAAATTGTCCCAGTTATTGCTTGTGTTCTAAGTGTTCTCTTCTTGCTTTGCTTTGTCTCTGTCGTCAAAACGCCCAGATATGTGGCTGTAGTGAGTTTTACGACACTGTGTGAAGTAACGTATAGAGTTGCCAACTGTGAACGTGAGGACTAAAGTCGTTCAGCGCTCGTTATTTTCAAACGTTCGAGGTCAATGACAAAATGTAGCACTGACCAGCTGAGCGCAGGGAGACTGATACAGTGTACAAAGAGTGTCTCCCTCCGAAGCGACGACGCGGGAAGCCTTTCGCAAATCAGAAAAACACGCGGTTGTGACTGTCCGTAAACAGGCGAAACAATTATCCGCTAAAAAGCGCCGCTAAGTGTCGATGTCTCCTTCAAAACAGTCAACATCGGTGACAGTATCCAACATGACTGGGTGGCCGAGTGGTAACGCACTTGCGCTCGGAAGCGAGAGGCTGCGAGTTCGACCCTGGGTCAGGGCGTTAGCAATTTTCTCCCCCCTTTCCTAACCTAGGTGGTGGGTTCAAGTGCTAGTCTTTCGGATGAGACGAAAAACCGAGGTCCCTTCGTGTACACTACATAGGGGTGTGCACGTTAAAGATCCCACGATTGACAAAAGGGTCTCTCCTGGCAAAATTGTATAGGCATAGATAAAAAATGACCACCAAAATACCCGTGTGACTTGGAATAATAGGCCGTGAAAAGTAGGATATGCGCCGAAATGGCTGCGATCTGCTGGTCGATGTGAATGCGTGATGTATTGTGTAAAAAAAATTCCATCTCACACGGCATAAATAGATCCCTGCGCCTTGAGTCCGAGTCTGGAGATACGCGCGCGATATAAGACTTCATATAACATGACGTTCATTATGCCGCTGTCCTTAAGGTCAAGGTCCTTCCCGTGTTAACTGTTCGGCCCACCGTCCCAGATGTCCCAGCAAACAATTTTACGTTGTATTCACGTTGTATTCACGTTGGGCAACGTTGGGTTTACGTTGTGTTTCAACGGTTTTTTTACGTAGATTTGTATGGACGAAACCACATGGAAATAACGTTCAAAAACAACGTTGTGTTTTACGTGAAGTCAACGTGAATACAACGTGAATTTTTGGTTTGTAAAAATATTACGTAAATTCCGCGTGAATGCAACGTGAATTTTTGGTTGTGGTTGTGATTTGGTGGAAATTACGTTGCGTTTTTACGCCAATTCCACGTGAATGCAACGTGAATTTTTGGTTGAAATTAGTGAATGTGGCATTTTGGTAAAAAAAAATAACTACATAAATGCTACGTGCTCTGCATTTGCTGTTATTTTTTTAATTTATTTTTTTATCAATCCACAAACGCAAACAATAATTACAACGCAATAATCTAGTCACATATCCTAACTATTCAAACAGCCCTAGCCTAGTGGTTAGGAACACCTCTCCACTTGGACACACACAAACAATCAACAGTCTGGATGCTGTCAGTGCACAGTGACATTTTCGTAATGACTTAACTTCTACAAGGCCACGTGCTAGTGTCAATTTGCAAAATTCATTCATGACGCAAATCATGTAAGATCATTATAATACGTGTGTTTATACAAAAACTTTCCGCTGTACACAAGACGTAACCTGGCTGTTCAAGTTGGTATGTCTGGCCAAAGAGGGAGGAGGCTGTTATCCAGTATGTAAACTAAAAAGTACGAACGGATCAGTGGTTGGTCGTTTACAAAGAAAGGAGGATGTAGATCTTTAACTTCAGTCATGATTGCGTTTCATCTTTGAATTTGGCATTGCGCAGTAATATAAATTGCGTTTCCTGAGGCATACGCTTGGATAATAAACAGCTTACAGCTGAAGAACGTCGCTACCACATTTGTTGGCACAAAGTTCACATCATAAACGATTTTCTTGATGGTACATTCAAGGCTATTTTTCGTTGTACATATACTGTAGCAATCTAGAGGTCACGGTAGTGTTTCTCAATCTCTTAAAAAAAAATTTTAGAAGGAAGTTTTGTTTCGAAGAATTGAAATAATACATTAATGCGTTTGAGTGTAAAAGACCAAATGCAGTGCATTTCAATGAAAAGTCGCGTGCTACTTTGGAAGAAGAGGTGTGGCGACAGACACAGACACTAGGAAGTTCCATTTTATCTTAATAAATCCTTGTTGTTAGTACCGTGTATGCTATCCCCATCCCCCCCTTTTTTTTTGGGGGGGGGGGGTGCGGGCTAACATACTCCCAGCACGAAATAAAAAAAAATCGAGTGACGTCACGGATAGTACAAGCAGTGCGTAGCAATTAGTAGAAACAAGATACTCCCTAATCCGGGTGCAAATCTATGCCTTCGAACTTGCTCGACTTTTGATTCACGTGAGATTTAATTCTAGACACAAAGCCAGTGCTTCGGTCGACTTTACAACACCTGATCAGCAATTCTAATGAAAAATTTGTTTGAAATTAAATATGTACAAAGCAAATCAAATTCAAAGGTTTTTGAATCACGTGTAGAATATGGTGGGTTGCGCACATAAATCAGACCTGAAAAAAACACCACCAAACTTCTAAACAGCCCCCCACCCATTCCCACTCCCCAAACCGTGAACGCTGTTTATTCTCTTTGCTGTGCGTACTGTTTTGACAGATCACATTAAGCGAGGTTCTTATATCGAGCTAGACTGGCCTGAAAGACTGTAACTAAATCGTAAGCCCCGGAAAATAAACCCACAATGAATGGCTTGTTATGCTATATTGCTTTCTTGAATGGTTGTTTTAAAAATTCCGTAGTTCCGCTGACGTTGGTCCATGTGGGTGTTTTCTTTACGCTGGCTTAATTGGCACCAACGCTCGATCCACTCCCTCCCATATTCGCCCTGCACGCAATTCTCTGGTTAAGAGAGTAGGTGATAAAATCACTGAGTGGAAACAGAGTGTCCGACAATGCCACACGAGATCATCAAACGGTACAGTAGAACCCGGTGCGCCTCTCAAGCATTTTTTTTTAAAAAATCTAAAGAGAAAAAAAACCATGTCTTAAAAGACAGGAACTCTAAAATGGAGGTGAATTTACATCCGCTACAAACAGAAAAATCTGAGATAATACGTATACATTAAGCGGACAACGATAATATACAGCCGAAATAAATTGGCAATACCATTATGCCATGCATCTTTTGTAAAAACACAAAACAAAACAAAAGGGAATTCCACCGTACGGTAAGATGACTACCTGGCCAACCAACTCGCTGCATGAGAAAGTCTGAAAAAGGTATGTCTTAAAGTGGGTGGGGTGGGGTGGGGGGGTGGGAGAGGAGGGTGAGGATGTCTTCAAATGCGGTTCCACTGTACAGGAAGATATCTACCCGGCCGACCAACCCGCTACGAAAGATCGTGATCTTCGCGTTGGTATCGAACCAGCTGATATATGTTTAAAGTCTGATCAGAGTGTTTTGGTGTTTGTTGTCAGGTTGTTGTTCTGCGGGTGGAGTGACTTTTCCGTTGACGTCAGTCCTACCCACCTAGTTAGTCATCAAACAAATATCGTTACACTGGTTGGATACAATTGTAAGGTGGGTGATGGCACTAATGGGCGGGGGTTGAATATCACAAGTTTTCGCATAAAGACGACCAACTGCCAGATTCACTGCAGAGTCAGCTGATTTACCTCCGAAAGTTGTGGTGTTTTACTTGTTTCAATTTATTATCGGGTGTGATGACGTAGGCAATTGCTGCTTTTTACATTTAGTCAAGTTTTGACTAAATGTTTTAACATAGAGGGGGAATCGAGACGAGGGTCGTGGTGTATGTGAGTGTCACCGTGTGTGTGTGTGTGTGTCTGTCTGTCTGTCTGTGCGTGTGTGTGTGTGTGTGTGTGTGTGTAGAGCGATTCAGACCAAACTACTGGACCGATCTTTATGAAATTTGACATGAGAGTTTCTGGGAATGATATCCCCGGATGTTTTTTTTTCATTTTTTTCGATAAATACTTTTGATGACGTCATATCCGGCTTTTTGTAAAAGTTGAGGCGGCATTGTCACACCCTCATTTTTCAATCAAATTGATTCGGCGAACGCAAGAAGAAGAAGAAGAATCAAATTGATTGAAATTTTTGTAAAGCAATCTTCGACGAAGGCCGGACTTCGGTATTGCATTTCAGCTTGGTGGCTTAAAATTTAATTAATGACTTTGGTCATTACAGATCTGAAAATTGTAATAATTTGTTTTTATATAAAACGATCCAAATTTACGTTCATCTTATTCTACATCATTTCCTGATTCCAAAAACATATAAATATGTTATATTTGGATTAAAGACAAGCTCTGAAAATTACAAATATAAAAATTATGATCAAAATCAAATTTCCGAAATCGATTTAAAAACAATTTCATCTTATTCCTTGTCGGTTCCCGATTCCAAAAACATATAGATATGATATGTTTGGATTAAAAACACGCTCAGAAAGTTAAAACGAAGAGAGGTACAGAAAAGCGTGCTATGCAGCACAGCGAAACCACTACCGCGCTGAACAGGCTCGTCAGTTTCACTCCGTTTTGCACAAGCGGCGGACTACGGTCATTGTGAAAAAATGCAGTGCGTTCAGTTTCATTCTGTGAGTTCCACAGCTTGACTAAATGTAGTAATTTCGCCTAACGCGACTTTTTTTTAAATTTTTTTTTTTTTTAATTAGCCTTAACTTCTTAAGCGAGAGAGAGAGAGAGAGAGAGAGAGAGAGAGAGAGAGAGAGAGAGAGAGAGAGAGAGAGAGAGAGAGAGAGAGAGAGAGAGAGAGAGAGAGAGAGAGAGAGAGAGAGAGAGAGAGAGAGAGAGAGAGGTGGTTGTAGGAAATATATATACTCGTATGAATGCTAAAAGAAATGATAAAACTATCAAATTAAAATCTGGTGGATTTTTTAAATTTTTTTATAAGAACGGGTAGTCTTTTGCAAGATTGGGATATGATAGGGATTGGGGCTGGAGGGATTGGTTGGTGGGAGGGAGCCGGACAACACCAACACAATGTTGTGTCCGAAAAGTCTGAACACAAAGAGAATCTACCTCAGAGAAATAAAAGCACTATACAATGGCCTTGTCACAAAGACAATAGTCAGCAATCTTTGTTTACGTGCTCAGTGTGTGCATGGATATCAACACTAGTTATTCACAACCTGTGTTTAACGTGTCAACGTGCGTGTTGTGAACTATAATTAACCCCAGAGTATTGAAGATAACTCCATGTTTTGTGGAGTCCGATTGGCAGAAAAGGCAGGTTTCTTCTTGTTAGCAAACAGTAGTATTTGGTTACACAGAACTACCAATGATCTGTCATTGACGTCATCAGAGTCAAGTCAAGTCAAGTCAAGTCAAGTATTTTATTGTTTTGGGCCCGGAGGGCTTTGAAACAAAGATATAACTTTAACAAAAAAAGGTAACAAATCAGACAGTTAATAGATGTATACAAATTGAGCGGACAAATACAACAATACTATACAACCAAAATAAATTGGCAATATACACTTCCATACATACAAAAAAAAAGAAAAAAAAAAGGTTTAACAAAATCAGGTA
>NC_090256.1:77882875-78159452 GCF_037325665.1 Littorina saxatilis | reverse complement strand
CCCCCCCCCCCCCCCACCTTCTCCGCTGCGAACCCAATTCGAGCTTCGTCGCCCCTCCTTCCTTTCTCCTGTGACTTCTTGCAGCTAAGTCATTGTGTTCGCGAATTCGACGTGTCCACTTTTCTTTCTCCCACCTCCGATGACACTGGTCCTGTAACAAGTTGTGAACCCTTTGTGACACAGTACTGGCAACAGTTACTATGTGTTTAATATGTGTGCCTCTTTTTCTATGCGCTTTTTCACAAAGTGCTCAACACGTGTTGCAAAAATTGGTTAGGGCCCCGTCACACAGCGCTACGTCCTTACCATGATCACACCGATCTGAAAAAGTTATTAAATCGGGGCATATCGCCGTCAAAATCCAGAGCGTAGCCAATCGTGGGCCAAACGTGGGAGGATCCGTCTCCATGAGCGCAGTTTGGTCGGGGTGGGATCGGCTAGATCGGGATGCTGCACGCGCTCCCTAGGCCTTTTTTGAACTGCACAAAACAAGCGTAGCCGGGTCGTGGTCTTGGTGTAGTTTTTTTTTTTTATTTGCCATGTGGTGGATTTTGACGGTGATTATACCCCACTTTCGAAGGTGAACGGACCTGATAGTGTTTTTTTCACGACCACAGAGATCTCACCACGATGCTACCACGCTGCTTGTACGATAATGGCGTTCGATCCACTACGTTCTGAATAAGACTTTGCCACGCTTACTGTAGGCCACGACCCGGCTTTTGTGCAAGCGTGGGGAGAGCGTGCAGCTTCCCGACCCAACCCCAATCAAACCACGCTCATGGAGATCCTCCCACGTTTGGCCCACGATTAGCCACGCTCTCGGAAATTTTACAACGTAGTAGAAGCGGCGTCTGTGTGTGATTGGGGTGTTAGGTAGAACACTTCTGTTTGGAGTGTACATTTAAAGGCACAGTAAGCCTCCCGTAAACCATCACAGATACTGTCAGGCTTTTACACACAGTACAAACACCCTTTCATTTAAACACTCACCGCTTGAGAACATCCTAGGTGCCCTCCGTAAAGAGCGAGCAATTTTCAAAGAATTTATTTTTGCGTGGTTTATCTTACCCCTGAGCCATCGTGAATCCGTGTGATCCAGTTTCCTTTTTTTCACAATTTAGTCGTCAGTTTGTGATTTCAATGCGACTCGCTGTAAGCTTATCTGCAATAGCACGTTATTATGTACCTCTGAATCTAAACGCAACAAACGGCTGCGATGCACACGAACTCTAGCGATGGCTTTTGACTGTTCAGAGGAACTGGTGATAGGCATAAACCGTCGTCTGCTACGAGAACCACGACCTTGTGTGACCCTGCTTCCGGGCTTTTTTTTTTCAAACTTTCAAAACTTCGAATTGTACTGATCTTGTCTTGATGGAAAAAGAATTCTTTTATGATTTAAGAATGTTTGTGTAACAAGCTGTCAATTTATCATTTAGATTTTAAAAGTTAGGTCTTGCGCCAAAACGCACCGTCCGATTGTCTGGTCAGACAATCCGCAAAATTAATTCTTTGAAAATTGCTCGCTCTTTACGTAGGGCACCTAGGATCTTCTCAAGCGGTGAGTGTTTAAACGAAATGGTGTTTGTACTGTGTGTAAAAGCCTGACAGTATCTGTGATGGTTTACGGGAGGCGTACTGTGCCTTTAAGGCAGGCGGAATCTTCAACAGGCAAATTCCTCCACTACCCCTTGAGCTACGTGTCCCCTTTGTGACACAACCACCCGGCCTTCACTCACATCGATCTAACTCAACACTTTGATCTCTGGTCGATTTCTAATAGGATTAGCTTCTCAATGAGCGCTCGATTGGCGCGCGGTTAGTCTTTCGTTGACAGAAACTGATGGTTTTCCATTGAGCAAATACATGTACAAGCTGTGGCAGACAAGAGTGTCTGGTTATGGGCAGAATATACCTGCGCAGTTTCAGCGGCACAGACGACGCACGGCCTATTATTTATGCCGCGATAGGGATTATGACGAGTACTTGGCCTGTTTTCCTTTCATGCAACGTGTAGCGGGCTGGGATAAGCTGCAGTGCGTCGTCGGTCCTGCTGAAGTTACATAATTATGTGAGCGGAGCCCCTTACACAGCATGAAGGGAAAATGCGTGCAGATAGTATCAGTCTAATAGGGGCTTGATAAGTCTATCGAATATTTGATCAAAATTTAAATCTGTTTGCTACACGTGCAAAGAGACCGACATTTATCACTGTATCGAGCTCCGTGTCACGAGTGTAAATCGATTTTGTTTGCGTGTTTTGTCGAGGGCTGTAAAACGTCTTAGGAGTTTTACATCGAACTTACTTCTTTATAAACAAGGTCCGCGTGCAAAGTCTGCCACTTGATATGGAATTTCTCTCTCTCTCTCTCTTTCTCTCTCTCTCTACCTTTCTGTCTCTGTCTCTGTCTCTCGCTCTCTCTCTCTCCCTCTCTCTCTCTCTCTCTCTCTCTCTCTACCTCTTTGTCTCTGTCTCTGTCGCTCTCTCTTCCCCTATTTCAATCACTCTCGATCTCTCAGTCTCTCTCTCAGTCTCTCTCTCTCTTTCTATCTCTCTCTCTCTCTATGCATCTCTCTCTATGCCTCTCTCTCTCTCTCCCTCTCCCTCTTTCTCTCCCTCTCTCTCTCCTCTCTCTTTCTCTTTCTCTCTCTCTCTCTCTCTCTCTCTCTCTCTCTCTCTCTCTCTCTCTCTCTCTCTCTCTCTCACCGCTCACGTGATTCTCGCGTTCCCTGTACGAACATATATCATGCTCTGGAATCATTGATGCATTCCCCGTAAAAAGAGATTGACTTGAAGGTGCCGTAAACGTGAACTCCCTGGCATGTTACAACCTCTTCTTATTATGCATTTCATCTCGGAAAATGTGTGCGTTGATTGGTGTGTGTGTGTGTGTGTGTGTGTGTGTGTGTGTGTGTGTGTGTGTGTGTGTGTGTGTGCGTGTGTGTGGGTGTGTGTGTGTGTGCGTGCGTGCGTGCGTGTATGTATGTATGTTTATGTATTTACGTGCGTGCGTGCGTGCGTGCGTGCATAAATGCGCGCGTGTGTGTGTGTGTGTGTGTGTGTGTGTGCTATCAAGCATATGATACCTACTGTAATAGTTTCATGCATTTGTTGTATGCATTTAATGACTGCTTCAGATGTGTATATTTGCATATAATTTGCTGTGTGTGTGCCCACACACGTGTGTATCTGTATGTGTGTGTGTGTGTGTGTGTGTGTGTGTGTGTGTGTGTGTATGTGTATGTGTGTGTGTGTGTCTGTGCGTGTATATCTGTGTATGTGTCTTGGTGTCGTTTGACAATGTTTGCTTAAGTTATATCATCTTTCCAAGCTATGTTTTCACCATTAGGCAAAAAAAAATAATAGGTGTGGTTACGGTAACATAGCCAAAAAAATAGGGTAGGTAGGTAGGCAATCACTTTTTTTTTTTTTTTTAACTTTTTTTTCTAATGTGTACAAATTAAACCTACTTGACAGGGAAATAAGTGTGCGACTCGGGCGTTTTCGCTTTCATTGCGTTTTTTGCACTCGTTTTTTTTGTTTTTGTTGACAAATGTAATAAAAAGTTATAGGATCGGCCCCTAAAATTAGGGTAGGTCGGGTTACCGTAACCACACCTATTTTTTTTTTAGGCCTTATAAATTAATATGTCTAAACATTTGGCAGGCTCTTTCTTTATTTTGCCTCACTTATTTGCGTGTGAAGGCTATGTTTAAAGCCCAATCTATCTCACCCTTATTAATTTCGTTTTATGCACCAATTTCATTTGCCTGAAAATTGTCAAAATCAACTCATTGATTAGAACAATAAAACATCCATCCATTCTCCCTCTCTCTCATTCTGTCTCTCTCTCTCTCTTTATTAAACCGTGTCAGTGTCAGTGTCAGTGTCTCTCTCTCTCTCTCTCTCTCTCTCTCTCTCTCTCTCTCTCTCTCTCTCTCTCTCTCTCTCTCTCCCTATATTCCCCTCAGAAAGCCGTTTATTGTATTTGTACAGAAGTGTGCTTTGCATGCAGTTACCCAGTGAAACAAAGGACAAAGGAAAGTAGTGAGCACACTTCAGAGGACACGAATACAATCGACCATCAGACGTTCTAATTCGCTGATAAAACTACGAGGCATGCACATGTGTGCGCGTAGGCAATCATCTTGTTAGCTCCTGTTAGCGCCATCAGCCTCATAAGCGACAGTTCTTAAAAGCCTACAAAGTCCTAGATTTTGTGCCGCCAATATTGTGAAGTGAGGATGTCTTGACAATCATCTTGTTTGTCTGTTTTATTTTCAACCGCTGGCCGAGCTTCAAAGCTTGAACATTGGACAGTGCAAGGTTAGGGTAGTGAATTTTGATGCCGAGGATTTGCATATGAACAACATCGTTCTGTGTCCATTTATTGACTGACCCCTACCCACCTTCCACAGATAGCTTCTGTTCTTATTTGTTGGGATGTTAAGCGCGAGAAACTGGAGCGGGGGAGAGAGAGATATGGATAGTTTGCCTGTCTTATTGACCGCTTGACAGCTTCAGTCCTGCCTTGCTGTGAAGCCAGGAGCTCAGAGACTTCACCAAAGCTGATGGCGTAGATGAGATGTTGATGATGTGTGAGCGTGCATATGGACTGATAAAATCCTGTTTGACTGTTTTTATTACCTGCCCTGACTTGGAAACAGAAGCTTCCTAGACGCACGATGCAGATCTGAAGACCATGATACATATGTGTGAATGTGTGGACAATATCACCCTGCTTGGCCATCCTATCGCCGCCTGGACAGTTTCAGTTTGAGAAGAAAGCAACCGGTGCCTTCGTAATGCTGGTGACACGAATGTACTAATTTGATGCCAATGATTCATGGTAGGGCGGGGGTGGGAGGAAGGGGGGGGGGGGGGGTTGTTGCTTTTTAACGTCCTTTGAAACTATTTGGCTATGTGAGAACGAGGAGGGGGGAGGGGGGCTCTGGACTCCATAAATCTGTTAGTCTCAGTATTTGTGACCCTCCACCACAGAATGAGTCGCATGTCACCTTTGCATGATTTTTATATTTTTACATTTTCTTAAAGAGATTTTGAAGCTCTATCCAGTGGTGAAAACCGTTTTAGAAAAGAGCGAACACTTTTTGAGTTATAAGCCTGTGACTAAGGTGATCCTCACACTGATACCTTACACCCCCCGGACGTATTATAAGGCCTAGCGCAGAACCCTGCGAGGTGACATCCGACTCATTCTGTGGTGGAGGGTCACATTTTATTGCCGCATTAACAGCTTCAACCCAGACTTGCTGAGACACAAAGAGGTAGAGACTTCTAGACACTGATGACGCAATTCTGACGCTTACTAATATGTGTTAAAGGAATTTCTCTGTGGACAGCTATTATCTTGATTGTCCATCTTACAGGCGCCTAACAGCTTCGGCTCTGCCATGCTGACACACCAGGAAAATGCATGATGATGCTGGCAACACAGATACAATACCAATGATGCGTGTGGCAGAATGTGTGTTTGCCCGTCTGATATTGAGCTTGTGGCGGTTTACGACCTGACATGCTGATTCTGTGAGGCGACAGGAGTCAGACACTTTCTTATACCGTGTTGGCGTTCATGCCCATCATTTTTATAATGTGGGAGGGGGAAGCGGGTTTGTTGTCAGATAGCATACTGTTCGTCTGTCAGTTACGGTCTCTCTAACACTTTCAGCGGTGATTCAAGTTGTTGGGGCGCTAAGAACAAAAGACTTCATACGGATGATGATGCAGACAAAACGGATCTCTGTGTGGATTAAACCGTGGAAGGGGGGGGGGGGGGGTGATCGGAATGGTGGCCCGCCTGGAAGGGCCTGGCGGGGAGGGGGGAAGGGAGATAGAATCGGGACACAGCAGGATGACTACGTATGTGGGTCTCACAATCCGCTGCCGTCGTTGTGAACAAAAGGCCTGGAATGTCACCATCCGATCCTCACTTTCACCCTGACCTTGACCCGCGCAGGACCGCATCACAGCTACGTCGTAACACTCCGCCAACAACACGCAGTCGTCTGCCCGTGTTTGAACCACCCCCACCCTCATATTTCCGACATCTTTTCACACCCCGCCCCCATGTCAAACTGTGACGACCGGACCATCCAGTGTTTGCGGCTCAATTCTGATGGACATGTGGGCAACTGCATAGAGATGGTCATAACAATGGTGGACATTGAAGACAACTGCATAGAGATGGTCATAACAAGGGTGGACATTGAAGACACACAAGTGTGCAGCCGCCTGGCCGCTTTCTTTGCAGGGTTGACATTTAAGGCCATATAGTCATCGAGGACACAGGGGGGGAGGGGGGTGGAGATTGGTCTGAGTCTGGGGCTGGGCTGGGAGTTGAAACTTTTGTGGAGGATGCAAATTCCAGGGAGAAAATGCCACTGATTAACATGGCGACCTGCGTCATATCACGTAAAACCCCTTGCTTGTCATTAAACTAATCTGTTGGTTCTGCCACCGCTGCCCCCCCCCCCCCCCCCCCCCCCCCCGGCTGACAGTCTTCCCCAACCCCTTCCCCCGTCTCCTGTTGTTGTGTGCATGGCCCGGGCCACTCAGCGTCTGCACCCCTCCCGGCTCCCCCCGTCCAGTTGTTGTGTTTCCGCTTGGTTCCCAATATCCGCCTGTCCTTGTTTACCTCGTCCCTCTTCCTTGTCCAGGCAGTTTGTGTCCCATCTGGTCAACAAGCAACGGTCATTGTCAACTCTTGTGACGACTCAGCCGCTCCAACGACTGCCAACAGATCTTACACACTGCACAAATGACGAGGGCAATTAATTGACCTTGGCCACGATTTGTGCACACGTCTAAAGTGGCAGTGCTCGTCGTCGCTCAGTTGTTAAAACGACAAGCAGTCTAAATAAATACAACGTGCAGTGATTTTGCGAATGCAGCCAAGGTATTCAAAAGCATTAATGAGGTCAGCTGACTTACTTACAACAATTGGGACCGGCACTCCAACTGTCACAACAACACACGGATATGCCTACGCGCGTGCACACACACACACACACACGCACGCACGCACACACACACACACACACACACACACACAACGCTGTTACGAGGACGACTGCAGCTCATCATCCATGGCACAGTGCATGCTTTGCACGAGCTTACAACATCTGCGCAAGAAATCTTTTGCAATATTAGAACGCAGCGAGCTGAGCCTATGTATCGGCATGAAACGTCGAAGTCCTAACAATGTCTGAGTTCAACCAGCTTTGAATGTCCCCCTATGAAACCATCGTCACATTCCTTGCAATTTCAGAACGCTGCGAGCTTAGAATTACTCAAAGTCCACACAATTTGAGAGTCTGGGTCACCGAGTCTTCTCGCCGACAGACAGAGAACAGGGGCGGATCAGTTGCTTTGTAAGGGGGGGGGGGGCACTTTGAATCGAAAGTGAATGTGATGGGCGCGAAGCGCCCGAATTTGCTAGGGGGGTCGGGGGCATGCCCCCCGGAAAAATTTTTTGCCCAAAGAAGCAAAATGGTGCCATCTGGTGCCATTTGAACTTAGAAATGGTCATAGAATCAGCATGAAAAAACCTTTTTTTTCTCTTCTTTTTTTTTTTTTTTTTTTTTCGGTGGGGGGGGGGCACGTGCCCCCCCCCCCTCGTCCGCCCCTGGAGAACGGCAAAGGACCTGAAATCAACAGACGGATTCTTGGCTTCCTACGGCCCCTCAGAAACAGCGGAGGCGGTGTTTTGAAGCACAACATTCTGCGCGCAGTACTAGCATTACTGGGCCGGGGGGTCCAGGATTGACCGCAGCTTTGCACATGCCGCTCGTGTTTGTCCAGCGAGGCGCCGGCTTTGTCTGATTAAAACAATTGACACCTCGCAACCTTTGCCCGCTCAAAACACGACAAGGAACAGCTCAATCAGCGTGACGTCATCCCGTTGGCTGTGACGTCAGCCTGCTTGTTTGCCGGCCCGACCTTGTTAATTTGATCGACCGACTGTCCCGAGGACCTGCTTGAAAGACAAGACGTCATGAAATCCGTGCTGTGGCGGAGGATTATATTTTGACAAGGAAGGGGTCGAATCAGCGTCGTGCGCAAATCCGGACCCTGCTGGGTCCTTGGCACCAAACTATCAGTGTGGGTCTTTGTGCTATAGTCTGAATTGTTCAACTTCAAAATCGATCCCTTTTTATGGGCTGAATTGAATTGAGAAGAAAAGGGTAGGCTATGTGACCTTGGGGGGGGGGGGGGGGGTTAGGGTTGGTGATGGGGCAGATCGAGTTGGCAATGACAGCCATTCGTTTATAAAAATTAACATGCTAAACTGTCTGCAGCTGATCTTTGCCTGTGTCCCGTGTTCAAGTCTTAGGCGGTGGTGCTGGTGAGTACTGATTTAATGTGCAACTGATTTTGTCGGGATAAAACAACCAGAAGCACCCAGCCCTATTCTTTTCCCTTTGCACATGGCCAGTGTGTGTTCAGGTACAAATCAGCCAATGTATAGATAGGCCTAACTTTCATTTTGTGTGTGTCAAAATACGTGTACCAAGCACAAAATGGGAATTGTCCGCGAAATCGCGATTTCCGCGAAACGGAAATTACGTTTCAGCGAAAATAAAAAATTGTCCGCGGCAAAAAATGGTAAATTAAATTATATATATACTATCAATGTCTCTCTATCCATTATTTGCTTACACGAGAACTATCAAAATATTGGTCTAAAATGCAAAATATCGTTTTTCTATGGTCCCCCCAACGGCCCCTGGACCTCGGCCTATTTTGAGAGTTTTTTTCTATTTTGGAATTCCCATGCCTGACAAATAAGCTTGCTCGGCAGTTCAAAACTATGGTGTGTAAATTTGTCTAAATAGTATACATGTACCTTGCATTGTCACTAAAAACGTGTCCCATCCCCACAGGAAGACAGTCCAAGGTCTGGCGAGTCGCCATCTTCATTTACTAAGTCACACAAAGGACAGGACATGGAAGCCAAAGGCGTTTGCAGTTGAGTTTACGGCGCTTTGAGGCGTGCCAAACACCTGCCAGTTTTGTGGTGTCAAGGTCAGTTATGACGACCTTGAAATATTTTACAAAACAGGGTGACGCTTCCGAGTTCCACGAGCATTACACAGCAACACCACAGTGCCAGCGGATTTAACTGACATGCGTAACTATAAGCAAGTATACATCCAGCTGTGTTCCTTGTGTGTTCTTTTCCCCCCTCTTTTTCGCATTGTTTTTAAATTTATTGTCTCGAAAAGTCACTGAAAGAGTCGGGGCAGAGATGTCACCAGCTGTTCAGTCGACCTCTGAAGCTTCCACCTTGAAGTTTTTTGTCGTGCAAGGACTAATATGCTGTCCGAAAATCTTAGTGGGTCACGTTCAAGGTAAAAATTGCTGGAAGACTCTGGCCATTTTCGCCATATTTGTCTCGTGTCATTCATAAGTTGATAGATACGAAAGGTGTGCATGGTGAAGCATGCGACTGACATAATGGCTGGAATGGGGATCAAATACAAATGAGACTACATCTTTACATTGCCCTCCCCCCCCCCCCCCCCAAAAAAAAAGAAGGAAAATGAAGGCTATATGTGCATGTTATACCTTGCGTCTGCCTCCGTTTTTTTTAACGTCAACACCTCTTCCCCCAACGCCCCCCCCCCCCCCCCGAAAAAGGACACACACACACACACACACACACACACACACACACACACACACACACACACACACAATGACATTCATAAACTCCTGAATATCATTCGCAATCTCTGCTTTTGTCAAAGATGGTCAGAAGAGGCAACTCAAATTTACTGCCATTCTTGGTCATTATTCCCGGCCTACTTCCAGCAACAACAAAAAAACATGCGCTTCCACGTTGCTCACCCAACCGGATATTTCAGTCGATGAAACACGCAAATCAACATTGTATCGTAAAGCAGAGATATGATCGCATAGGAGTGATTTGCTGCTTACCTTTGGGTGTAAAGTGCCCAACTCTTTTGACGGCATGTACCCCTATTGACGTTATGGGAGTCAAACATTGACTTGACTTGGCACTCACATTGTCCCTGCGGGCAGCACAAAACCTTGTACGCGCGTTTCCGTTGTGTGGACTCAGTGATTGATGGTTTTACCGTTTCTTTGAGGACTGAAACTGATCAATAAATACCAGATCCATCAGCCGGATTTCTTTCAGTTGTAACAGAGTGTTGGCATACTGTGCGATCTACAAGAGCTTGTATTAAAGTGTCTACGTGGACGGGGCCACCGGATCGAAGCCCCATTCTGTATCACAGCCTTCTCGTAACAACCTGTCCTCTAATTTATTAAATAAAAAGGCCTCTGTCCGTCAGTCTATCGGTATCAGTCTGTCACACGTTTGATCGCTTATATCTGATGTTTCTCGGCCGATTTGCCTGAAAAATTGGCATGACACTTGCCATCCCTATGGCACACCTCTCGGGACGGACACGGGTCAACGTTATGTGGAGACGAAGAGACGGTATCCAAACGGACATCCAGACGGCACACACCTGGGTAGTGCGACTGCTGTTGCTGCTAGCTTTCCATTGGGAGGAAGCGACTCGAATGTCCCTGCATTGGCCCGGATAATAAAGTAAAGTAAATGGAATGAAATTTGCTATGCAAATGCTGAAGTGATAAACAATATCGATAAATCGCTTTTTTTTTCTTTCGCTCTTGCATTTCTTGACCGATTTGCCTCAAATTGGTGTGAACTTTAACATGTGCCTGGCCAATCTGTGCGCCAAATTCCACAGACGAATAGCCCAATAACCCCCACAGGTAAAAATAAAAATAAAAATAAAAAAATAAAAAAAGCCAGGGAAGAAGAGCCCTTTCCATGCATGGAAGCGTGCTACTCCCACTGCATTGCAAGGCGATCGCTAGGACCAGAAACGACTGTGTCGGTAGCGTTCACAGTAGGGCAAAATGCTAGTCACAACAAAGGCTCCTGTGCTACAAACTACTTTTTCCAGAATTGTGTCTGTGTGTTTGTCAGTGTGTGTGTGTGTTTGTCAGTGTGTGTGTCTGTGTGTCAGTGTGTGTTTGTGTGTCACTGTGTGTGTGAGTCCGTGAGTGTGTGTGAGTGTATGTATGTGTGAGTGTCAGTGCTTGTCAGTTTGTGTGTGTGTGTGTGTGTGTGTGTGTGTGTGTGTGTGTGTGTGTGTGTGTGTGTGTGTGTGTGTTTGAAGGATCAGGGGAGCTTGCAGATCTGGATGCTCTGCAAATACTGTTCTCCACAATAAAAACGTGTCTTGTTTCAATCAGTCTCTTCATGCTGAAATAGACACGATTGTGGTCTATGCATTACACTTTTCAGTTCACAGACACACTGCGCAGGCATTATGAAACAGCATTTACAACAGGTTTCTTACTTGAACTGACATGCTCATAATTGGAAATAACTTCCTAGACCTCATAAATCAAAAAATAAAATAGAAAATCTCTCTGAATCATCCTAGACCTTCTGAATCGAAGAATCAAACAAGCACACAGCTCCAAATTGCCCAGGTACATAATTTTTGGTTGATTGCAAACAAATTTCTATGAGAAAGGCGTCACTTGTATTTCTTTTCTCATGTTTTTATTGATGTTGCTTGGCTAGTGCATCTCCATGTAAGCATCTGCAACGCTTTCAATATAGTTTTTGGACACAAAATGGTTTTATTTAATTCAAACTTTGTAACATTTTGAACAGTAAATTATTCTCTGGGGTTTAAAAAAAAAATTTTGAGCTTGTGTGTTAGCTGAAAAGCACAGTGAATGCTCAATCACACTGTCACACACAATCACAACATACATGTAATTATATGAGTTGTTCTTTGCTACTGGTGACAAGTGGGGGTCAGCTCACACGGACGTATTTTTTAATACAGTCCAAGGCAAAAACTTGTCACAAAGCACCCAGTACATGCCAGAGAGATAGGAGAATCGCCACAATCAAAGAAAATACAATTATCATTCAATAGATATGGAAATGTTAAGATTTACTGTGAAAATGCTAGCAAAAATGGTGACCAAAAACGGGAACGCACACTAGGAGTGTCTTTGCCGACTTACCTCCCGTTCTGTGTTGTTGATAATAGTCGTGTCTGTGCTGTTTTTGTTTAAATAGTATCAAATAAAACTGATGCAGTTCTTGAAATGTTGCAAATGCGAGTGTTCTGAGGCGTAATCTGCATACGGCTGATGTCACACATAGGGTACCCCACTTCGATCAGCCTATCACTCCAAATGAGCTTCATAGTAGAAAAGGAGTTACACTACCAAAACACTGCATAACAGATCTAAAAGACTGAGCCAGAATCATTGAAATTTACTTCCTGTATAAAATATTGCAATCAAATTTGTTCACGCCGTCACACATGCAACGCAGGTTACCCTCGCCTTCGATTCAAAGTAACTCCACTCTGACTGAATTACCATCGAAACGCAGATAACGAACTGATTCGGAGATTACACGCCACACATTTATGATATTTTACACACAAATATCAACTGTGTTGTTTCGCGATAAACAGCCATAAACAAACAAATGTGGGGCTGTCACGTCGCCTCGGAAGGAGAAACGCAGGTTACCTAGAGATTGTTTCCGATACCTGTCTGATTAAAATCATCGTTTTTCATGAATGAAGACTCTTTGGCAGATCTGGTGAGTTGGAAACTGTCTATGAATGTTTCATTTAATGTCAAATGCGTATATCCTTGTCGATATTGTTACCTTTGGGCTCATAAATGAAGTCAATCGTCGTGTTGTCCCAAAGTGAATTCTGTCGGCATAAAACTTACTGTGCTTCGATCATTGACTGAGAAGAATCTTCCGATGACAATAGTTCATTTCACTACGTGATTGCAGATCTGCAAGGAAACTTATGGCAGGGGAAATAAGCTTAACTGAAGACGAATAAGCGGAGTAACTGTCCTTCAACGGATTGCTCTCACTGATCTAAATATTTAGATCAGTGATTGCTCTGTTTGTCGTCTGCTAGTCTGCTAGTAAGTAGTCTTCGGTTGTGTCAAAGTCACATCTATTTCGACTGTGTGCATCGATCCGTGTAGTGAAAGGTTGATCTTTGATGATTTGGCAACATTACTTCGCTAAATGCGCTTCGAGTGTATCTCCCCGTTAACCATTTGAAAACGTCTTTTAACAAGACCATGTTTCGACAGCCCAGACGGGGAGGATCCTCGATAGCTCACAGGGTATATAATGTTTTCCGCCGTTTTTTAAAGAATCTGTTCAAATTTGCTATTCCAAAAGTACCCTATGACACGACTCGAGTGGCAAAGAACATTCTCTGCAATTCCTGTCTCAGTCCGTGCAGCCGTTTCGGATCCTATCGTCATCATACAAACACACACACAGACACACAAGAACCAGCTTTAAAAGTTAGATTATGTAGGAACCATGTGAACCAGTGATTTTTTCTTATGTACATCAGATACTACAGTATTTCTGCTTTATGAAAAGCTATATAAATAATATTTCAAAAACAAAACTAGAGATTTGAATTTTGACCACTTTTCCCCCTTTCTGTCACCAGTACTGAAGAACAACTCATATACATGTCTGATCAAAAAAGACAAAAACACTGACGTTCAATCAATCAATCAATATGAAGCTTATATAGCGCGTATTCCGTGGGTACAGTTCTAAGCGCTTGTCGAAGAGTTGTCAACACAGGACTAACAAAGAAACTAACATCTACAGACGGACACGAACCCTATCACACACTAGCAAACCCTGATAAACATACAACAAACAACTGTTAACAATGTATTATTGCAATCAACACTGTACAAACACAACACGCACATTGCATAGGTGTGGACTGGGTGGCCGAGTGGTAACGCACTTGCGCTCGGAAGCGAGAGGTTGCGAGTTCGACCCTGGGTCAGGGCGTTAGAAATTTTCTCCCCCCTTTCCTAACCTTGGTGGTGGGTTCAAGTGCTAGTCTTTCGGATGAGACGAAAAATCGAGGTCCCTTCGTGTACACTACATTGGGGTGTGCACGTTAAAGATCCCACGATTGACAAAAGGGTCTTTCCTGGCAAAATTGTATAGGCATAGATAAAAAATGTCCACCAAAATACCCGTGTGACTTGGAATAATAGGCCGTGAAAAGTAGGATATGCGCCGAAATGGCTGCGATCTGCTGGCCGATGTGAATGCGTGATGTATTGTGTAAAAAAAATTCCATCTCACACGGCATAAATAAATCCCTGCGCCTTGAATATGTGCGCAATATAAATTGCATAAAAAATTTTTTAAAAAATTAAAAAATAAATCCCTGCGTTTAGAACTGTACCCACGGAATACGCGCGATATAAGCCTCGTATTGATTGATTGATTGATTGAGTTCTGTGCTACTACTGCGCATGATCACACACACAAGCACTCACACATGCATACACGCGACCGCACACACACAATCACATTATCCCTCAGTCATTTTGAAACATGTCGCATCTTGCCCTCAGATCTGTTCAATAAATACAATCAGGGACAAAACTAAGATTGCTGTGTAACAAGAATGCGTTTATAAACTTCTACAGGCAACACTGTCTTTTTTAAACGGTGAACACAAATGGTGGTAAACAACGATGAATCCAAAGTAAATTACATGGACACTCTACTTTTCCTTCATTGTAGTATTCCGGCGTAGTACTCATAGTAGGATATCCTTATTTGGAAAATGCCTAGCGCAAAACTCCTCTCAAATCCCGTGCATTTCGTGCGTTTAAAAAAAAGCGTGGACTCCAGTGTTGCTGCACTTGTTTGGGCGTGGCTATAAGCATAGTGACTTGAATTTGATTGGTCCGTATTTTTAGGCAAAGCACATGTTCTCAGCAAACAGAAAACAAAATATTGGAAGCGTGAGTCACGCTAACCAAAAAATGAAAAATAAAATCTTTTTTTACATATATTTTTTTTTCTATAACTTTTTTCACCATGGTTCATTCATCATCTGACATAACTTTTTAGCAAAATCTAACCATAAGATTATTGAAAAAAGCAAAAATGTAGACGACCACCTTTAAGTCTGAAAGTTTCACTTCCTGCAGCAGACTTTTTTTTTCGTTCTCCCTTGTCGGCCGAAGTCAGAATATAGCTGCCTATATGGTGGGGTGACTCAAAACTGTTATCTTCACATTTGAATGACAGAGTTATCTTCTCTGTACCAAGTGGTCCTGCGAGTTTTAAGCGTCGGTAAGCTCACTTCACAACAAAAGCTTAACCTTGCATCCCCACAGCTTGCATTTGTCACAGCACAACGAAATGGTCAAGACGGAAATTCTCACATCCCAAAGCAAACTTTTTTTTTAGAAGTTCAGTCTTGAATCTCAAAGCACACTTCATTTCTACAGGTCATACTGCTTAGGGATTCGAATCCTTCGAGTCCTTGTGGAGGCGACAGTGGGTAAGACAGGTTTGGCGTTGGAGGAATAGGACACAGAAGTGGCCGACCTGTGGCCCCCTCTCCCACTGCCAGACGTAGACCCTGCAGACGCTGACGGAGTTGACGCTGATGTGGTCACCGCAGGAACAGATGTGGTTGTGGAAGGGATGTTGGTGGCAGGAAAGGAAGCTTGGGACTTTGCCACAGCGAGAGCGTTAATGACGCTGCCCTTGGCCACAGAGAAAGGGCCGGTGACGAGGGAGGTGCCACCGGACGGCTGAGTGGTGTGACGAACGTTTGGCGCAGACTCCAGCACTGATGACACTTTGCCCAGCATCTCTCTGTTGACCACGTAGCTTGTGGACGAGGACCCGCCTTCCCCTCCTGCCTTGCTCAGCAGCGTGGCTGAAGAGGCCGACGTGAGACACTTGGCCATGGTGGTGGAGATCAAGACTGCACTCCGGCCTCCCAAGATGGAGCTGGTTGCTATGGGCGACCCTGTCTGTCCCGCCTGGGTGACGCTTCCAGCCACCACCTGAACCAACAAAGGCAATGACAACGCACAAATGACTAGTGTAGCTTACAGCTTCAAAAACAATAAACTTTTTCCATTTTCCATGTGAAAAACAAATACGTGCTCAACTGACTACCTGTCTATAGCGAATACACTGAAAAAACTCCAAACAGGTTTTGATGCAATTATCCAACAAGGCTCAGAAGAAGAATTCCCAGCACAAGAAGGAAAAAAAGATTATCCTACATACGTGGGAGAGACCATCCATGAGATAACAATATCGTTCAACTCACTAGTGGGAATATTATGTAAATGAGACCATGTCAAACCAGTCTGCCAGGGACCTAATTTTCCACTGCTTATGATGAAAAAGTCACCGAGACAAACGCCCTTGTAGGAACATTTTTACCCTTGCTGTTTTCCCTGGAAGAATTTTGAGGACTTAACGTCACTCTATACTTTCTAGAGTGACGTGTTTTTGCTTTGACGTCAAGAATTCACGAGGCTTTGGAAGAGATCGAGTTTCCATAAGACGCGTCTTCAATTTGACCGCCTCGACTGCGGGACGTTTTGAGCAAAAGACAGGCAAGTACAGTATGTAGGATAACCAGAATACTACATGGCTTGCTGTGTCGTACCAGATTTACACGCGCTGCTTTTTCAAATACTGAAAGGCTCGCATTTCAATATTTAAAAAAGCAACTTGTGTAAATCTGGTACGACACAGCAAGCCATGTAGTATTCTCTATTTGTCATGCCTGTACCTTGCCCAGGATGGAGGATCCAGCAATGCTGGCCGAGTTGATGAGGCTCTTGGAGACGGCCAGCTGCATCATCGTGGGCTTGGCCAGGGAGGAGGAGGAGGAGGGGGAGGGGGACGCTGACTGACCATCCCCGGCCTTGGTCTGGATGAGCACAGTGGCCGGAGTGGGGAGGGGAGCCTGACTGAACACCACGGCGGGGGAGGTGGTGTAGAGGGGGGCCTGGGTCTGGGGGCTAGTCAGCGAAGTCTGGGTCAGCACCGAGGCCGGGTTGGTCAGTGACGCTGTGGTCAGCGGGAAGTCATGGTACTGCGAGCTCTGGATGCTGGCCAGGACTAAATCTCTGCCGCCTTCCTTTCCATCCTGACCCGCATTCACATCCATCTTTTCCGGCTTTGGTTTTTGCGCACCGATTTTGTCCAACTGCTCTGCCCTTTTTGGCGCTTCTTTTTCTGCGCTCCCACTAACGGGGGTTGAGGCGGATGCCATGGTGTTGATGAGGAGGGCAGGCTGATGACCGGTGGCGGTGGTGGTGATGGTGCCAGCGGCCCGGGCCATGGACGTGGAAAGCAGCTGGTGGATGTGAGAGGAGCTGCTGGCCCCCGTAATGTGCACCAGGGGGGAGCTGACCCCCACCCCCCCTGCCACCAGCCGCGGGGCCATGGAGATGGGGATGGTGATCGGGGTGCCTGCAGGTCCCCCCGTCCTCACCAGTATCTGCTGGGACAGCTTGTCCTTGTCTCCCATCTAGTAACAACAATAACAACAGTAACAACATTTACAGGAAATTACAACGAATCTCAATAGCAAATTATCATAAGCTGCATGACAGTATGAAACATTCATTGCAACAGCAAACAGATGCTGGGACAGCTTGTCCTTGTCCCCTATCTATAACAACAAAAACTATAATTATAAAAAAAACTCTTTCTTCAACATTTACAGGAAATTACAACGAATCTCAATTTATCATAAGCTGTATGACAGTATGAAACATTCATCGCAACAGCAAACAGAAACCAATTAAAAACAAGATACTGTTTGCAGTAACCAGTATTTTACTTGGATTAAAGTGAAAGTTTTCAGATCCTCTATCAAAATACTTGCTATAATTTAAGATCTTTTCCTTTTTTCTTACACAGGCGCATTAGCCTTGTGGATAAGATACTAGTCTACCATGTGGAAGATTGAGTGTTCAAATCCCAGCTGCACCTAGTGGGTAATGAGTGGAAATGTTTCTTATCTCCGGGTCAACTGTGCAGACCTGCTAGTGCCTAATTCCTCTGCATGTGTACACGCAAGCACAAGACCAAGTAGCAAAGAAAAGATCCTGTAATCCATGTAAGAGTTTGATGGGTAATAGAAACAAGAAAATACCAAGCTTGCGCCCCCCCGAAAACAAAGTATGGCAACCTAAATAGCAGGGGTAAAAACAGCCATACATGTAGAAATCCACTTGTACTAAAATACCAGTGTATGTGGGAGTTTAAGCTCATAGACGCAGAAGAAAAAGAAGAAGATTTATGTCACACGCTTTCCTTCTTTGCCACTACTAAAGCAAACGTGTGCAAGATTGTATGTTACACGCTTTGGAGCATGTGCAAGAACGGATTCAAACTCGAAATCGTCCCTCCAAAAACCCCAAAATGCACACACAACTTTTATTTCTCCTGCTGTTATCGTTTCTTCTCTTTACAAATTCTTCAACGCTGAGAATACTGAAAACGGCATCCAAGACAACAGTACTGTTTCCATACGCGAATTTAGCTGCCCTTGGAAAGTGGCTCGCTCAGGAGGCCTGTTAGTCTGAAACTGGAAGGACAGAGTTCTGAACATAGATGACAAAGATCCCGGAAAGAACAAACATTTCGCGGATGCAGACACAGAAAGACGTCATGAAGATTGCGATGCTTCAAAAGATACAGACTGTGACGATGACTGTGACGTCATTCACATATACCGAGACGTCATTTATAGTTGTTCGGTCACTTTCGTCAAAAAGTAGATCTCTCCACAATGGCTGCTCCTGTGTTTAGGTTTATCAAGCGTGAGTACGCAAAACGTGTTTGTTCTCTCCTCTGTTGAAGCTGTGAAACATAAATGCTATTCCGACTTGGTCGTGTGACAGAGTTTTCTTCCACACTCGATTAGCTGATGTCTAACTCAGCCTGACGGCTTCGTTAGACAATCAACGTAATCTCGTGTGGAAGAAAACGTCTGTCACACGACCAAGTCTGAATAGCAGGTAATGGCAACGTAAATAGCAGGGGTAAAAACAGCCATACATGTAGAAATCCACTCGTACTAAAATACCAGTGTATGTGGGAGTTTAAGCTCATAGACGCAGAAGAAAAAGAAGAAGATTTATTTGTCTCAGACTTCCTCTTTATAACTTATTTACCTCTATTTACAACTCCCTGTCTTTTAATATAAGACATACATTTTGCAGACTTGGGGCGGCCTTTAAACAGAGGGAGAAATGAATGAATGATAACGGACTGATCTATTGAGTGACACACCTACACACCCGATTACCCACCTCCCCGCTGCTTCTCAAGGCTGATGCCAGTACTGTAGCGGACATTGTCCCCGACCCTGCCCCACTGCCCTCTCCTCCTTCCTCCTTCAGCTTGCTAAAGGCCAGCAGCTTGGTGCGCGGTATGGACATGAGTGACCTCCCCGTCCCCAGGAGCACAGAGTCGCCCTCCTTAGCGCGGCTGATGGGGATTCCCTGCAGCAGTCCGTAGAGTTCCGGGGCGGTGGTGACGGCTGACAGTGTAGCTGTGGTGGCTGCATGCAGGCCGCCGGAAGACCCCGCCCCTCGTGCCCCCAGCTGACCCATCCCCAGAGCCATCCTCTTGCGTGCCCCGCCTCCCATCCCGCCTCGGCACTGTCGCTTCTTGGGGCCACCCCGACCGCGTTCTGGGGAAACAACATATTCAGAGTTAATTTGTATGGTCATGTTTTGGAGCAATTTATGCTGAAATGTACATCAGGAACAGAAAGTTCAAACAGTTGTTCTAGGACAGACTGACTGACTGAACTTTATTTCACAAAGATAAAAGGTTTGATGCACAATGCGTCGTCTTACATCATGTCCTTAGACAATCAAAAACTGTAATACATATGCTAAATAATCCAGACACGAGTAGTAAAAATGCTAAATGCAATCAGATTAATAATACAGATAAAGTTAGAAAGACCACAAACAAAAAACAAAAACAAACAAACAAATATAAATACACAAAAAAGGGCATAATTATGCAATCAGAGAAAATGTATATAAGTGAAATAAATGTTGAATAAACAAGCAAACCATTTTCAAACAAACAAACAAACAAACAGGTCAAATGCAATAAAAAAAAATTTAAAAAAATGCATAGGTCAAATAAAGGTCTAAAAACAAACAGACATGTTGTTATCACAACCATCACAAATGCTTAACACTGCACTGTTTTAAGCCTCATCTTCCTACAGAAAACCCTAATAATGATTTCACAGTGCACACGTCAGTTCGATACATGGTCTTGATTTTGTTTTCAATTGCTCCTGGTAGCACTGAGCAGAAGAGGAATGAAAAGAGACCTGCAGACAGCCCAGGTCGTCCAGTACCTGCCATCTGGCGTGCTGCTTTCCCGCCACGCTTGGACACACGTCCCGTTCCGCTGCCCAGCATTGCGGCCTGTCAACATAAACAACGAGACCATCAGTACAGTGATACCTGTGATGTGTGGCCCCTTTGATAAGAGGACACCTCCCTTAAAAGGACAGCTTCTGTTGTCCCTTCTATTATCTCTACCAAAATATGCCTGTCATGACAGGCCACCTCCAATGTAGGGACACTTTTGCATGGTCCAAAGGGTGTCCTTTCATCACAGGTACCACTGTACAATGTTTTCTATCCATTTATTTTTTAAATACATTTTTTTTTAAATGCATGAGACTGGATGCAAAAAGGACTAGTCATTATGTTTAGCTCAGGACATTTTTTTCTTGATAGTTTGAAATGGTTTGAAATGAATGATCCATGCTGTGTCCAAAATCCAAATGAGAATGGTCAACTCTCAGCTGTAAAGTGTAATGCCTGCATCAAAGTCTAAAAGTTAAACAAAACAAACAGTCTTAGAAAAAAGGATGGATTACGGTACAGTGGAACCCAGTTGTTAAGATGCTTTTTCCTCAAAATTCCTGTTCCAAGTCCAAGAGTCTCTTAGGTATATTATATTCATGAATTTGTGATCATACCTTTTAAGTACATGTATGTGCTAGTGCTAGTGTTGAAAAGAGAGAGAGAGAGTGTGGGTATGTGTATGTGTGTGTGTGTGTGTGTCTGTGTGTGAGTGCATGTGTGTGTGAGTGCATGCATGCATTTGTGTGTGTGTGTGTGTGTGTGTGTGTGTATGTGTGTGTATACGTGCGTACGCGCTCGCTCGCAAGCATGCGTGCGTAAATATACCTCCATGTCCATGCGACACATACTTGCACACAACTGTAAACATACCTCCAGTCTAAAACTACCTCCATTTCTAAGACATGATTTTTTCAAACTTTACGCAGTCTTAAAATGGGAGTTCCACTTCACTGACAGTGGCGTGCTTACCTCAGAGCCTAACAGGCCAAGTGTGGCTGGCAAGTTACTGTCGGTGGCGCCAATCAGCTCGGCTACTTTACGTTTTCGTTTCCTACGAGGATCTATCTGGGTCTGAGTGACTTCCGGCAGAGGGTGCTCAGGGGACCCGGCGTTCATCGACAGAATGCTGCCCAGGAACTGGTTCACCTCTTCCTGAGAATCGGAGAGAAAAAAATCTCCTTACTTTACCAGGCATGGTATGGTGAAATTGTAAAAATGTCTCAAAGAATGCCAACCCCCCCCCCCCCCCTGCAAATCTTTAAAAATAAATGTTGCAAAATACTGCAATCTGGAAATGTGAAGAAAAACCTACCACTTAGCAGAAACATTGAAGAAGAAGCAGTCGAAAACAAAGAAAAGACCCAAAACTATTAAATACCAAAAAGAACACAGCAGTCGCAAAAAAAACAACCCTACTCCACCTTCTTCCTCATTGAAAAAACGCTATTGGTGTTAAAGTGTCATGCCTACAAGTCAAATGGCAACCACTCACAATGATCCAGCGATCGGCCATGGCCTGTGTCAGCCCCTCTTCCCGCTTCTTCCTGTGGGAAAGTCGTAGCTGTTCATCTGCCCCACCCACTACCAGCATGCCGGTCTCGGCACGCATGTGTTCCCGCAGGTCCTGCAGCTGGTCGATGGAGCCGTCGCTGGAGTCCTGACCGATGACAAACAGCGTCGGCGTCTGGCTGGCCAGCAAGGGATCTTCACAGTCCTGTTATGTACAATAGAATGGGATCATGGAACCTCAAATGTTCGCTCTTCTTTCCGTATGTGACTTCTCTTCCACAGGGTTATTTCAGGGCTGTGCCTTTGCTGCAGCAATGAGGATAAAATCCTGACTGGCACCAGCCAAACTCTTTCAAACAGATTTAACAGGACACTGGCATGCCACTCCACAAAAACTCACCCCTCTAGGTCCGTGGATTCCGGTAAAAGGGAATCCAAGGCAGACAACTGCACTGACGGATTCTACCAAGGACACCTGCACACACAGTTCCACTTCTTCAGATACAAACATGGAGGTAGCACACTTCTTCAGAAACAAACATGGAGGTAGCACACTTCTTCAGATACAAACATGGAGGTAGCACACTTCTTCAGAAACAAACATGGAGGTAGCACACTTCTTCAGATACAAACATGGAGGTAGCACACTTCTTCAGAAACAAACATGGAGGTAGCACACTTCTTCAGAAACAAACATGGAGGTAGCACACTTCTTCAGATACAAACATGGAGGTAGCACACTTCTTCAGAAACAAACATGGAGGTAAACAAACATGGAGGTAGCACACTTCTTCAGAAACAAACATGGAGGTAAACAAACATGGAGGTAGCACACTTCTTCAGAAACAAACATGGAGGTAGCACACTTCTTCAGAAACAAACATGGAGGTAGAACACTTTTTCAGAAACAAACATGGAGGTAGCACACTTCTTCAGAAACAAACATGGAGGTAGAACACTTTTTCAGAAACAAACATGGAGGTAGCACACTTCTTCAAAAACAAACATGGAGGTAGCACACTTCTTCAGAAACAAACATGGAGGTAGCACACTTCTTCAAAAACTAACATGGAGGTAGCACACTTCTTCAGAAACAAACATGGAGGTAGAACACTTTTTCAGAAACAAACATGGAGGTAGCACACTTCTTCACAAACAAACATGGAGGTAGCACACTTCTTCAGACACAAACATGGAGGTAGCACACTTCTTCAAAAACAAACATGGAGGTAGCACACTTCTTCAGATACAAACATGGAGGTAGCACACTTCTTCAGAAACAAACATGGAGGTAGCACACTTCTTCAGATACAAACATGGAGGTAGCACACTTCTTCAGAAACAAACATGGAGGTAAACAAACATGGAGGTAGCACACTTCTTCAGAAACAAACATGGAGGTAAACAAACATGGAGGTAGCACACTTCTTCAGAAACAAACATGGAGGTAAACAAACATGGAGGTAGCACACTTCTTCAGAAACAAACATGGAGGTAAACAAACATGGAGGTAGCACACTTTTTCAGAAACAAACATGGAGGTAGCACACTTCTTCAGAAACAAACATGGAGGTAAACAAACATGGAGGTAGCACACTTTTTCAGAAACAAACATGGAGGTAGCACACTTCTTCAGAAACAAACATGGAGGTAGAACACTTTTTCAGAAACAAACATGGAGGTAGCACACTTCTTCAGATACAAACATGGAGGTAGCACACTTCTTCAGACACAAACATGGAGGTAGCACACTTCTTCAAAAACAAACATGGAGGTAGCACACTTCTTCACAAACAAACATGGAGGTAGCACACTTCTTCAGAAACAAACATGGAGGTAGCACACTTCTTCAGAAACAAACATGGAGGTAGCACACTTCTTCAGACACAAACATGGAGGTAGCACACTTCTTCAAAAACTAACATGGAGGTAGCACATTTCTTCAAAAACTAACATGGAGGTAGCACACTTCTTCACAAACAAACATGGAGGTAGCACACTTCTTCAAAAACAAACATGGAGGTAGCACACTTCTTCAGAAACAAACATGGAGGTAGCACACTTCTTCAGATACAAACATGGAGGTAGCACACTTCTTCAGATACAAACATGGAGGTAGCACACTTCTTCAAAAACAAACATGGAGGTAGCACACTTCTTCAGAAACAAACATGGAGGTAGCACACTTCTTCAGAAACAAACATGGAGGTAGCACACTTCTTCAGAAACAAACATGGAGGTAGCACACTTCTTCAGATACAAACATGGAGGTAGCACACTTCTTCAGAAACAAACATGGAGGTAGCACACTTCTTCAGAAACAAACATGGAGGTAGCACACTTCTTCAGAAACAAACATGGAGGTAGCACACTTCTTCAGAAACAAACATGGAGGTAGCACACTTCTTCAGAAACAAACATGGAGGTAGCACACTTCTTCAGAAACAAACTTGGAGGTAGCACACTTCTTCAGAAAGAAACATGGAGGCAGCACTAACTCTTGCAGATAAACCTTTGTACTATCAACCTTACATTAGACTGACAAAATCAAGCAAAATACTAGGTTCGTTACATGGAACATTTAACTCTATCTTCTAATTTAAAAAAAATACAATAAAAAACATTCACAAGACTGAGCAACAGGCAATGAGATTGAGAAGATAAGAACAGAGAACCATGACTTTCCAGTTTGGTTCCTTGATTTTGGAACATTTTTAATTTTTTAATTTTGTTTAAAACATTTTTATTCAAGTTTTAAATACAGTACAACACAAACATACATGTATTAGGAGGTTCATTATAACGAGAAAACAATACTTATGAAATTAAAAGTCTAAGACCCAAAATAGATGAATAAATTAATTAATTAATAAACAACATGAATGAATAAATAAGTAAATGAGTAAAGTTTATTGAATTTTTTTTTAATGATAAAAAAGAAAGAAAGAAAAAAGAAAAGAACAGATTCTGGAACATTAGCCGTCTATCTGTTTAGAATTGACTCAACCTTGCATTCAGCAATGCCAGGACAGGACAGGATGCATGCATTCAGAGAAGGATAGTCACAGATGGAAGTGAGGCAGAAACAAAAACACACAAAAAGAATGAATGAAGAAATATAATAACTAGCAAAACAAATTGCCACAAGAAAGACACAATTTGAAAAAGTTAGCTCGTGTTTGTCACCTCACCAAGACACGCGTGCACATAAAACATACACACCATGATGATACTATCATGTACTTACATGACAGGCAACCAAAGCCCCAACATTCCATCCGACTAACACAATGGGCCGATTCTGAATGTGACTCTTTTGCTGCAACACACACAAACATTTGAAAATATATATATCAACGTCCATGATAGTTTGCTCTTGTAAACCAATGACTAAGGGATTTCACAAATATAAAAAGGAAGAAAATGTAGCTCCGATGAAAACAAGTCATATATACACAGCAACCAGTCATACAAAGTCTTATGATGCCATTATCACTTAACTTCGGAAGGGAAGAAATCAAGTTATTGCTTCCTCTTAACAGTACAGTAAAAATGTGCAAATTACTCCGCTTAGGGACTACAGCCCAAATCTTAAACTGCAATAAATCCATAGGCTGTTTGCACATCATCCATGCTCCTTCTCTGCTCTGCATTTTCCGTCATGCTCACCTCCAGGACTTTGGTCCTCAGGGCTCCGATCATCTGCTCCAGACAGAGCACGGTGCTGACGCCGCTCCCACCACTCATGTTGACGGTGATGGTCTTGCCCAGTGTGTTGAGATGCGCCTGCCAGAACTTGAGGCGCTTGGCTTGACCGCTCATGCTGCTGCTACCCTGGGTGGGTCCGCTGGGTGCCAGCAACAGCAGTGGGTTGTTGGGCAGTTTCCTCTGCAAACCAATCCATTCAGTTTAGCAAAACCTCTCTTGTAAACTACTCACAAAAAGTTAGGGAACACCCTTCATTTTCATGTGTTTTTGCAAATCGATGCTATTGTCAAAACTTTGCAAGCTACAACGCTGATCTTACACACACGCACAGAGTGGACTCCTGCCTTTGTTGTACAGGCTTGGTGTGCTGCACGTGCTACTCGGGCGTCAGTGGCTGAGCGTTGAAAATTGGTGAAAAGTTGGAAAATGTTACCGTTTTATGCTGACTCACCATTTTTTTCTATAGCGTGTTTCTGACAAAATGATGCACTGCACGTGGAAGCTTGATGCATTGACTGTGAACACTGGTCACTGGTTACTCAATAAAAGCCAGGGCCTGTGCGGACCAGGGCACAACATCACGATGGTCGGACGACAGAAGTTAAGCCTGCTGGACAGAGGAAGAGCCATAGGGTGGTTCCAAGACGGTGTTGGCGTACGGGAGATTGCCAGAAGGCTTCTGGTGTCCCCCTCCGTCATCACAAGACTGCGACAGCGCTTCCAGGCCACTGGACTAGTTCAAGACAGGCCTCGCCCAGGCAGACGGAATGGTGCATTGCGTAATATAAAAAGTGTTCCTTGACTTTTTGTGAGTAGTGTATGACGCTCGAGACTACAGTGGCTTGTTGGCAACTTGAGGTAAAAAAATTATAAAAAGGCAACTAAATAGTACTCATCAACATCTGCAAAGGCTTTTTCAATTCAGACACACAGGACTCCCCTGAAAGCGGCATATGGCTGCCTAGATTGCGGGGTAAAACCAGTCATACACGTAAAACCCACTCGTTTTAAAACACGAGTGTACGTGAAAGTTTCAGCCTATGAACGCAGGAGAAGAAGAAGAAGACACACAGGACACCAGTCAGTAAACAATTTGTACAGAAAGTTAAAGAAGGATCTAACAGAAACACACACACACTCACACACACCATAACTTTATCTAGCAGTTGATCCCTTTAGACTTTCAAACCATAATTCCATTGAAACCTTCATGTGTCGTGGGTAAGACCTCACCAGTTTGTGCTGCATGAGGACGCTGTTGACGGGATCCCAAGGTCGTTTGAGGAGCAGCCCCAGTGACTCCTGGGACAGACTGGGATGCTTGGGAGGCGCTCCGCTCACCATCTTCTCCACCAGTGTGGGAACCTGCACAGCAGTTGGCATTAATGTCAAGGTCACTTCACTCACCAAACCACAGCAGTTGGCATTAATGTCAATTTCAATTCACTCACCAAACCACTGCAGTTGGCATTAATGTCAATGTCAATTCACTCACCAAACCACTGCAGTAAAACTGCATAATGCTCAATAACTGCAAAATGGCAGTTACTCACCAAAACACTGCAAAACTGCATAATGCTCAATAACTACATAATGCCATGGTAGTTACTCAACCAAACTGCAAAACTGCATAATGCTCAATAATTGCATAATGGCAGTTACCAAAACACTGCAAAACTGCATAATAAATGCACAATAACTTCATAATGACAGTTACTCAACCAAACACTGTAAAACTGCATAATGCTCAATAACTGCATAATGACAGTCACTCACCAAAACACTGCAGTAAAACTGCATAATGCTCAATAACTGCATAATGGCAGTTACTCACCAAAACACTGCAAAACTGCATAATGCCCAATAACTGCCCAATGGCAGTTACTCACCAAAACTGCATAATGCCCAATAACTGCATAATGGCAGTTACTCACAAAAACACTGCAAAACTGCATAATGCACAATAACTGCATAATGGCAGTTACTCACAAAAACACTGCAAAACTGCATAATGCACAATAACTGCACAATGCCCAATAACTGCATAATGGCAGTTACTCACCAAAACACTGCAAAACTGCATAATGCACAATAGCTGCATAATAACAGTTTGCAAGATTAAGGAACAAACACTCAAGTAGTTTTTGACATGGATACACAAGCTTTGATTCAAGATCATGTCGACATCCTGCTCAACTTTAAGACTCTTCTCTTTTATGAGATGATTTTCTCAGATTTTTGGTGTGGGAAAAGCCAAGGTACCATTGTACAGTGGTCCCTCTGTTTTAAGACCTCATACAATCAGAAAAATGTAGGTCTTTATAGAGAGGGAGTCTTAAAATGTAGGTCTTTATAGAGAGGGAGTCTTAAAATGTAGGTCTTTATAGAGAGGGAGTCTTAAAATGTAGGTCTTTATAGAGAGGGAGTCTTAAAATGTAGGTCTTTATAGACAGGGAGTCTTAAAATGTAGGTCTTTATAGAGAGGGAGTCTTAAAATGTAGGTAAATTGACTGACATAATGAAGACAAAGTCTGAGAAAATGAGGTGTTATAGCAGAGGGAGACTCATAAAAGAGGGTTTTAAAGAGAGGTTCCAGTGTACTGACCTTTGATTTGAGTGTCTGCAAGGCATCCAGGTAAGACGCCAATAGGTGGATGCTGACCATGTCCAGAATGAGCTGGTGCAACCACTGCACTACGTTCATGTCCTGCACGCCCATCAAGACACACATGCCAACACAACTTTGCTGTAGATAATTACACGTGCTATCAAACAACGTATGTAGGACCACATAGCTATATATTGAGGCCAATGTATACCAACGTATGGAAGGAAAAGTCATATTATGTACTAAAGCAAACCATTAAAGTTAAATTCATATTTCAAAGAATTGTGTGTACTCTTTTACTCTTCATTTCCAACTTAACTGTTACTAAGTAATACATGACGTGTAGTATTTACAAGTCTAATTTTCAATAACTCTTTCGACTGTAAGTAAATGTACATGTATACACTAAATAAGATCCAATATTTGAATCAAGAACAGTAACTTAAGGTTGAGGCTACATGTTCATTAAACAACGTAATTCCTAAATTCTTCAAAACATGAGCATATGAGCTGCAGGTTGACTCACCCATCCCACACTAGCCAGCGCCTGTCGCAGTCTCTTTGCCGTTTTATCCACCAGCTGTCTGCGTGCTATCGGCTCGTTTGGCACCTGGTAGTATACCGCACAGTTGTTTTCAGGAAGCTCATAGTAATATCACGTAAGGGTTATAAAGTACACCTAAACTTTGCTACAAGTAAAACACTTGAATACAATACAGCATCTTTTAAAATATTTGACAAAGGAATTGAATTGTTGTATACTACTGACACTGTGAGCTATTAGCATAATCGAAGGGGCAAGCTAATGACAACAGCATCTGATGCAAATCACCCAATATCAAAAATAACAATCAAATGTAAAATTCATCACTGCTAAACCCAATCAACTCATCATCTTGAGTATCCCCAAAAGTGCTGGCTATGTGTCTGAGATTCAACTCTTAGTATGTCTGTGTTGTTTTCTGACTTGCAAAACCTAAAAACCAACCCAACGAGAGGCAATATCCTTGTCAAGAAATAACCAGCCTGTCTATAATCCTTGAATCAAGCAAGTTTAATAATTAAAACTTTCTGCGTGGAACAGTGTAACTGTGCCATTCTTTACTCATGAGAGAAGTTGAAGAGCAGCAGGAAAATCGTCTTCTCAAACGACCATTTTGGTGCAAACATGCATCGAACGGCTTTTCGTTCCTGCCGTCACATAAGCGGATATATTTGAATTATTTACCTGCCATCTAAGAGAGAACACTCAAACATTCAAATTGACATCTGACTAGCTGGCCTGGTGGATAAGAGAAAGGAAAAGAAGAAATATTTGAACAAACTTCCACAAGTTTATTCAGAGATTTTGAGACTGTTAAATTACTGTAAGACGTACTGAGTCCATGGCAAGACGAGCCAATCGGTCAGCTTGAAGAGCCTTGATCACCTTGGTGAACGCTCGATTCTGCTGGATGGTCCACCCCTGTCTGACAAAACACAGCTGTTGTAATATATACATGATTACAAGTTAAAAACAAAAATACTCCAAATTAACAACAACAACAACAAGCTTTTAAGACAAAGAAAGCCACCTGACAGTCAATGGTTTTTGGCTCACGTAAGTGTAGCCAATGCGATCGTAACTTTGTCTGTCTGTGCGTTTGTGCGTGTGTGTGTGTGTTTGTGCGTGTGTATGTCTGTGGTAGAAACTTTAACATTTCGTCATTTGAAGACGTCACATTATGACGTAAGAGGGTTAGACGTCACGCGAAGGAATTACTGAAAGTCTCGGTCATTGTTATTTTGAGCGGGCCGAGACTAGTTGGCAGTCGTGTCCCTGTAAGTAGGCTACATGCAGACAGACAGATCTAGATCTAGTGTCTCGCTTTCTTGCACAGTGTCACCTATGCTTACTGTGTGTGTGTGTATGTGACGGAGTGATTGAGTTTGTGTTACTGTTTGTCGATTTCTTACGTGAGCCTTGAAGGCTTCGCCTCTTGTTATTTTAGTCATGACATCTAAACCCAAGGATCTTAATATAACATGTATTGTGTTTGTGATGACAGTCAAAACAACGAGACAAAGATGATGAGTTGGAACTTGGACGTGGGACTTTTTATTCACAATGCCACTGTCCTTAGAGCGGAAGAACATTTTTATAAGGGGATTGGGGATTCAGATACTGAGACAAAAAGCCTTTCAGCCAAAATTTGTACTACTGAAGACACAGTTTAAATGTTTTTGGTTTTTATTTCAATAAATCCAAAAACAAAGAGACTGCCAACGTTCCAAGATAAGTTTTGTGTGAATATTTGTTTGTCTGTTCACTTAAATTTAAAAGACCGTTGGGTCGAAATATCTGTGAATGTATTGCTTTGTCAATAACAAACATTCCAACAACCTACCTTTCTTGTTTTTTTATTCTTCATTTTTTATTTCAATAGTTTCTTTTCCTTGACTGAGAGATTTTAGATGGGTAAATAACCAGCAGAAGTGATTCTGAACTTACTTCGATATTTTTTCCTCCCAGTCCTCCTGGTTGTCGGGACGAGCGTAAGATGCATGGCGTTCACACTCCGTCATCAGGTTGCGGGCCTTGTTGATGTCAAAGGGCATAGAGGGTGCTGGTGGGACATCCACCACATCAATTGGTGGTTCACTGCTGTAGAAGAGAATTATAAACATGATTACACAGAAACAGGAATGAATTTGCAATTGCATGAAACTTAAGTGTCAAAGCCTGCCCCTTACCAACAGCACAAAATTAACGACTCAGCAGTCAATATATATTTGAAAAAGGAATAAATGGTTTTTGTGTCTGTTTTTTTCAATATTGTTTATAATATAAATAAATAATAAAATATATATATTATACTAAAGTGTTTGAAATATTTTTTTAGCTCAGTTTAAACAACCACATCCACATAATTTGTCTAAAGATAGGTCTCTGTAAAGAAAGAAGGCTGCTGTGGTGTAGCAATTTAGCATTCAGGCCTGGGAATGAGTCAAACTAAAAGTGGTTTGGGCGTACTGACGGGAACATTTTGCGTTTTAAGCATTTTTAAGGGCACACGGAGGCTCTTTTCTTACACAATTAAAAAAGGACTTCATCGTATTTACGACAAAAGGTGTATCATTCCCAGGCCTGAGCATTCAAGCAGCTAGATCTGCAATGTCAATTGTCACAGGAATGTTTTCCCTGAACATTACTTTTTTTTTTTATCAAACAAGCGCTTTTCTAACTAACCTATTTTTAAAATCAGTAGTTAAAGTAATCAGCCTGCGAATATATAGAATTTAAACAAATGTGTACAGTGAAACCCCCTTTTACGACCTTCAACAATCTGAGAAAATTAGGTCTTAAAAAGGAGGGAGTCTTAAAATGGAGGTAAATTTACAGAGGTTATGAAGAGAGCATCTGAAAAAGCAAGGTCTTATTCTTAAAAGGGAGGACGTCTTAAATTGGGGGGTGTTAATAGGGGGGTTCCACTGTATTTTACAAAGTGTTTGCATTACCCTTGTAGAGTGTCCAGAGTGGAAGAGCGTGTTTGTTTGGGCATGAAGAGCATGCGGACGGGGCGAGCGTTGCTGGCGTCAGGGTGAGCGGACCAGGGTTTGGCATAGCCGTGATCCAGCATTATCACGTCCATCTCCTGCTCTGCTCCCCCCGGTCCACTCCACCCTCCCCCAAACTGGGTCAGGAAGGAGGAGGTGGAGGCACTAAAGCGATGCCGGATAGATGAGATGGTTTCCTGCTGCGCCATTTTGCTCAGTTCAAAACTGCATGTACACTGGTGTTTGGTCTTTTAAGCTTAACGTGCTACATACCTCTGCAATAAAAAAAATTAACACCAGGGTCACTGTCAATAACTCAAGGTCAAATACAAAATGGTAAAACTAAAAGAGCATTCTAGTTAGAGGCAACAATCTGACCAGGTTGTACGTTTGTGTATCGTGCTTCAACTGCTTGCCCAGGAAATTACTCAAAAACCTGACCTGGTTCAATCTAAAAACAAAAACAAATCTTAGATGGCTTTGATATGATATGTTCATAAGAAATTAAACAGATTTTGATGATTTACACTTACAGGCAGGAGAAACCATGTAATTGTAATTTGATAAATTGATAAAGCAATAGCATTGGCGTTGAATCAATGTGAGCTCTGAATTTACAACGCAAACGTTCAAGATTACCATATTAACTTACAACATATCAACCTCAACAAAATAAGACATCTGTATACAAGTACACGTACCTAGTCATTCATTATTTATTTTATTTAGCAGAACAGCAAATTTGTTGTAACTTGTATTTTTGTAATTCACTAATTGTATTGCATTGTTGTTCTTTAAGGCCAAAAAAAAAAAGTCTGTTTACGGTATACCGACCGACCCTATTTTTTCGCGCGACCCTAGACTTTTTTTTGGCATTTGGGGAAAAAAAAAATTTAAAAATTTAAAAAAATATAAAAACTAAAAAGTCTTTGTTTTTTGGCAAAATAACTTAGGCAAAATATGTTTTTTTGGAAAAAAATTAAAAAAATCCCGACCTACCGACCCTATTTTTTTTGCCTATGTTACCGTAAACAGACCAGAGTAGAGTGATGAAGCCAAACAACGTAGGTACAAATATTTGCCTACCAGTAACTTGAGTAAGTTCGTCACACGGTAGATTCGTCACGGGTGACGAAGTTACCGGCAGGGTGGGCGGGTGTTTATACTTAGAGCTTATGCTTTCAGATGTTTGATTTGTGGGAGAGATTCAAGATTCACATTTTTAATGACAAAAAGCTAGAGGGGGGAGAGAGAGAGAGAGAGAGAGAGAGAGAGAGAGAGAGAGAGAGAGAGAGAGAGAGAGAGAGAGAGAGAGAGAGAGAGAGAGAGAGAGGAGAGAGATAGAGAGAGAGAGACAGAGAGAGAGGGAGAGAGGGAGGGAGAGAGAGAGAGAGAGAGAGAGAGAGAGAGAGAGCGAGAGAGGGTGTGTGTGAGAGAGAGAGAGAGAGAGAGAGAGAGAGAGAGAGAGAGAGAGAGAGAGAGAGAGAGAGAGAGAGAGAGAGAGAGAGAGAGAGAGAGAGAGAGATGAATCTCAAACATAATCCAAATGTCCACACCTAAACAACTTTATTTTCAAATCAGGTACCATCAATTCTGACATACAAGTGAAGCATACAAAACATACAACTTCCATCTCAGCCTGCTGTGTCAGAGACAGTTCTGACTGTGCCACTGCCACACAGTCCTGGCATCGCCAGTCCAGTTCAATATCTCCCCTCACGGCACGCCTATAAGTTGCACGGTCAATACCAATGCCACAGATGCGGTGTTGCCATCTGCCACATGGCCCATCACAGAGCAAGGCCTCCTGTCTACTGGTGACCGCCACCTGACACACAATGCAATCGACTGCACTATCCATAGCGAATCTGGAGCTGTTATGCCAACTGCCAGTTTGTCCATCATTATATAGTGGTCTTGTGTTAATTACGTAGATAACTGCTCAACTGAGCAGTTTTCACACGGCACAGTCCGAGCGTTGTTATTTTAAAACGCGAGATCTACTCATTGAGCAGTTCTCAACTGAGCAGTTTTCACACGGCACAGTCCGAGCGTTGTTATTTTAAAACCCGAGATCTAGGCTACTCATTGAGCAGTTCTCAACAGCCTGTAGTCTGAGAGAGGGAGCGAGAGAGAGAGAGAGAGAGAGAGAGAGAGAGAGAGAGAGAGAGAGAGAGAGAGAGAGAGAGAGAGAGAGAGAGAGAGAGAGAGAGAGAGAAAGAGAAAGAGAGAGAGAGAGAGAGAGTCCAATGACTTAAACCTCACTGTCAAGGAGGCAGAGAAACTCAATGTGAGGAGAGGGAGGGGTGGAAGGAAGTGGAGGGAGAGAGAGAGAGAGAAAGAAAGAGAGAGAGAGAGAATAAACAATAGAGAGAGAGGGAGAGAGAGAGAGAGAGAGAGAGGGGGGGAGGGGGGGAGGTGCAAGGTTGTATTACAATTTAATTACATAACAGCCGCGCTCGGACTACTACTGTCACTGTGCCTGTGGCGAAGTTACCGGGGACCTGTGACGAATCTACCGTGTGACGAACTTACTGGTATATTTCGTCATGTCAGAAATCGAAACAAAACAACAAGAGAAAAATACACCAAAGCAATCTGCAACGGATACAGGTCGAAAATCAATACCTGCCATCTTAGACTCTTTTCACCGCCATTTTGTTCAGGTTAGAATTATTCCCCCGGAAAACGGAAAGCTTCCCACCCTTGTGACCTTGACCTCACATATCCCGAAAATAGTTGTAACCCAAACAGAACCCCTTTAGTAACGAGTCACATGACCACTATTTACTTCCGCCACTTTCGTCTGCCGAGGAGGGGTCCGTCGGTCAGGTTAGGTTTGTGGCCTGTACGTCGCATTAAAAGATAGAACAAAAACAAAATGAAGTTTATTAGCAACACACATATGACCAGATGAACTCGTTGCTGATCAAAAGTAGGCAGTGTTCTGTCAATAACAACCCAAACTTAGACAAATACTCTTAGAATAGTGACGTGTCAAAAGCAACAGCTTTTGCAATCTGCCGTCTCTGCAGAACTCGATTACTGTCAGCGAAGAGTCCGATGCTGTTTGCAGTTGCTTGCCAGGCTTGTGACGGAGCCAAGAAAGATGTGGTTCAAGCTCTGCCTACTACTAATCTACATCACTGTCCTTTTCATCCTTGCTCGTTTGGTAGAAGCGCTAACATGGTACGAAACGGGCAGTTTGTCTCGTCGTCTGCTCGACCCGATGACACTGTCCGTGGCGAAGTTAAAGGCTCTGCTGGAACAACGAGGCGTCAGCTATGAAACAGTGGTGGAGAAGGGCGAACTCACCCAGCTTGTAGAAGGATCGGGTACGTACTGTTTGCCTGCTACCGGTGTGACCGAGTTGTGTGTGTGTGTGTGGGGGGGAAGGGGAGTGGGGGTGTACATCTATCAAAGTTGTTCTTGTCAGTTCATGTACATCTATTACGACTGCTTTTCAAGACACATATATGCAGTCATCAACGACTCTTAGCCTCGCACTGAACTTCGCTAAAGTCTCAGCTGAATTAGTCTTTCTAGATGCGCTTTACAGAATACAAAATATGTTATTGCCCAAAGTTGGAAATTAGCTCTGAGCTTGCAGTTAAGATTATCATTCAATACAGCCAAAGCACACTAAAACACACTCATGTAAAGACCAAATTAGCGATTATTTGATCATTAAAATACATACCCAAAGTATACATTTTAAGTAAGATTTGACAAGCAAACTTTGATTTCAATGTTCATACTCTCCTTCTTATCTTCTTGTCGTTCGCTGTTAGATCGTCAGTCCGGACTGCAGGGCGAAACGTGCTGTCCTCTCCAAGTCCTCTTTGGGGCCTATACCGTACTTTCCGGGTGACAAGGCCCTTCGTTATACAAGACGCACCCCCTTCTTTTTAACAAAAATTGTAATCCAGTCACCCATTGGACGCAGGGGGCCGATAGGGCGCACCAAAATTGAAAAAGTATACCGGTAACAAACGGTGGAAGAATGAAAATAAGCCGGCGAGATCAAAGACAGGTCCATTGTTTATAGACACGACCTTCTTCCCAGGGGTCAATGACCCAGTTTTTGCCATGAGAGGTGGTTCCCCTGTCATATCTGAGAGAGGAAACACTTCCTGCACCGGGGTCAGTGACCGGTCAGTGACCGACTTTAACTGAGTGAAAATATGTGTGCTCTGTGTGTGCGGCGAGATCAAAGGCATTGTGATAGCTGGGTGGCCTTGTTTATAGACACGACCTTCTTCCCAGGGGTCAATGACCCAGTTTTAGCCATGAGAGGTGGTTCCCCTGTCATATCTGAGAGAGGAAACACTTCCTGCACCGGGGTCAGTGACCGGTCAGTGACCGAGTTTAACAGAGTGGAAATCTGTGTGCTCTGTGTGTGCGGCCAGATCAAAGGCAGGGCAGTACCTAGTAGCTGAAACATGCATTATCACAAGTTGTTTGACTGGTACTCAGGCGGTCTCTTTGATTTTTTTCGTATTTCATACACGGATTAGACGTTTCGTTATACTCGGGCCTTATGACCGGAAAGTACGTAGCTTCTTTTGTAGCGCTGTCTCCTCTGGCCAGGTGGTGTCCCTCAGAGCACTGTGGTATGGACAAACCTGCAGGATGTGCTCTGCTGTCTGATTCTTGCCACACGGACATAGGGGGGAGGGAACTAGCTTCAGCTTTGTTGCCATATGATGGTTTAGTCTGTTAATGTTCATACTCATAAAGATAGCGTTTTCTGTTTACCGTTTTAATTCTTGAAAGATAGCGATTTCTGTTTACCGTTTTAATTCTTGAAAGATAGCGTTTTCTGTTTACCGTTTTAATTCTTGGTAAACTGTGTACAGGCTCAGTGCATGAAGATGACGTGGAGTTGCTGCAGTCATCGGACGACACTGAGGTCAGCACTAACTTCACATCCGGGGCCCACTTCTTTGAGAGGGTTGAGGATGCCAAAGACAGTGTGTGGCTGGTACAGGTGCTGGTAAATCACCATATGCATCAGGGTTCCTTCTCTGAGGCAACCTGGAAATCCATACGCAAGAAAGTCACCAAGTTTGGCGTCAACACAGGTGTACTGGACTGCGATCTTGATCCATGGTGAGTTAACTTTTACTATTCTCCATGTTCATGTAGTTTGTTGTTTGTTTATTTGTTGTTGTTTTTGGGGGGATTTGTTTGTGTTTGTGTGTGTGTGGAAGCTAGTAAATGTATGCACAGTGAAGCCGGAAAAAAGGTCTGCAAGTTGATTTAGACAGGTTCTTGTTTCATACAGGTTGCCAAAGTAGCAACCGGACTGTTTTTAAAACCTTCTATAAACATTTTAGTTTGAAAGCTATATCAGCATCATTTTAACTGACTTCGTGTGAACAGTCTCACCTTACAAGAAAACATGCATCTCTTTTTCCCCACCTTCATACAGTTTGGGTTTTTTTCATTTAATTTATTTCCTACATGTAAAATCTCAAGCCTGCATCGTAAACCCACGGAAGCGATTGTGGAAGCAACATAGGCCTTATTTTCTAAAACAATCAAATATTGATCAGCTTTTTGTTTCGTGAATCAGCAGCTGTTTACATCATGTGTGATATTTTGTTACAGGTGGTGTGACCGAAAGGGATGGCATAAGTCCCACTTGTTACTAGCGCTGCCGCAAGTGTACCAACAGAAAGCCAACGTCGCCATCCACACCTATGAAGGACCCCTCCGACAGAACGCTCTTTCCCGCTGGATGCGACTGAAGCTGCAGGACAAGATTGAGAACATTCAGGACTTTCGCAGATTCAAAGATGAGTGGCTTGCTTTCAAGAGCGGCTGGCAGGAGTCAGAAGTGCGTGCATTGCTATTTACTGACCAAGACATCATACCCATGTTCTTCTCTGCTCTCAGTGTAAAGTTCCCCGGTCGGGTCAAGTTTGGTGTGGTGAACAAGAACAATGCATCGACCAGGGAGTGGGCCCAGACTTTGCTTCCAGAGGAAAATGTCTCACTCCCACTGTATCTGATTGTCACCAGTGAAAAGGCTTATGTGTACGGCAACAACCAAGGCGATTGCTTGACATTCTCTTCCATGGAGACACTTTTAAAGTTTCTGCACCCCTGTCTGAATGATATATTTATTTTCAGTTTTCTTGTGGCAAACCTGATTTCTTTTTTAGAACTGGTAACAGCACAGGGTAGACTGGGTAGACGTTTTCAGCGATTCTTGTGGTGTGTTGTAAAGTACAATGCCGCTGTTATAATGCTTTGGCTGCCGCTCATAGCCATGTTTCAGCTACCTTACCTTGACCACCTTCCTCTTCTAGGCCTCAAGTTCTCTCGTGTTTTAACAACTAGCTCTCTTGGGGAAGCTTTTCGAAGGGATATCTTTTTCTACTCCCAGCATACATACATACTGACCGCCAGTTTCTTGCTAGCTTGCACCATATTTGGCATCCTTGCCTACAGGATCACTGGAGGAACGTATGAAGATGATAACGAGCCTTGGTTCAACTTTGCGCAGATGAGAACCCTAACTCACCTGCGTACCAATGAATTCTTTGAACCAATGTCGATCGGGGGCTATGATCTGAGCGGTGGTATGGATATCTTTGGGTCACGCCTCTACCTTCCCACTATGTCCCTTCAGTCTGTGGTTTCTGAGCAGTACATCAGCTTGCTTCACACCTGGCCATACTGCAGTGTCCTTAAACTTCAAGAGTGCAGTTGTACTTGCTCCTTGCAACAATGCACAGAGGCCAGCAGCAGTAAGGAGGCGGAATGTGTTGGTTCAGCGGATGTGATGAATGTGGATACGGCAAGGGCTGCATGGTCATCTCATTCACCAGCCAGTGGATTGCCTGAGCCGCTGTCACCATGCACTGCATCAGCCAATGACCTGCTGGATGGGAACTACCACTGTGAGTGTCAACAGCACGGAGGAGTGGACAGTCTACCCATCCAGTCTCTTTCTTCTCAAGGTCAGGGGGCCTCCACTGATTACATTTTATCCCAGAATTCAGACAGTTTTTCATCATCAGAAGAAGGCACAAATTTCACAGAATGTCAAGGCTGTCAACAACAAAAAGGCTCCACCACTACAAGCTTCGCTGAATCCAATGTTTGCCCTGCCAAGGAGAAGACCAGTGATCTAGGAAGCAGTTCTGGATGCTCGTTTGAATCGGAATCCCCATCAACGGACGGAACCGAATTCCCGGAAGGCTACCTGCCCTGCAGCCAGTGTGTGATCTGCCTGGAGGAGTACAGTGTGGGCGTCACGCTGTGCGGCTTGCCCTGTGGTCATGTCTTCCACCATTCCTGTATCCTCACCTGGCTCAAGCGTGACCACCACTTCTGTCCCGTCTGTCGCTGGCCGTCCTTCAGGCCCCGTCCCCAGGTGGTCCACGCTCATGCAGAATGACCGCAGGACACTGAGCATGCTGGGAAGAAACTGGCCGACACTCTGTCCTTTCTCTCACACGGATTACTGCCTAGGTAGTTCAATGTAATAATTTAACGCCATCTGCCCCCTTTTATTTTTTAGGCTGCTTTCGCAATTATTTTTTTTATATACATGTAAATTTGCCTCCATTTTAAATCTCTTTCATTTGAGACCTTATATTCTAGCATTTTTGGTAGCACCTAAAAGGAGTACAGCTGTAGAATGCTTGAGTCAAGCTTGTGTTAAGTTAAGTTCCTTGGTTTTGTTTACTTTCATCTCTGGAAGGTTTGATTGGCCAGTTGTTTGTGTCAAACGCTGAAGGCTTTCACATGTTGGTGGGCTAAATAACATGTTGTTTGTATCACATTTATATCATTTGGTAATAGAACTGGAACACGGTCAAGTTGGTATTTAAATTTAGTTCACAGGTTTATTTAGTTTTCCTGACTGTGATAAGTTGAGTGGTACAGGTTGTTTGCATCATATAGTGAAGGCTTGCACCTTTAGTTGGGGTAAAAGTAATCTTAAAATCCAGTTTTTATTTGAGAAATGTTCAGTGCTTGTACTATATAGTGTCAGTCACTACATAGCTAGTATATGGTGATGTACTTCACAAAATCAAATTCTAGTCCTGTAATGTTACTTTAGAAAAAAAAGACTCCCCAGTTCAATTTGCATGCAGTACTATTGTTGAATTGGCTCCTGTTGTGTTGCACGGTTTGCTGACAACAGCAAGAAGCTTTAGTTGTTATACAGAGTGGTAGAGTTGGCTGATGTTTGTTAGTTACTGTTATACAGAGTGGTAGAGTTGGCTGATGTTTGTTAGTTACTGCTATACAGAGGAAGGTTTACCAAGTGCTTGCGGTAAAAGGTAGGGCATCTGTCTACTCTCATTTCCTTAATTAATACCTGCAATATAACAACAGTGTTTGAAACAGTTTCTTTTACACAAAATAATTAATTGTCAGGGGTTTGCCTTCATTGGGACAAAATAGGTCAGTTGAGTGATTCATCATAAAAATATTAAGCCATTTAAGGGGTCATTTTCAAAATCAATGTGCTAGTCATTTTCAATCTTGACAGGCACATCAGAAATGACTCGCATAGCAAGAAAAATCAGTCAGCTCAAAAGTTAAAAGGAAATACATGACAACAAAGATGATAACGACTTTAAAATGGAAAACCGTAAACAGGCATGAATTTATTTTTTAACCAAATCGAGGATTTCTGGCATTGTCAAAGCTTCAGAGAATGTTCAGAGACCCCCATATTGCACCAGATATTTTTTCCATAAAAATTTTTTTTAAATATGAGAGGAGGGGGTGTGGCATACTTTTGAGATTTTTTTCTTGTGCAGTTTCATGATAAAACATGAGTCTATATTGTAACATAAGTTCCAGTTGACGCAAGAAAAATGAATGAGATCCCGGGAGAAGGGTTGTTTGGGATCAGGGGAGGTTTTTCATAACCATTCATGGTAGTTTTTGCATCACGCTGCTTGCAACGATTCATTTTATGTTTACTTTGTGTGGCCAGCTGCATTGTTTATTATGAGATCAAGTGGACTTTGTCATTTTCAGTACATATACATGTACTTCCTTATTTACACCATGATCAGCATCCTATCTACACCATTAACTCTCTTGTTTTACTTTTTCTTTATTTCTTTAATTTTTTATTTTATTTCAGGTGACATCTCAGACCTGTTGTGGTCACTAAGCATTATTTTACAGCAATTTTTGTTTGTCAAACTGTGTGTTATTGAGGTACTTGCCTGGAGATTTGGTTTTCTTTTCTGCAGTTCTGCATCCGCATTCGGTTCTTTTGTTGTATGCATTGGTGTACAGTTTGAGGCATCTTTGAAATCCAGTAAAATCTCATTATTTACAGACAAGTCTTTCTGTCAAAAGTTTGTAATAAGAGTGTATATGTTATGTTCACAGCAAGTCCCTGGTTCATACTTAACTCCTGTAGGTCACTGGTGTGATATCTATAATGTCAGCATACCTCAAGGTTTCTTTATACTCAACCCCAAGTCTCCCGTTACAATATTGCCGGCTCCAGAACCCATATCCAAGGCCTGAAACGTCCAGTATGCACCGTAATACCTATGATGGTGTTTTTTTTCATTTCTGCTGGCTTCCTGTGAGGTTTGACCATGTTATAATTTCGGAAAACTCGTAAGGTTACTTTGCTACGATTTTTTTAAGTATGAAATTGATGGAGTTACTTCCCATGTCATGGGAGGCAAAGGATTAAAACTTAAATGAATTCATACCACAGGACCTTCAGCTTTTTATTTCAGCATTGCTGAATGTTACAATTTATATTTCTTCTTCTATAAAAAAAAGAAGTCTTGGGGTAATGTTATTTGCATATTTTCATGCTAAGAGAAAATAGATAACATAATATTGTAGTAAGCAGCATCAGTTGCATGGTACCGTAATTGTTAGACCGTAACGGGAAGGTGCTACCCATTATAGAGTGCACTCACATATATATTTGGAACAATGGGTCAATGTATGGTCTGGTCAATATACACAGGATTCTACTAAGTATAAAGCACACTTGATATTTTTATGTCTGATTTTGGTAAATCATTACAGCTGTGATACTGGAAGGGTTGGGAAATTAGGAGCAATTGCTGTCAATTGAGCAAGGAAATAGAATTTGGTCACAAATTAGACTCGATCAACTATGAGATGTACTGGGCAGAATTGAGGGGGAAAGTGACCTCCTTTAGTCCAAAAGTCATGGTATTTGCTGTGGCAAAAATGCGGTGCAAAAAGTTTTGTGTTTGAACTAAGCTCTTTGAGTATTTTAAACTCACTCGCTACGAACCACTGCTATCGCAGTGGTCCCATGCACACCACTTCCCCACGAACCACTGCGATAGCAGTGTTTGACCTTTGGATTTTTTTAGCTCAATGACGTCAATTTTTGTACGAAAATAGAGAGGCTGGCTCTCAAGTTTAACCAATCGTCTGCAAATTACCAAGCTAGTTTCACTTCTGTCTGCTGTAGAACGATGACGCGAGGTTTGATTTCGTACTCGCTGGCTTTGTGCAAATTTGCAAAACAATGGCGTCTACCAGTACGACACGTGCTGAAACACTGCTATTGCAGTGGTTCGTTGGGAAGTGGTGTGCATGGGACCACTGCGATAGCAGTGGTTCGTAGTGAGTGAGTAAACCACGCGAATTTGAAGTGATGGCCCTGCGTTCAGCGTAATTTTGATGCCAGAAAAAGGGTTATTTATACCCCCCACCTAAATCAGCTATTTTCTAAGTAAAACACTTGAAACTTTGCACTGAAGGGCATCAACATATCAACAGTAAATCCTGAAAGTTTCAAATATCTGTGTTGAGTACTTCTTCAGTAATGATTTTTTTACCAACTAATACAAATGGCCAGTATACAGTGGAAAGCATAGGAAAAATCGCACAGTAGGGAGTGAGTTTTAAAGCAGCTAGCTTGTTTAAAACGTGTGTTATATTAGAACAAGTTCATTTCTAACATCTTCTACAAAGTAAATAAAACTGTTGCCTTTGTCAAATTTGTTTTTTCTCAGCCAGGCCCGGGCTTCCTCTTCGTTTTACATATTTTTCTGTGATGATTGTTCTCCGCTTGTATTGTTTTGTTGTCCGTTTTATATTTGTATATATATAGTTTCATGCCATACCAAGCTCTAAATAAATACAGGATCAGCTTGTAGTCTGTATTAGCGATGCTGGACAGATTGGTGTGACGTATTCCCAGACAAGTGAAGGCTGTGTTCTTTAATAAATATTGATTGCATCATTGGAAAACCGAGAAAAAAACCTGTGTTATTTGTTTGTGTGATCAAGGCTGAATGTTTGGTTGTGCAAGGATGAGTGTGGGTGATCTGTACTTTGCTTGAATGCAATATGTGTAGTGGTGCACACTATCGTACTAGTATCATATACATGCAAGGCAAAGCAAGTGCACTTTCCATGAAACAAAATTGTATTTCACAAAACGACAGTGTATTTTCCTTTTTTCTGAAAAAATTTCAATTTAACATTCACACAATACATGTACTACTTTCTAATTCAAACAACATTCACACGATACTGCTAGTGCTATCTTATCCAGCCAGCAATGAAGTCATGATTTGAGAGCAGATGTAGATATACTGCTGATGTGATGTGTAAATTGTATATGAAGAAGTTAAAATTTGTGTCTTTGTGTGTGCGTGCATGACTTCTCTTAGAGCTCCATAGTCTACTAGACATGGTCTCACTTCAACCATCCACTCATCACTCTTCTGTTTGACCCATAGTCCAATAGACATGGTCTCACTTCAACCATCCACTCATCACTCTTCTGTTTGACCCATAGTCCACTAGACATGGTCTCACTTCAACCATCCACTCATCACTCTTCTGTTTGACCCATAGTCCACTAGACATGGTCTCACTTCAAGCATCCACTCATCACTCTTCTGTTTGACCCATAGTCCACTGGACATGGTCTCACTTCAACCATCCACTCATCACTCTTCTGTTTGACCCATAGTCCACTAGACATGGTCTCACTTCAACCATCCACTCATCACTCTTCTGTTTGACCCATAGTCCACTAGACATGGTCTCACTTCAACCATCCACCCATCATTCTTCTGTTTGACACATCGTCCACTGGACATAGTTTTACTGTAAGCATCTAGAATCACGCTTGTTTGATTGTTTTTTCGTGTCCTTTGAAACCCTGAGGGTCATTCAGGACCAATCCAGTTTTGTTTGATCTTTATTCCTTTGTTTAAAACTCAGTCCGCTTCTTAAAATCTATTTCCATTAAAATAATTGTGAATTAAAAATAGGAAGACGTTCCATAAAACAGACGTTCTTCACCATTCAAAACAATAGAGCCTATTAAAAATCCTGATGTAGCCGTAATGACGGCAGTGTGTGTGTGCCTACTGCAACGGGAAAGAAGTGCTGGTGTTGTGATTAGTCAAACTACATGTACTTTGAAGCCTTTTATCCCTTGAGAAACAAAAAAGGGAACAACATCACAGAAGGGGATGACAGGTACGCGAACACTTTTTTCTTGGGGTAGTGTTGATGATGCAAACAATAATGTACCTTCACGGCGAGTAGGGCTCAGAATGAATGTTACATGCAGGGCAGTTTCAGTACTGGGGCCTCTCAGGGCTCTGCCATACCAGCATCTCTTTTGGAAAAAATGTCTCCCAAGACTAAAACTTCAAAAGTTCAGGGGAAAACAGAATAGCCAAGGGAATGAAGTTAAAAGTCTGGGTCAGTTCATATCTGCAAATTACTCTGGCCCCAGCCATGCAAGAAACAAAGAACTTTGCCCAGCATTTGGAAAGAAGTGCACTGCCTGTTCAAAAATGAATCACTGAGCAAGTTTGCAAATCAAGACAATCTCGAAGGCGCCATGCAAATCAGACTGTGAAACGTTGACAACCACAACGAAGATGCTATTGAAGAGTGGGAGGCTCACGCAGTCACACAGACAGTGCATTGTTATGAAATACGCTGCACAGCAACCATTAATGCAGGCAATATCAGACTCAAAATTGACACTGGAGCAAAATGCAACGTCCTTCCGCTGACACATTTCCAGAAGGCGAAAAAGCCTGAAGCAATCAACAAGTCAGAAGCAGTCAACGTAGTGGCCTATGGTGGTGATCACTTCTCCCCTCTTGGCACCGTGGAACTTCGCTGCAAGATTGGCAACAAAACGCAGTGATCACATTTCAAGTCATCAATCGGCAGACCACCTCTATCCTTGGCTTGAATGATGCCCTTCGCATACCAGGTAATCGGGCTTGTCAAAACAGTGTACGAGTTCAAGACAGAGGAAAAATATAATCTCCAAGCACAGATTACTGCTGAGTAGACCTGTTTGATAACCAGTTAGGAACACTCCCACCCAGTTATGTGATGAGAGTAGACCCCACCGTTGCTCCAGAAGTCGAGCCAACACAAAAGACTCGTCAGGCCATGGAGAAGAAAGTAAAGATGAGCTTGAAAACTTGACGATGAAAGGCATCATAGTGCGCGGAACTGAGCCTACAGAATGGCTTTCATAAATGGTTGCTACAAAGAAGAAAATTGAAAATGTCCGGATCTGCTTTGATTCTAGAGATCACTAAAGCTCTACAAAGACCACACCATCCCATGGGTACAGCAGACGATGTAGCATCAAGACTTAGCAACGCAAAAATCTTCTCCTAGATGCAAAGGGCGGATAACTGTTCTTTCGCGTGCCTTTTGGCCTCAACACAGCCTCAGAAGTTTGGGTGGGGTGGGGGGGTAGGGGTTTGGTGTGTGTGCTTGGTCACAGCCCAAAATCTGCAGATTTGAACCTTCATCATATGCAAAAGTCTGCTGAAAGCAACTTATGCACTTGCTAAAACAGCACATAGGTGTGTTAAAAGTAAAATGCAAGTCATGAAAAATCTCATGAGATATCTCAGATGCAATATGTCTAAATCTGAAGACTGTCCATGAAATGTCTACAGAACGCAAATCAAACATTTTGAACTCAACGACTGTCAACAAAAAGTATTGCAATTAAAGGACCATCAACAACTCAATAACAAAAGAGTGGATGCTGCTCTGCTTACAGACCCGCTAGCACTCTTCTTGGCTTGTTCAGCATGTTTGTTTGCGTACATATATATTCTTTGATTGTGTGCTCGCCTACACTGAGTGAATGAATTATCCTGAATAAACATTTACAACACTTTTCTTAACTTGAGTGTGTAAGATGTTGTTTGTCAAAGCATTCTGTCTTGGTTCAACTTCATTTTATATCTGTGAGAGGTGCTGTTAACTTGGCGACTTCAAACTTTTGACACTAGAAGATAGAGTAATTAAGTTATTAAGAGAGGCAACAAAGGTGAAACTACTACCGGAATCACAAATAGTCTGGTAGTGAAAAAAACCCAGATTCAGTCAATAATCAAAGAACAAGATCTCAAGTCTATTCGCAACAGGTGAAAAAGCGGGGAAAGCAATGACAGAAAATATTAAAAAAGAAGTTGCCTCCCTTGTGACGAAATTCCACTCTCAATTTCCTAATAAAAATCCCTTCTTTTTTCTGGACATTTTCATGGTCGTTGGTGGGAGGTTTTACTGTAGTTTACATGGTGAGGTGGAAATTAAGATGTTCTCAACCAATATAAAAGCCAAATCTATGGTCGTTTACATGGTGAGGTGGAAATTAAGATGTTCTTAACCAATATAAAAGCCAAATCTATGGTCGTTTACATGGTGAGGTGGAAATTAAGATGTTCTTAACCAATATAAAAGCCAAATCTATGGTCGTTTACATGGTGAGGTGGAAATTAAGATGTTCTCAACCAATATAAAAGCCAAATCTATGGTCGTTTACATGGTGAGGTGGAAATTAAGATGTTCTTAACCAATATAAAAGCCAAATCTATGGTCGTTTACATGGTGAGGTGGAAATTAAGATGTTCTTAACCAATATAAAAGCCAAATCTATGGTCGTTTACATGGTGAGGTGGAAATTAAGATGTTCTTAACCAATATAAAAGCCAAATCTATGGTCGTTTACATGGTGAGGTGGAAATTAAGATGTTCTTAACCAACATAAAATCCAAATCTATGGTCGTTTACATGGTGAGGTGGAAATTAAGATGTTCTTAACCAATATAAAAGCCAAATCTATGGTCGTTTACATGGTGAGGTGGAAATTAAGATGTTCTTAACCAATATAAAAGCCAAATCTATGGTCGTTTACATGGTGAGGTGGAAAGATGCTCTTAACCAATATAAAAGCCAAATCTATGGTCGTTTACATGGTGAGGTGGAAATTAAGATGTTCTTAACCAATATAAAAGCCAAATCTATGGTCGTTTACATGGTGAGGTGGAAATTAAGATGTTCTTAACCAATATAAAAGCCAAATCTATGGTCGTTTACATGGTGAGGTGGAAATTAAGATGTTCTTAACCAATATAAAAGCCAAATCTATGGTCGTTTACATGGTGAGGTGGAAATTAAGATGTTCTTAACCAATATAAAAGCCAAATCTATGGTCGTTTACATGGTGAGGTGGAAATTAAGATGTTCTTAACCAATATAAAAGCCAAATCTATGGTCGTTTACATGGTGAGGTGGAAATTAAGATGTTCTTAACCGATATAAAAGCCAAATCTATGGTCGTTTACATGGTGAGGTGGAAATTAAGATGTTCTTAACCAATATAAAAGCCAAATCTATGGTCGTTTACATGGTGAGGTGGAAAGATGCTCTTAACCAATATAAAAGCCAAATCTATGGTAGTTGACATGGTAATGCACATTAGAAGGAATGTATTTTCACCCACAGTTTCACATCCTATTGCAAATGTATAACCCCCCACAAAACTTTGTAAAACACAGTTACAGGTACTTTAAATGTGCACAATCAACGGGAAACAATTAAAAAAAATGCAAAGTCAATCATTTACCTTTTATCACAGACAAAACAAATGTTACCTTTCACATGGTCTTTGAAAATGTCACACAGAAAGTACAAATAATTTACAATGTAACTAAGGACACTCAAGATGCTGCTAAGATGGAACTAGAACCAAGCAGCACTTTGGCTTCATCAACAGAACAGTTTTGACAACTGCACTGAAATGCTTAAGATATGCTTTCAAAATTCAGCAGATGCAATAGCAGCATATGAAAACTGAGTAATTTGTGACCAGTTTTGATAGCACGTACAATTCAATACTCTTCTACTGTCTTGGATACATATTCATGGGTGCAACCTGGAAAATTCCAAAAACCGGCAAAAGTTGGGGTCCAGCTTTTTTAGTATTTAAAATGCCAAAAAAAACCTCTCCTGGAACAAAAACATCGGCAGCCGATGAAACCAAAAACCGGCTACCGGCGTGTAGCCGGCAGAGTTGCACACATGCATATTAGATTCAACACTATCAAGGAAACTCCTGATCATCCAACAAATCTGACACCTTACTGATTTTCAAAGCTAAAACCTGCAAAACAATAAGTATTTACATTGATCTGGTGCAAACACACAATGGCTTCTGTCCTCAAGTGTTCTTTTGTCTGGAATTCCAAACCCTATCTTCCAAATTATCAGTGATTAAACCAATTAACTGTATGAAGCTGTAAAATCAACACATTAATCTAAATACACAAAACGGGTCAATATTCATCTCAGTGTTCGCGTTAACTAGACATTTTCAGTATATGACCGGTGTTTTTCATTTGAAAATCCAAGAAAAAAAATTGTCATACCAGATTTGATCATATGTCGGCAGTTAATAATATCAAAAAAAAGCGAATACATGTACAATGTCATTTCTCCTTGCTTTGACTGGCTGTTGTGACCAAGTGACCCGTTTCTGTGATATACATGTACCGTACTTTTTGGACTATAAGGCGATACTTTTTTCTTTTTTTTTCACTTAAAATCGTGGGGTCGCCTTATACACTACGTCGCCTTATTCTCGGATAAAATAGGTTTCACGAGCACTGTGAACTTGAAATCAATGAGCAACTAACAACCATTTAAGTGAACACTTCGACGTGCTACCATCGCAGAGGTGTGCACCTGGGTTGTGAAGGCATGGGAGAAGGTGTCAACACGAACGATCGTCAACGGCTTCAGGAAAGCTGGCATCATCGAAGCAGACGGTCAAGCCGACAACGCTGTAGCAGACGACGATACCGAACCCGAAACGGAAGATGAGGACTCAGCTGGAGCCTCGACTTCGACGGGTGGGGACCGCTCGGGTGCCATGTCAGCAGCGGCTTTCATGAACTTCTTTTGTTCAGACTCTGAGGGTTCAGATTTCTCTGGATTTTCTGGGAGTGAGAGTGACGACGACGACGACAACGAGTGACGATTGAGGTACCGCTGATCTTCTTCCCTGACTTTCTGTTTGAAACAGTGTTTCGTGCCGATTTTGAGCGGTCGCCATGTTTCATCATTGATATTGTTTTTTTCCCTACGTACGATGTTTTTCCTCATTTTTTTTCTTTCTTTCATGCCGTCGCCTTATGCATGACATCGCCTTATTCTAGTTTTTTTTCAGTTTTACTTTTAAAAGTAGGGGGTGCGCCCTATACACGGCAGCGCCTGATAGTCCGAAAAGTACGGTATTCTTCATTCAAATACATGTAATACCCATTCACAAAATACTAACGCCATTTCTGAATCCATCAAAGAGTCACATCCCTTGAATAAGCCCCAACTCCCAGTGGTCTCTACAGGATTCTGTGCCACCTGCACACCCCACCACAGATAACTTATCATACGCCCCTAGATCTAACCAATGGCACATATAATTCATCAGAGAGTCATTGTTCCCAACAGATACACAAACATCTGCTTCTGATTCCCAGCTTTCCATGGCTGCAGTGCTAGCTTCACAGATCTGTGCCTCATGCTGGCATGCACACATTTTATGTGGTAAATATGTCATAGGAAATGGGCTTCTGGCTGTGGACTCCAAGACACCCCCACCCTCCATCCCTCCCTCAACCCCATCCCCCACTCCAGTGTCCATAGGTTAAACACTAGTTCACTTCAGATTCTGTCACTGAGGTCCTCCTCACTGTCGCTGCTCAGTTTTGGGGGCAGCTGTATCTCTGGCATTTCAAGAGGCGGCAGGTTGAAACTGCTGGAATTGCTGAAGTGTGTGGTGAGGGGAATTAACTCGTCCACCTCGTGGGATGACCCGTCATCATGCTCTGCCTTCCGCACGTCTGACATATGGTTGTGCAGGCCTTGGTTTTCAATCTTCAGCCACTGAATGACAGAAAAACACAGTAATGTATGTGAACTCACAATGGAGATACTCCCCCCCCCCCCTCCTCTCTATCTCTCTCTCTCAGAGAAATAAAGTTCTATCTTCATCATCTTCCATCTATCTATATCTTCTATCTATATATCTATATACGGCTTGTGTGTGTGTGTCTGTCTGTGTGTTCACGATTCACGGCCAAAGTTCTCGATGGATCTGCTTCAAATTTGGTGGGCATATTCAGGTAGACCCCGGACACAATCGTGGAAAATTTTGAACACGTGCGTGCTCTCAGCGTGCAGCGCTAAACCGATTTTGGTTTTTCTGTACATCCATTCCCAGTAACTCTTCCTTATCTTCTCCGGTGTTTTGCGCGTTTATCTCCCTTACTTCGTACGGTGTGCCGGCAAAGCCGGCGTACACAGCCGGGTATTCGGCTCTACTTCTTCCTGGCGAAGCCGTACCCGGCGAAGCGGGTATTCATCTAGTCTCAAATACATACATACACACAGAATACAGACTCATTTAAAGTGTCAGTACTGTTCCACACAAATGATGTTATTTTATTCTTACATCAGCTGATGTCAATACTCACATTTTACATCATACAACACTGACAAAAAAAGTACTTAAGCTTTATTTTAAACAGTACTTTCACATCAACATAATCATCGTCATCACTAATAATAATAATAATATATAATGAACTTAATTAATCTCCCCTTCTCGTTGGAAAGCTCATGGCGATGGACAATAGCAAAATGGACACACAGACACACTCACTAAAAATGAAAACAAACACAAGACTCCTACTAACATGCTCCTTGCAGCATGTTGATCACAAGCAGACTCACCTCACTCTCTTTCACCAGCATGACAATGTGTTCTCTCAGCCCCTCGGTCAGACAGCGCAGCTCTTCCACAATCTCTTTGTCCTCCTTGGGTTTCTTTCTGCCCTCCATCGCAACCTCTTTGTTATCAGCCTTCTCCTTCTCCAACAAATTCTCCTCCCAAGGCAGTGGAGCTTCAGGGTCATCCTTACGCAGCTTGAGATAGCGCAGCATGGTGTCTGCGTCGCGGATGGACTCTTCAATGTCCTGAAAGGAATTAACTATGCACTATAATGCAATAACATTTTTTGTTCACTTACTTCAGTGGACAAAATTCATTTTGTAGCTGATTCCAATAACCATTCAACACAGTTATAAATACATGTAATAACATCAAAGATACTTTCATACATAACTCTTGAACAACGTAAATCTACAAAAATCAATAATAAGACTTGAATGATAATAAGGCACTGAAATGTGTCATCATATTTGTCAGATGAATTCTCAAAATCTTGCACAGTCAAAATCAATACAGCTTCACAATATTAAGCTGTGTATTAAATACAGATGTGGAAAAAAACCTCTAAAGAATCGCTGACTTCTATTCACTAATCAAACTGCAACAGATAAGTTCACACTTTTCTGAATCTGCAAAATTAATTCCACCAAAAAATCTCCTTCTACACAGGAAGCAGACAGGCTGTTGATGAATATTATGTGTCCAAGTTAACCGATGCTCTTTTCTCATGCAAAGACCTGGACTGATCTGGGGAGAGGGGGGGGGGATTCACATGATCATTTACACACGAAGAAAATCACCGTTAACAAAAAAAAAGGTTCCACCTTTAACAAGTAAGTATAGCTACAGACTTACCTGTGTGTTAACCATGACATTGTTGTGCCACACGCCCGTAGACCTGTGGGGGAGGTTGTTCTGGGCGTCAGTCTGTATCGACTTCGACCGCATCTTCACAGGTCTGCTCTTCCGCGCCTCCACGCCTGCCTGTCGCAGCTGTTTGACCTGAAGGACCTTGACCTGCCGCAGGTGGTGCTCGTGCTGCAGGCGGAGGCAGGAAATGAGACTGGGGTTGTCATAGAGGACAGGGGCTTGCAGTGTCTCCAGCATGTGCTCTGTGTTCACCAGAATAATAAAACAGAGAGTGTGTGAAAGCACGGTTACCTTTTGAAATAGAGGAATTCTTTTAAGTAATAGAAGAGTAATCAACATGCATTGCGGACGATTTTTTGGTTTTCAAGAACTTACTGACAGAACTGAGCTTCTTAAAATGATTTAACTTTAATATCTTCAAGTGCATTCTGTGCAGAATCAGGCCAGCATTCCTTATTATTTAGCTGTGGACAGATCTTAACAGTTAACTGTAAGTTGTAACTCCTGGAGCAATAATCATCACCTTTCCTGTACTTTTTTTCTGCAATTAAAATAGGAATATCTTTTAGTGAACATTTTTCATCTAAAAGAAATAATCAAATTGCTTTCTCGTCTTGTCCCTCCCCCCCCCCCCCCCCCCCCCCTCTTCCCCCCCCCCCCCCTCTCTTTTTACATACAAGGTGGTCTTCAGAAATAGCCCACAGGTGTCTTCATACTGAAAAGGTTTCTTGAATTTCTGTATTCTGTCAGCATCATTTCACAGATGTAGTTCGCTAGCCCTTCAGAGATGGAGACTTGTCTCCTCATGGATCTATATGAAATGCTTTGCCATTTATGTAATGCGGGGTATCTCACCAGAAGCTCGGTTGTGACAAGCAATGGCTTCCTCAAACTTTCCTGCTGCCGTCAGGTCGTCTGCTTTTCTCGACCACTGGTGGGCCTGTGAAGAAGTTATAGAGAAAAGTTGTATAATTTGAAACAAACTCGCATTAACACATTTTAGCGTATCACGGATTAACGTTCCTACGAATTATCAGTGTACACTTTCTCTCAAAATCAAATCCCCGCCTCCAACGCATCACTCTTCTGCCCTGGCTTAATTTATTGATTTTCAAGGAAACAGCGATTCGGTGTATTGCACAAGGAAATAGATATCGCCTTCATGTACAAAAACTTATAAAGAAAGAATGGATCCTTCTTCAAAATAATGTCAGGCCTTGCACAATGTGCCCTTTCGAAAATCTCACCCTGTTCAGCGACGAATCCATCTTTGTTTGTTGTAGAACTCTTCTGTTTAAAAAGGACAGAAAAGAGCTTTCTCCGGAACTAATCGATGACTTCCGGGAATTTCCGTAAAACTCCCGCTGTGTGTGTGTGTGTCTGTCTGACAGTCTGTCTGTCTCTCTGTCTGTCTGTGAGTGTCTATTTGTCTCTGTGTGTGTGTGTGTGTGTGTGTGTGTGTTTGTGTGACGATGTGATGATCTGGGCGGGTAGTATGCACGAGAAAGTGCCCAACTGAGTTGCACCCAAGACCTGGGTCAACCACTAATTCGATCTGGCGCATCGACTCGATCTTTTGCGGTTTCCCAGTCAAGTGCAGATGGTCACTTTCTCATCGGTTTCTTTACGTTTTGTCAAGTTTTGATTAAATGATTTAAAATAGACGGGGATTCGAGACGAGGGTGTGGTTTATGTGTGTGTGTGTGTGTGTGTGTGTGTGTGTGTGCGTGTGTGTGTGTGTGTGTGTGCCCAGTGTGTTTGGATGTGTGTGTGTGTGTGTGTGTGTGTGTGTGTATAGAGCGATTCTTCATCAAACTTCACATGATGTCCCCATTTTTTTTAAAGGTGTTTTTTCCGATAACTGAATGTCTTTGGTTACGTCATATCCGGCTTTAGTTTAAAGTTGAGGCGGCACTGTCACACCCTCATTTTCTTATCAAACAGATTGATATCTTAGTCAAGCAATCTTTGACAAAGCGCCCGGACTCTGGGGTTGCGTTTCAGCTTGGAAGCTTAAAAATTGATTTATGAGTTTGGTCATTAAAAATCTGAAACTTCTAAATAAATTAAAATTTTAGTGATCGATCCAAAAATAATATCATCTTATTCTTTATCATTTCCTGGTTCCAAAAACATATAGATATGTTGTTTTGATTAAAAACAAGCCAGGCTCAGGAAATTAAAGCGCTATACTGGCTTGTCACTCAAGTTTCTGCACGTTTTTGTTTTTGTGAAAGAGCTTTCTTGGCTCATGGTCTCGGGAAATCGACAACGCTAAATTGTCAGTCTTGGTGGAAGAAAATGTGAGTTCGACGGATTGACTAAAATTAATAATTTTTTATGTAGTAATTTCGTTTCACGCGACTTGTTTGAATTCTTCAATTGTATTAATTTGACCGACTTGCCGGTCACCCATGGTCGTGCTTTATGACACTTATAACTACGCCCACGGTGCGTGGAGTGGACAGTTGCAGCTGCAACGTGACCCGCCCCACACTTCACCCGTAACAAGTTTCAAGTTTTATTAGTCCATAACCCATGGGGGCATTTTGAACAATGAATACAATCAATACAATCATGATATATGCTAATAAAGTAAATAAATGGAGGGGAAGAAAAAGAAAGAAATTTGTTTATGAAAAACGGTTACAAATTCTATTAATAAAGTCCAAAATATTCTTTAGCAATTTCTTTTGTTTAGTAGCAAACAACTTTTTAAATTTAAGTGCATTAGGTTTTTTCCAATAGTAAGGTGGTAACAACTGAGCTCTTTATTCTTTGAAAAAATCACAGACAAATAAATAATGAAATTCATCACCTATGTCTTGTGATACACATTTGGTGCAAATTCTTTCTGACCTCGGGATATTAAGATAGCGTTCTTTGTGCAACAGTCTCCACTACTGATGCGGCCCGTACAACTTGAGTTAGCAATGAAAACTGCCGCTGCACTTGGCACAGAAGTAACGAGAAACGTCCAGGTTTTCCCGTCACCTAATCCGGTCCACTTTGTGTGGAAGGCTGAACAGTGAGTGATCTTTTAAAATTCGTCTGACAAGTGTGTTGTTGTTTGTTGTTGTTTGTTTGTTTGTTTGTTTGTTTGTTTGTTGGTTGGTTGGTTGGTTGGTTGGTTGTGTTTCATTGCTTGCTTGAGCATTGCATACGCATCTGCGCATAACCCTCCACCCCTACACACACATTGACGCACACACACCGCACACATACACGTGGCCCGCGCGCGCGCTCGCGCATTCGGAACACTGGCACCGCACGCACACACACGCTCTCACTCAGTCACACACCCGTTCAGACGACATGAATACAAAAATAGCGTGTGTATATATTTCTTTGCAAACAAACAGATTAAAACCCATATATAAAGCATGTACAGTCATTTATTTGTCCGTTTCGCGGTAAAAGCATAGCAAAGTTGTATAAGCTTAGGGTCCTTTTTATCCAGTCCTCGCCCGGAGAGGGACTGGTGAGAGAGAGAGGCCGACCACCACACTCTGGATCGTGTGTGTGTGTGTAGAAGGAATGTACTTGACTTTTTAACATGAAATTAAAATACTGGGAAGGGTCCTCTCCCGGCTCCCCGCTGCTTGGCCCAGCCCCATCCTTAACCCAGGTAAAATGAGTTACTTCCCTTCGGGTCTCATGTATCCCTGACAGGATGCTTTCGTTTTCTTTCTCTGGAGAAGAAATCGATTTTTTAATTTTTTTTTAACATATTTAGAGATTTTCGTAATGTGTTATTGATATAAGCAGATTCGCGATCGTCGATAATGGTTTTTCATGGTGGTGTGTAAATTGTAAATTACAGAGGAATTGTTATGTAAGACATTTTCAAGCGAGCTAGCTTTCGCGGATGTATTTACTGTGCAAACAACTCTAAATGTGGCAAAACTGTCACGTGATAATCAACTTTGTCACGTGATCATAACAAAATGGCTACGGAGCAGACGATACTTTTTCCGTAACCAGTTGGGAGTGATGCAACAGTATCATGGTCTCCTTCCCACAGCAGTCTCAAAATGTCGACTTGTTTTGACCTCAGAACGATGTCTTTATCATAACTGTGAAGAACAGAACGGAGATCACTGTCGAAGTCGGTCATTCTGCAATCACTTTTGTCTTTTGTCAGAAACATTAGCGAAAAACATATGGGAGATAACTCTGTATCCTTGTTTTGATAGATTTCGGCTTTTAGCTCCGATTCTTTCCCTATACTCCGCGTAGTAATTATACATCCTGTCAGAGAGACATGAGCGATAGCGTGGACCGATGATTATCAGAATGGGCCCAGCCAGCACTGAGATGGGTGGAAGTAAAGTTTTAGGACAAAATTCGTTCAACAAAGAGGAAAGGCATTTTCTTTCACACAGCTGGTGAAAAACATGTTGGAAGGCAACCCTTTACTCTCCACACTGCCACAGTGAATGTTAACAGTACCTCGATCCCCCTCCCCCCCCCCCCCCCCCCCCCCCCTTTTCGCGTTCGTAATCAAGTTCACCACTTGAGATAATTTATGTTCTGGCTTGTCTGTGGGAGATAAACATCCTTCCTCTTTGACACGCTGATACCAAAGTCGACATTGTTATATGTTTGGCTTCTTCCTGTGCAGAGTGGTAGGTGTGGTTTTTTTTGTTGCGGAATACGGATATCTGCATGAATAGACCCCGGCCTCTCGATATTCCAAACTCTTGCAAGCACTCCGCGACCTTTGAAGCATAGAAACGCGTGTGGGACGGACTCTCGCGAGAGCCTGCTGCGATAACTCGATGTACTCAGCTCTCGCGACATTCGAAGCATAAAACAAAGACTGAGCATGTGGTGATGATATCTCGCGAGAGCTCCTCAGGCTCCAAAAAGGTCTATTCGGATAAGTGCCAAGTTACGAAAGGAATTCAGCGCCGGAGAGAGAAAAAGAAACAAGTCGCGTAAGGCGAAAATACAACATTTAGTCAAGCTGTCGAACTCACAGAATGAAACTGAACGCAATGCAATTTTTCAGCAAGACCATATACATGTACTCGTAGCATCGTCAGTCCATCGCTCGTGGCAAAGGCAGTGAAATTGACAAGAGGGGCGGGGTAGTAGTTGCGCTAAGAAGGATATCACGCTTTTCTGTACCTCTCTTCGTTTTAACTTTCTGAGCGTGTTTTTAATCCAAACATATCATATCTATATGTTTTTGGAATCAGGAACCGACAAGGAATAAGATGAAAGTGTTTTTAAATTGATTTCAAAAATTTAATTTTGATCATAATTTTTAATTTTTTTTAATTTTCAGAGCTTGTTTTTAATCCAAATATAACATATTGTATATGTTTTTTTAATCAGAAAATGATGATGAATAAGATGAATGTAAATTTGGATCGGTTTTAAAAAAAAAATATTTTTTTTTACTATTTTCAGATTTTTAATGACCAAAGTCATTAATTAATTTTTAAGCCACCAAGCTGAAATGCAATACCGAAGTCCGGCCTTCGTCGAAGATTGCTTGATCAAAATTTCAATCAATTTGATTGAAAAATGTGGGTGTGACAGTGCCGCCTCAACTTTTACAAAAAGCCGGATATGATGTCATCAAAGACATTTATCGAAAAAAAGAAAAAAATGTTCGGGGATATCATACACAGGAACTCTCATGTAAAATTTCATAAAGATCGGTCCAGTAGTTTGGTCTGAATCGCTCTACACACACACACACACGCACAGACACACACACACACACACACACACACATACACCACGACCCTCGTCTCGATTCCCCCTCTATGTTAAAACATTTAGTCAAAACTGTTAATTTATGGTATGCGGCAATCTAGTGGAAGGATGCTCCTATCTCATGTAAAACCTAGTCGGATACATGGTGTTTTACAAGAAGATTTACATGGAAAGGAAGGTACAGAACTCCCCTCAAAAGCCTTGTCAAAAATCTCAAATAAATCAGGTCTGGATTTGGAGAGGGTCCGAAATTAGAAAGTAAATTTACAAAGGTCATGAATAAAAAAAAATTAAAAAAAATAAAAAATAAATAAACTAGCCTGGATCTTAAAAGGGGGAGGGCTTGGGTGGGGAAGAAGTTTGAAGGTTGGGTGGGTGGTGTCTTCGCACGGAGGTTCCACTGTATTGTAAAGCACGAGCCGGCAAGAACGAAAGGCCGTTCATGAGGAGAACTCATTCGCGGGAGGAGTGACCATGAAGGAGATGATCCAGTCAGCCAGCCATTCCGGCATCATCCACATTGGCCGGAAGAAGAAATTACCGTTCTTCCCCACCGTGTAAGTGGTTGAAGGTCGCTTGGAGGTCAGCGCGTGCACGTATGCATCTACGACCTCTTCCGGGTTAGCGTCCATCAAATAACGGCACGTCATGTCCATTGCTTCCATAGCTGCAAAAAGACCGATATTGACGGATGATAGTAGTAAGGAAAAGGTATGCCTCATCCCCCTTTTATTTGCGCAGCTGCGCAGCCGCGCAGCCGTATTTTGATAGAAGGTTATAGGTTAAGGTGCCTGTGTTTAAGTAGTGATAAGGAGATATTGCGCATAAACGGTTTATTGCGTTTTATATTTTGTCATGTGATTTCATGTGCCTGTACCTGTTGCTCGGTACTAATGACCACTCCAGCTGGGGTAATGACAGGATTACTGCCCCCCGGCCTTTTTTTATTGGTGCTTAACGCGGCTGGGTTACTGAGCCGCCTCCTTTCTATTGACAGTAATCCCCTCCCATTTTCTCCGCGCTTCGCGGAGCCCTCTCTCTTTAATAGCTATGTAGTTTGGTGCCCTGTCAGGGGAGGTGTCAGGATAAGGTAATAAAAATGGTATCCCTACTCTTTGCGGAGCCCCTTCGCCGATAAAACCACCAGAGGTGGCCAGCGGTTAGAGAAGTTTAATAGGAGGTGGTTTGCCTACCCCGAGGGTTGATTAGGTTTTAATGCTTAGATTAGTGCTAGACAAATGGTGTGGGGTGGGTGTGGAAGTTAGCTCGACTGATGAGAGGGATGGGAGCTGATGTACACATATAACAAAAGTTTTAACAAGTAGACTCAGATTGTTGTTTTTTATGTGGGTGTTATAAACATCGGAGGTACATTTTACACCGAACACGAGTTGTTCTACAGTCAGTCATACATAATGTTAGGTTAGAGACTGATCACGTCTGAGCATTGCACCACAGAGATGCAAGACCTAAACATGTTAGACCTTGTTGATTGGTCAGCACTAAAAATAGAAACGGTTGTTCTACATACAAGGTTTTGATAGGTACACCAGATAAGATAGGTATTATTTTGTTTTTGATATTTATTTTCTTCGTTGTTGCGGTGTTTAATTTTTTTAAATTTTGTTGTTGATAGACTATGTAAGAGGTAGGGTTATATGTGTGGTGGGAATAAAATGTAAGTGCAAACACACACACACACACACACACACACACACACACACACACACACACACTTCCGATCACACACTGTTTAATTTTTTTTAATTTTGTTGTTGATAGACTATGTAAGAGGTAGGATTATATGTGTGGTGGGAATAAAATGTAAGTGCAAACACACACACACACACACACACACCTCCGATCACACACACCTCCGATCACACACACACGCACACACACACACACACACACATACACACACACACATACACACACACACACATGCGCGCGCGTTTACACAAGTACTTCCAAACAAGAAGGTAAAAAAGTCAGACGTAAAGAGTAACAAAACAATACATAAAACTGCTCACGGTAGCATTCAAGAGTTATACAGACACATAGTTATTAACTTTTCCAATATGATCATTTTATTATAAAAGTGACAGCAGTCTTTTGAATATTAAAAATATTTAAAAAAAATTAACATTTTGCATACACATACATTAAACAAAACAAAAAAATCCAAATCATGATTGTCAATTTAAAGGAACGAGGTGGTCCCCGGATTAGTTGTCAACTTCATAACCACTTCTTGGTGTCACAGGAAGAGGATTTACGGTTGTGACAGGACAGTAAGCTGGACATGTGGAATACAGGGGTCGCTGTAGCTGCTGAGGGTATTCCTCGCTTTGTGTCGAAGCCGTGGCTGTGGTTGATGGTGTTGAACAGTAGTAGTCTGACGGCGGATACTCTGTGTGATTTTTCGGATGTTTTTTCTCCTGCTTCTCCTCTGTGGGTGACAGAGAAGATACCTGTTGGTGGAAGTCTTCTTTGAGTTTTTTCTGCACTCTAAGCAGTTTCTGAAACTTTTTCAAGTCCAGGGTGACTCCTCTTTGGGTGGGGACAACACGCCCACCTTTGGTGCGGGTAGGAACAGCATAGTGGCGAATATGGATTTTTACATCCCCTCTCCACGTTTTTACTGAGGCAAAAAGGCTTCCACCTAGCGGGTAGCGTGTAGCCGGCTGTGGTGGCTGCTTCATGGTCCCTGAAGACATGATCGACTCCGCAAAAATCCTCTGTAGTGGTCTTTTTACATCCGGCCTGTCTTATATACACACTCGTGGTTCATGTACATCTTGATTATTCTGGTTTTAACGGGTCCACACTGGGTTAGCCTAAGGTCACGTGGGATGCTATGTCGTTTTTCACTCTGTTGCATCACTCACAGAGCAGTTGTTCAGTCACATGAGTGATAACCCTTTTTCGAAACGCTGTCGTTTCTGTCCACTTCCACACAACAACTCGCAAACACCACCAGGAGACCCCGTCTGGATGTGTCTTGGGTAATGCTACATTCCAACGACTAAGAATTTTGTCTCGATTTAGGTGTTCCCAGATTTTATCTGCGACGGTTCTAATGGCGTCAACAGTCCACCGTGTTGAATAGTCTTTTTCTTCTCTCTTTTTTTCTTCAAGGCGTTTGCAAACATCGCGTTTTAACTCACTAACAAACATCAAGAACAAACTGTTTCGCAGGTGATCTTTAACTTTGAGAATACCAGCCTCCAATTCTTCCAACATCTGCTCTAAAGAGGGACTGGCCGTCTCCAGCATGACTTTTTTTGTTTTGTGTACCTCTCTTTTCTTACTAGCACTCTTCTAACCCTCTCTCTACTTTGGTGGGTACGAGATGAAAGTGGTGGTGATGATTCCGCCCCTTCTTCTTATATAGACACATACACACACAAAACACACCCAATAAAAGAAATAAAACAGTTTACAGACCTAAACAAAAGACGATGCACGCGACCTCAGTTTCTTCTTAGCTGTTGGACCAAAAACCATACTCTTCGATCATTACTCCAAAGTCTGTTGGGAGAAAACACACGAAGCGTTCGAAATAAACTGGCTCCGCGGCTTTTCATCAAAACATAGTACAATACATACAAGCCACAGGCTGAACTCGTCAAGTCTTGCAAAAGACGTGGGTTGTACACGTGGGCTGAACTGTGTTTCAGCATAAAGTTTTCAATGGCGGGGTGCACGGGTGGTAAACCAAAACTATCAAAATATTCCGCTTGTCCCAGGCCATCAAACCAGACACACACCCAGTGTTCCCCCGGTCCTGTACTGCGATCTGTATTGATGACAAAAGCGCTTGGGCGTCGCGTATTCACCTGTCGTGGGAGTCTGTCTCTGGGAAACACACCTCGAAACACACGTCGGGTATGAATGTCTCTCCCCAACACTCGGCTAATGTCTTTGCTGTTCATAGTGCAAAATCAGTCAGGACCTGGCGAGAGCGATCAATCTCGATCATGCTGTCCATTTCACCATACACAATCACCATCACAGGCGCTGGAAGGGCTTGGTTGAACTTCAGCTCCAGACGCAGGGCACCGCTTTTCACCAGTTCAAACTGATCTCCATCCAGAAGACTGGGACTCAGGTCAAAACTGTAGATAGCATACCCCAGTTCAAAATCACGCAGCTCCATGTAAGATCCCGCATCTTTGTTGGCGACACCCGTAGACGTCATGAGACTGAAGAATGACCTCACATACTGGTGTTGTTCAAAGTTCGGTGTCAGGGGTTTGCCGGGAATCTGTTTCCCGTCTAGGTACAGGCTGAGAAAGGACAATCCTTGTGTCTTGAAGTGGTAGGGATTGCGTGAGGCTTGTCCGTTGAAAGCAGCGCTGTCCACCAAGCCAATCACCAGGCGGTTGGGTGTCTGACTCAGAAACAAGTTGTCCTGCACAGCACTGTGGTTGCCTGTGGGAATGGAGAAAGTCTTTACCACGACCCTTTTCAAAGGATACTTGGCCGTGCCTTTTTCCAGTGCTTTGGCGTGAGCGAGGCTCACAGCAGGGTTCAACTTGACTTTGCGAACAAACAGGGAGGCATGTGTAATGACACTGCGGAAACCCTGAAAGGGGTCAGGAGACATCAGGTGGAAGATGTTCTTGGAAGGAATGAGTCTGATCTTCACGTCCACGCCGTTCATCATGTAGCGTTCCTGGTGCATGATGTCAGCATGAAGTCGCCCCATCATGTCTGCCTCTCTGCTCCGCATGGTTTGCTCACGCCGTACCTTCAAACCCCAGTTGTCATCCCCTGCTGTATCATCCAGGTGGTTGGAGCTATCTCGGTAATACATGGCACTGGTGAGGTGACTTTTCTTGGCTTCTCGTCCATAGTTGAGGGTGGCTTCAATGTAGGCACGGTAGGGGTAGGTGTTCTCTGAATTGGTCACCAAGGTATCATTGAGACTGATATCCACCTGGGAAAACAGGCTGTGCAACCAGTAGTTGACAGGAGCCACAGGGGAGTCAGCCTCCAAGTTTGTTCCGTCTGCTTTGGTGATTTTAGCTCGCACATGGAGATACGTGTTGCTTAGATCCAGGTACTCGGATGTGGCACCACTGATGGCAAACTCAATAGGGGCTCCTGGGGCCAGAGTAGCTAGAGGATGATACTCTACAAACATTCCCTCCTGCACAGCTGTCTGTGTTGGGGGTACAGAAAACAAATCCAGTCCAGTATGTACACTTTCACATGACTGAGGGTGGGCAAGCGCCATGATGCTTATCCAAAAATATCGGCTGCTGTCGCCCTCCTTCTCTTCTTCTTCTGCCTCCCAGTCTGACCTTGGCGGTGTGGTGTAGATGATTTTATACGTTTCCTTGCAGGTTCTCCAGGTGGCGCGGCTGTTGTGCCTGTCACTCGACCCACGGCTTGGTGAAACAAGCGCTTCCCTGCATTGCTAGCTCTCTGCTGGAGTGACGACTTAACACTACGCCCAGACAGTACATCCTGAGCCACCTGCATACCTGTCCTAGCCCCCTCTTTCAGCAGAGCTTTTCCACCACTTCTCAAAAGAGGTACAAGGGCTCGACCAATACCCCCTAAGAGATTGCCAATGCCATGACCTCTGTAGTTTCTTCCTCCTACAAACACGGGGAGACCGTGGCCGACCTGGCTGCAGTAATAATCTTCATAGAGTTTTCCACTGCCCTGGAAAGGGGTTAGACGAACCATCTTTTACAAATGGTCGGTGCGTCTACGACGAAAATGAAGCGTCACGACCGTCTTCCCTTGCTCAAATGCGATAGGTTTTCCCGTGTCCGTTGTTAAAAGCATTTCCACCGTGTTGAACTGACAACGAGTCAGTGGCATGTAATGGGGTTTTTCAAATATATGATGAACGACTTCTTCAGTCTTCTTTTTAATCGGCACCGTCCGCAACAATGGGACTAATGTGTCTCCGACCACTCTTTCGCGCACCAAATCGCAGTACACGTATATTGCGTGAAAATCTTGATGTAAGTCCATCATAGCTTTACCGTCAAAGTGACCAGGGCCTATGATGCTTTGTTGGGTGACATCTGTTTTCAAAATTCTCATCAACTCGGGGCTCATCCACAGCGAGATATTTTTGAGTAATTTAACACGTACTTTTTTTGCTGCTTTGGTGTAATAAAACCTTACATAGTGCGTAAGACTTACATCAACCAAGAGCTGGTTTAGTGAGTCTATAAAAAAAGCAGGTGAATCATACAACCCCTCTGGTAAAACTAGAGTATCACAAGAAATAACAACACCTAATGGGACACAAATTCGAAACTGACACGTGTCTTTTTCCACATTTACATACGAGTTGTTAAACTGAATCTCAGCCAACCCACACTCGTAGTCGGTGCCCAGGTCAATTGTTTGAGGTAGTTTTGTGTAGTAGTGACTCGCGTTGTTGTCAGGGTAGTGCTGCAAGGAGCTGTTGCTGGGGAGTGTCAGGTAGAACATGATGAGTGAAGACGTTGTTACTGTACCAAGGGTGGATCAATGGAAGGATTAGGAAGCACGTAGCCGAGACAACTTCCCAGTAGGGCCACCCACAAGTTATCCGGTCCGCGACCGGTTGTCAGATTGAACAGAGACACTCCAATCACCACATAAATAAGGAGCATCTGACAAAGGAAGACAATCTCGCTCCGAGGGACACGACGTCCAAATACACGCCACAGCTTGGATGTTCTTGGTCGCTTAACAACACTGTCTGGTTCATCCAGAGGCGTATTAATCTTCTGAGTTTCCTCCATCAGAACCACTGAAGCTAGTCCGTGTAGGGGGTCAGTGCCGTCTGTGGAATCCAAGAATTGAATGACGGGTCATAGCCGAGCCATTTGACTAAATACTCTTTCTGTTTGCCTTTTCCAGGGCGTTGTTCCAAAACAGCTTCAATGCGGTATATTTCTTTCTCCCCCACTTTCTGCAGTTCCTGTTCATAAAAAGTCCCCAACAGTTCTTCTCCGTGATCATCTTTCAGCACATAGGTCACGGGTGTGGTTGTCTTGACTTGACTGATGGTAAAGAGTTCCTCTGTCCAAGAAGGCATATAACCTTTTTTAAAGACTCTTCTCGTCTTGCTGATTCGCACACGGTCTCCTATATTCAGTTTAGGTGGTTTGGAGAGAGTTGGACCACCATACAACCGTTGCCACACTTCCTCCTGATTAGCGATGGTTACGTCAGCAGGAGCTTTCTTAATACTGCGGTGGTAGGAATGATTGTAACCACGCACCAGCTTAGCCAAGACTTCCACATACCTCACTGAACTTGTTCTGGTGAAATACCTCCACAGTTTGTCTTTCAAGGTACGGTTGAAGCGCTCCGCCATTGAGGCTTTAATGTCATCATTTTCTGTCACAAAAAAGTGTACTTTTGTTTTGTCCAAAAAATCCTGGAACACCTTGTTTTTAAATTCGCTACCCTTATCTGTTTGTAGTCTCAGGGGTTGACGACCTCGGACAAAAATGCTTTTGAAGGCTGTCACCAGAGAGGCCCCTGTTTTGTCCTTCAAAGGCACCACCCACGCGTGTTTGCTCAGCACATCAATACATGTGAGTAGGTAGGTAAACCCGTCATTGTCTTTTCTCAGCGCTCTAACATCAATCAAATCTGCTTGCCACTGATGATCTATGCCACCCACGATAATACGACGACGAGTAAACTTTCGCCGCACAGGTTTGTGTAGTGTATAGGTGTCTTGAAAAGTCAACCACTTTTCAACTTGTTTTTGTTCTTGTCTGGTGGTTCTTCTCAAAGCCTCCACTCCACCCAAACTTCCAGGGAGTTGACTTTCATAATATCGACGTCGCAGCTTCTCAGCGACTTTTTTCTTTTTCACTGGCATTCTGCTCAAGAATAAGATAGCCACGTCTTCTTCTTGGGCGATGGAGAAGGAAATGATACTCTTTCTGCAGAAGGAGATGCTGAGGAAGGAGTCACAATTCTTCTTCTTCTTCTTTTTGTCCTGGTGGGTGGTCTTCCTCTATCACCACCCTCGCTGTGCATCCACTCCCATCGCCCTGTGTGACCAATGAGTTCACGAGGGGCATTAACCGCTTTTAAACCTTTTGCAAACACTTCCCACCCTTGAGGATCAGGTGCATTTTTACGGTAACGAAGAGCATCATTCACCAGATCAGCCATGTTGGTTCCTTCTACTGTCTGTCCCTGGTACACGAGCTGCCCTTGATCATTCCACTTGATGTCAGAACTGTCCTTGGTTATATCCAAAAGCAACTGAGCCTTCTTCTTCAAGGTTTTCGGCACACTCTCCAACACTCGTTTTTCTACCCTAGCTAGGTCCTGAGGTTTCTCGACCTCATTTAGTTCTGTCAAAGGTTGTTTTGAGGGTTGTGCTATCTCCACTCTTCCAAGAGGTTTGTTTTTATATTCTTCAACACGCTTAAGAAACCGCCACAAGACTTGTTGGTAGGAGTCTGCTTTTTCATGTTTGTCCACATCCTTCTTGTCTAAAATACCCCGCATCACTTGATCCATGTCCTTCAAACTTTGTGAGGTGGCATCAGGTACTGGAGGTCCACCTGCAGAGTCCCGCAAAGAGTCCAACACACGTGGCTCAATCAAAATCATCTTTTTGGTATGCTCCATCGCATCAGAGACCCAGGGTCCCGAGCAAGCCAGATACAATACCTAGCACAGGGTTCAAAAGAGCCTGAAGAAAACCGCCTTTCTGCAGGATTTGCTTTCGATGTTTGACAGATGTTGTTTTTTTGGCTAAGACCCGTAGGTTCTGTTTGTGTCGAGACAACCGTTTCTTCTGTGCGGGCGTCAGCTGCACATGGCCTTTTAAGATGTTCAGGGAGCACTCGCACAACGCATGGATCAAATCTGGAGAAGCTCCTTTCAATACGGCCTTAATCACGGCAGGCTTAGCCCCACACAACAATCGCAACATGGGTACATTTCTCTTCAGGCGTGTAGACATGGTTATTTTTGAAGGTACACTACAGGGTGCTCTGGTGGGAAAAGTTTTGTTCTCAGACGAAGATGATCGGGTGTCTCTTGTCGCAAGTCAAACAGCAAATAACCGTGAGGCATAGAAGTCGCATTTTTAAATGCCTCTTGGACATACTTTAGCTTCCCAGGGTACATCTGCTTGGCCAGATGGTTGATCTGTGAAGCATCCCGTGGGTTTTTAAACACCACCAGGTAGTGACTGTTCAAACTGATCGTCCTCTGCTCTTTGTTTTTTCCGAACAGGTTCTGTACAATATACATTACACTCAGATTCCGATGATGACTTTCTTTGGTGAATAGTTGTGTGACCTTGTCGTTTGTCTCACTCATCAAATCATCAATGATGACCAGTCGCCTTTTGACCCCTGTCCACTGTTCCACGTCGGGTAAACCCTCCACAAACGTCACATGTCTCATCTCATTGTAACCAGACTGCCACGCCCCATAACACCAAATCAATTCCTCTGGAGGGGGTGTCATCATATCTTGTAAGTGATTCAAATATTGTTTGACAAAATGAGTCTTCCCACTCCCTGTGGGACCGGCAATCACACAGGTAAAAGGATGTTTCCACCTTGGATCCATTTTCACATACTAAACTAAGATCCTATCCTTATCTTTATTTATTAATTTAAAAAAACCAAACATCTACTTTAAATTTTATATTCAAAACTAACTCACACACACACACACACACACACACACACACACACACACACACACACACACACACACACACACACATTCACACTTTCTCTGCGCTTCGCGGAGCCCTCTCTCTTTAATAGCTATGTAGTTTGGTGCCCTGTCAGGGGGGGTGTCAGAGTAAGGAAATTAAACGGTATCCCTGCGCTTCGCGGAGCCCCCTCTCCGGTAAACCTCCAGAGGGGGTCATTGGGTGCTTACGCCTGAGTTATTGCACCACAGAGACGCAAGACCTAAACATGTTAGAACTTGTTGATTGGTCAGCACCTAAAAATAGAAACGCGTAGTTAGAATACGGCGGTGATGCGGGCAAAGAGGGGTATAAATAAGCTTCTTCTGGGGCTAACTCTTGAGTGTCTCTTCGACTTTACAAGTGGGTGGTGGTGAACAAAAAAACTATGGCGACCAACAGCAGCAGCAGCAGTGACGCTGACTCAACGCCACAACCAGCCTCAACAGTTTTGGTAAGTTGATTTTGTTTTTGTAAAGATAAAAAAAAATATAAAAGGTAGAGTGTTACTTTTTTTTCTCAGACATAGCTTTTTAGAAAAATAAATGTTTTTTATGTAAGATTTTTTTTATATTGTTTTTTTTTTTTTTGTAGTTCAGACATAGTTTGTTTTTTTATTGCAGCGTAACCAATGCCCGCACTGTGGACAGGTTTTTACACAGACCAAAAACCTTAACGCTCATGTTAACGAAGCCCATAACAAAGCCAGACCTTTTCTCTGTGCTATGTGCGGCAAGTCGTTTAGCAGAAAACACGGCCTTGCTCGTCATGAAAACTCAAACAAAAACTGCCAAGATGTTGCGAGTCGGACACCTCCACCACCAGCGCCGACAGTCGCTGGGTCCAAAAGAAAAAGTTCGTCTTCACAGGAAGCCCCTTCCCCCAAAAAGGGATTAAACAAACGAGCACTAGAAAAAGAAAAAATCAAAAAGTTACCTTCTGAAGAAAGACAAATGTACGAAAAGCATTGGAATTCTGTTAAAACACATAAGCGGCCTGGTAAACTTCAGTCAACCTATACCATTCTCTGGAACCCTTGTTCTGATTTCCCTGATTGGGACGAGTCGCTTCTTGATCTGTTCCATGAACAAAACAAGCGCTTCAAAATCAATTTTTCTCACTCTTTTCTTCTCAAAAACAAAGAGTCGGGTGACTTGTCTTTCTTTCATGCCTCAGTCAATAACCACTCTGTCTTACAACGACCGCGCCTGATCAACTCAAAGCAGGACTTTCTTTCTTTTCTCGATGAAATCAGTGACCGTGACATTCTAGAACAAGTTAGACTCGAACGCCCAAACTCTCGGTATTCTGTTCACAGCATCATGTCTTCCAGTTTCTATGTCACGCCTTTGTCTGACTTTCCTATCGGATGTGCCTGTGGTAGTCTACCTGACTACATCACAAACACACCGTTCTTGCACAAACTCCAAAAAGATGAGCATCATCATTTTCCTTATACTGATGGTCTGTGTCTCTTTCGCTGTCTTGCTTTGTACAAAGGAGCCTCGCTTCATTCTTTGCAAAAACCCACAAAAACCTTGTTCAAACAGTGGGCCGGACATTTCCCCCCTGTCCACTTTCCGGGGGTCACTTTGTTTCAACTTGAGTCGATTGAATCTGAGTTTAAGGTGAACATAGATGTGTTTGAGTTTGATGAGAGCCAAACACCCGTCTGTCTTGTTCCTCTGCGTCGTAGCGCTTACAAACATTCTGGCGTTATGCGCCTCTTGCGTTACAAAGACCATTTCATGTACATTTTAGACATTGATAAACTCGGTCATGCTTTGGCTTGTTCCAAATGCGGGAAACTCTGGTCGTCTTTGTTTAAAATGAATCGACATGAACAGACTTGTCAGGGTGAGGGTTCAAAAGAAACGTTGAAAGGCGGGGTTTACTCACCACCCCAAAACATTTTTCAACAGTTACAAAACCACGGTGTTCAGGTAGCCACAGATTTTGTTTTTCCCTACAGAGCGACTTTTGATTTTGAGGTGTTTTTTGACACAGATAACTTGCCACAGACAAAATCAGCTGAGTCAAACTGTACACAGTATACAGCAAAACATATTCCTCTTTCTGTTTCTGTATGCAGTAATGTTCCCCATTTCACAGAACCAACCTGTTTTGTGAGTAAAGGTGACCCTCAAGAACTAGTGAACAACATGGTTAACTACCTAGAACGTATCTCCGAGGCCTCCTGCGCTCTTCTTTGTGAAGAATTTAAAGATGTGTTTGACCAGTTGACTGAGATCGAAGAGACACAACAACAAGAAACAGATAACCTCAACATCCCCGTAGAAAGACTCAGACAGAAATTATATGAGTATTTACAAGAACTGCCTGTCGTAGGTTTCAATTCTTCCCGCTACGATCTGAATGTGATCAAACCTTTTCTCATTGAAAAGTTTGTCAAAGACAAAACAGCCCATAACGATCTTCCAAAAGACGACAGTCAAACAGACCCTGTTTTTGAACCAGATGGTTTTGATACCGTGGGTGAAGAAGAAGAAGAAGAAGAAGAAGAAGAAGAAGAAGAAGAAGAAGAAGAAGAAGAAGAAGAAGAAGACAAAGAAGTCAAAACAGAGGGAAAAAAGAAGGCCCCTAAAAGACCCCCTTTCAAGTTTGTTGTTAAACGAAACAACCAGTATATGTGTCTTTGTACAGACAAACTTCGGTTTCTCGACATCAACAATTTTCTTGCGCCAGGTTTTAGTTATTCCAAGTACCTCAAGGCGTTCGGTGTCGAAGAGCAAAAGGGTTTTTTCTGCTATGAATACGTCACTAGTCTAAGTACACTAGATGAAAGAGAACTCCCACCCCATGCAGCTTTTTTTAGTAAGCTCAAAAACTCAAATATTTCTGATACAGAGTACGCTTTTTGTCAGCGTGTGTGGACTGAAAACAAAATGATGACTTTGAAGGATTTTTTGGTGTGGTACAACAACCTAGACACAGGGCCGTTTCTGGTTGCTTTGCAGCATCAGATTAGTATGTACGCTAGTCTGCGAGTTGATTTGCTGAAAGACGGTATTTCTGTCCCCGGTGTGACACTGAAGTATCTGTTTGACACGTTGTCTTCAGATACCTACTTTTCACTTTTTAACGAAAAACAAAAAGACGTTCACGCACTTTTGCGAAAGAACATTGTCGGGGGTCCGTCTATTGTCTTTCACAGATACCACGAAAAAGACAAAACATACATTCGTGGTAATCAGGACAAACCGGTACAGTCTGTTCAGGGATTTGATGCAAATGCGCTGTATTTAGCTGCACTCATGCAAGACATGCCCACAGAGCACCCTGTCATTCGTAGAAAAGAAAACGCTTTTAAAGCGGAAAAAACAGATCCCTACGGTCAGCTAGCTCGGGAATGGTTGGAGTGGGTCATGGCATCAAAACAGATCCATCTCCAACATAAGTTTAACGCGAAAGAGAAGGCCCTTGGTCGAAAAAAGATTAGAGTTGATGGTTGGGATGCCACAAATCAAATTTGCTATCAGTTTCACGGATGTTTGTTCCACGGGCATGACTGTTCTGTGACCGCCGGTAAAACGTCTAACCCTGTCACCGGAAAAACACTAGTTGAACTCAGAGAACATACAACCAACATCACCAAATACCTACGTGAGGAAGTGGGTGTGACTGTCGTCGAAAAATGGGAGTGTGAATGGCACGCAGACAAAAAACAAAACACCTCCATTCAGACTTTTCTACAAGGTCGTTTTCCGACACTTAAACCCTTCCGGCATCCTTCTACCATCACAGATCAAACTGTCTTAGACGCGGTGCAAAACAAAACTTTGTTCGGGTTGGTACAGTGTGATATTTATGTACCTGATCATCTAAAAGAACATTTCAGTGAAATGCAGCCTATTTTCAAAAATGAGTCTGTCAGCCGAGAACAGATCGGGGATTTTATGAAAGACTACGCTGAAAAACACAAGCTCTTATCTCAACCACGCCGCACACTTGTTGGGAGTTACCACGGTGAACAAATTCTGCTAGCCACACCCCTCTTGTTTTGGTACGTGCAGCACGGGTTGGTTGTTAAAAACATCACGCTGATCGTGGAGTATCAACCCAAAACCTGTTTCCGTCAGTTTGGTGACAGCGTTTCAAACGCAAGACGAGCAGGGGACCAAGACCCATCAAAAGCTATCTTAGCTGAAACTTTCAAACTGCTCGGTAACTCAGCCTACGGGAAAACCTTAACTAACGTGGCCAACCATCGTGATATTCATTACGTTTTGTCTGATGAGGCCTCAAAACTGATCAACAATGGTCGTTTTCAAAAACTAACAGAAGTAACAGATTCTGTCACTGAAGTAGAGATGGCTAAAAAAAAAATCAACTGGTCACTTCCCTCTCAGATTGGTTACTTTGTTTACCAGTACGCTAAACTACGCATGTTGGAGTTTCATTTTGATTTTCTAGATAAGTTTGTGTCCAGAGCCGACTACCAGCTTTTGGAAATGGATACAGATTCTCTATACATGGCGCTTAGCGCTTCAACGTTAGAAGAGGTAGTTCGTCCTGAACTACGAGAGCAGTTTTACCAAGTGTATAACCAATGGTTCCCTGCACAAGCCTGTGACCAACACGAGGCAGCCTTCCAAAACACCCGTTTAGCTAACGCCCCATGGGACCCGACTCTCTGTCAGGCCTGTACAGCGCGTGTCCACTATGACAAACGAACACCCGGTCTCTTTAAAACCGAATACCAAGGAAATGCGTTTATTGGTCTGTGTTCTAAAACCTACTTTTGTGAGGGGGACAGTGGAAGTAAATTTAGTTCAAAAGGTTTGAACAAAAACCAAAACAAACTGACAAAAGAGTCTTACCAACAGGTGCTTCTAACGCAAGAAAGTGGTGGTGGTACAAACACTGGTTTCAAGACAGACGGAAAGTCTATGTTCACCTATTCCCAAACCAGAAAGTCACTCTCGTTTTTCTACATCAAGCGTGTGATCGCTTCTGACGGGGTTTCAACCCTGCCTACACCCGTCTAACGGGTCTCTTTCTTTTTTGACTGTGATACCCCTCTAATGGGTCTCTTTCTTTTTTTGACTGTGATACCGCCGCCTGTGATATGGTTAACATTCCAATGCCAAACAACTTTGTCGTTTTTGTAAATAAATTTGATAAGACATGTTTTGCTTCTGTAAATAATGCTCGTATTGTTTAATCCCAAAAACCCCCAATGTGGCTTTGACATACCTTGTCAAAACGGTCCCAAGCCCGTGAAAACACAGAGGGAGGGTCAATTACTGCTGGGAAGCAGTAATCCTGTCATTAACCCAGCTGGAGTGGTCATTAGTACCGAGCAACAGGTACAGGCACATGAAATCACATGACAAAATATAAAACGCAATAAACCGTTTATGCGCAATATCTCCTTATCACTACTTAAACACAGGCACCTTAACCTATAACCTTCTATTAAAATACGGCTGCGCGGCTGCGCAGCTGCGCAAACAAATGGGGGATGAGGCATACCTCTTCCCTACTACTGATGATCAGCCTGGTTCCAGGGCCGCGTGTTGACACGTACGCATACACGCATACGCATGCACGCACACGCATACGCACGAACGCTGGCACGCACATTGACACACACTGATACACTCACACTGACACTGGCACACACACACACACACTGACACACACACACACACACACACACTGACACACACACACACACACACACACTCATTGGCTCAGAGTCAGACAGACAAGATCATCAGAGAACGAACTTTGGTTTTTAGGCAGTACTTTCTACAACCAGATCGATTACTCACATTTCTCAACAAAGTCATGCCCATAGACTTGCTGCACGTGCGGCGGGGTGGCCTGGAAGACTCGTGTCACTGATTTCCGTATGTTTTCTGTGTCGAAGAGGTTAGTCGCGGCAAAGGCTCCTGGTTGTATGGAGTGCACGCTGATTGGATGGCGAAGCAGCTCGCGTCTGCAAAGGTAAAAGTGCTGTTCTAATGGCCGTTTGTCAGTTCCCTGTGTACCTTTTATTCTCTACCCCTAATCCTCCACTTCCTTCATGTAGCTACCTTATTCTTCACCCTTTCTCCTAATTTCTTAATTTGTTTTTAATTTTGTGAAAATAACGACTGACTGAATGGTGGGATTTCGCCGCTTTTACGACTTGTTTTCGCTTTGTGTTTGTTTCTTTCTTTTTGGTGTTGTTTTCCCTCCTGTGTGTTTTATTGTTCACTAAACTCTAATATTTCCTTACCTGAGCATATCAGTGTAGCCGGCGGCGGCGAACTTTGAGGCCACATAGGGGGCGGGGCTTAGTGCAAACCTGCCCACAACACTGGTCGTGTTCACCACCCGACCTCGCTCTCGCCGCACCAGGGGCAAGAACATCCGGGTCACCTGGGTCATGCCAAGCAGGTTGACCTCCAGAGGTGCCAGGAAGTCCTTACGGGTCATCATTTCCGCCACCCCAGATGCTCCGAAGATGCCCGCGTTGTTAACGATTGCCCACAGCCCTGATGAAGATTCGGAAAATACAAGCTAACAATCCTTCAATGAAAACTGTGCTCATAAATTATGTGAATTTTCTTCGCCGGAATGGTATTTTTATCAAACAGTATACACAAAGGCCTATACTTTAGCCTTTATCAAAAGTTCTATTCTCTGGTCGTTTAAAGCTCCAACCACCTCGCCTACACGTACCATTTACAGGCACGAAATGTTGTTGCCAAATTATTCGAGAATTACACTTTGTTTCGCAAACTACAAATAAAGTCTCACAGGTTATGTGATGTGCGGACGCCCACTGGCAACCCGGCACACACACACACACACACACACACACACACACACACACACACACACACACACACTTACACACACTTACACACACACTTACACACACACTTACACATACACACACACACACACACACACACCTACACACACACACACACACACACACACACACACACTTACACACACACACACACACACTCACACAAACATTTTTGTGACAAATTATCACGCTGTCAATCAGTTCACCATCAATTTATCTCTCACCCTTATTTTCAGGAAGAGCTGCCTCTACCTCTCTCAGTGCCCTCTCGATGTCTTCGTCTTTGGTCACGTCCATCTGCAGGGCCTTCAGGCGCTCTGACGACTCACCCGACAGTTCCGTCACGCTGGATGACGTCAGGCAGGCCGCGAACACGTGACATCCCATGTTATCCAATCGCTGGGCGAGACGCCTTCCGAAGCCTGAGTCACATCCAGTGATCAACACATAGCGAGTGTGGAGGGAGGGGATGGTGGCGCGTGCTTGCAGCCAATGGAAAGCCTTAACCGCCACCACAAGCAAAATAGCACCAATCAGCAACAGAGTCCACATGACGTCACGGAGTGTTGGAATCTGTTCAGTGGTGTGCGCAAGAATAGCGCGTCAATGGATAAACTGCCCTTATTGGAGGAGAAAAAAGAAGAGTTAGTGAATAATCACCATACGCGTAAAAATGAACATTTTAAAAAGTAAGTTAGTCACTGACATTTTTAAAAAAGTAAGTTAGGTAGTTAGTACGTCCTGTTTGAGCCGCCTCAAAAGTAGAACAAAATGAGGCGGGTTCCTCCCATAACCCATTTGTAGCAAGAAATATGAGTGGGATTTGCAAAACTGAAAAGAATAAAAGAAGATGTATAACACTTTTTACTTACAATTGTCATTGTCATTGCCATTGTCTCTCATAGGCCTTGATGGCAATGATACCTTTGAGTTGGAATCAAGGAATCAGGTCATGATGATCTGATGTGTTTTTACATTTAGTCAAGTTTTGACTAAATGTTTTAACATAGACGGAGAATCGAGACGAGGGTCGTAATGTGTGTGTATGTGTATACATCGATTCAGAGAAAACTACTCGACCGATCTTCATGAAATTTAACAGGAGAGTTCCTGAGTATAATATCCCCAGATGTTTTTTTCATGTTTTCGATAAATATCTTTGATGACGTCATATCCGGCTTTTAGACGGGCGAAGTGGCGCAGTGGTAAGACGTCGGCCTCCTAATCGGGAGGTCGTGAGTTCGAATCCCGGTCGCTGCCGCCTGGTGGGTTAAGAGTGGAGATTTTTCCGATCTCCCAGGTCAACTTATGTGCAGACCTGCTAGTGACTTAACCCCCTTCGTGTGTACACGCAAGCACAAGACCAAGTGCGCACGGAAAAGATCCTGTAATCCATGTCAGAGTTCGGTGGGTTATAGAAACACGAAAATACCCAGCATGCCTCCCCCGAAATCGGCGTATGCTGCCTGAATGGCGGGGTAAAAACGGTCATACACGTAAAAATCCACTCGTGCTAAAACCATGAGTGAACGTTGGAGTCTAAACCCATGAACGATGAAGAAGACGAAGAAGAAGATATCCGGCTTTTTGTGAACGTTGAGGCCGCACTGTCACGCCCTCATTTTTTAATCAAATGAATTGAAATTTTGGTCAAGTAATCTTCGACAAAGTCCAGACTATGGGATTGAATTTCAGCTCGGCAGCGTATTAATTAGTTAATTAGTCTGCTCATTAAATTTGTCATTAAAATCGAATTTTCACTGGCAGATTTAAAAATAATTGCATCGTATTCCTCAATTTCTCCTGATTTCAAAAACATATACATATGTCATGTTTACAGTAAAAATGTGCTCAGAATTAAAGAAAATAAGAAATAAAAAAATAAGTACAGTATATACAGTAATACCGCCGTTTTAAATACTCTGCAACACATGTAAGTTTTGTAACCCAAATACAAAATTATGGAGTCCGTACATAACCGTTTCTTTTATTGTTACACAGCTTAGACCCCTGTTGATTTGAATCAACCAATTGTCTTGTTTAGAGTGCTTTTTGTTGATTTGTGTGTGTGTGTGTGTGTGTGTGTGTGTGCGCACACACACACCCGAACACCCACAAACACACACACACACACACACACACACACACACCTTCACACGACACACATGGGCAATAAAAGTACACGTACTCTTTAGCGATACGTTGTTACCGCCCTTTTCATGTGAACACAATAGACATAAAATTAACAAAATATAAAAAATATAAAAAGCTCTTGTTTCAAAAGTTTCCCAGTCGCGGTTTGATAGTTTTCACGGGAAGTTTTGCAGTAACGAATATTTGACCTAATGTCCCGTCAGTATCTAAATATGATCTCGTAATGGATAACGATATCGATATTAGTGGACGTAACGTTCAGTATTATCTGAAATGCTCGCAATAAAGATATACAGTACCATTGAACGACGACCGGGTTACTAATAGATAACATGATAAAATGTCCAGAGAAATAGCAATATCATTATCTAACATTGACGGACTGTGTGATAATATCTTCTGCTATTGGTCTGTTTCGACAGTGATATGAAAATCTCGACCTCCGGTCTCGATTTTGCTATCACTGTCTCAACAGACCATAGCAGAAGATATCATCACACAGTCCGTCAATATTGGGTAATAAAAGCAAGCCAGGGCTGTAATTGTAACATTATACCATTGTTGGTCCCGTCGTTCTGTCGCAAACAAAAACATAATAAATAGCAAAATCTCAAAGTATGTGTGTGTCCCCTGATATGGACCACCTTCAACAAGCAGAAAAAACGAAAAGATAATGACTGGTTTCTGTCATTCATTGGGAACCTTCCTTAAAAAAGTTGATAATAGCATTTATTTTCTCTCCGTTTTTCATTGGTTCCTTTAGTTTCTTGTTGTGCTTCAAGTCAAATAATGTTATCATCGAACTGAAACAAATACATCTGATTCGTATTTGAATAATTCTGACTCGTACGCTGAGTTGTAGGGCCTAGCATGTTATTTTGAAGTAAATATAGGATTTTAAAAAAAAAGTGATTCCTGATGGCCTCTTCACTGGTCCATATTAGGCGGAATTTTCAGTATTTATTTTTTGCTGAATGTTTATCAAAGCTTATTTGCTTTTATTAGGCTTAACGTGAGAACAACTGCCAAACACAAAATAAAATATATACATATATATACCGCTAGTCAGACGGCTTTACATTTTCTCACAAAAACTTCACTAAACAGCTTCAGTGTTAGTTCGATCTCGATGCTACACAGTCACACTGCATGCAGTTGTATACAAATTAAACTGTTGGAGCCTTGCTGTGCGCCACAGAAACGGCAATGCAGGACGGCATTCGTTGTTTGCAACTACCACAACATTGAAACGGTCGTGCTTTAGGCAGTCGGGTGGTTATTTCCCCTGAGTGATTCATTGCGACGTAACCTAAAGATATCTATTTTCCTTATCAAGCGATCATTCACACAACCATATCCCATTAACACAATCAGATACTGTACATGTCCAAGCTTTTAAATATGAGAAAACCTACATCCTTTCAGTTGGACATATACGGCACAAATCATGAACCGCTTCCCCGGCTGTGAATCCTGGGATTTTGTTTTGAGTTAATTTCGCAGATTGTCATCAGTAAATATATTAATTCAGCAAAAAAAGACCTGCTCTGTATGCAGACTGCTGGTTGGCCGGAGTAGTGTATCCATGTTGAAAAACGTCCAGTTAACACGAAAAGGAATTTGCCGGGTATCTACTGATACATGTTTTAAACTATTATCACTTCCTAGGTTGATTTGCAATATGGCCACATCAGACGACTGCACTTACTCGGAAAGATTCATGATATGCACGTTCGACTGACTTACTTGCAAAAAGCGCTTGTCAGCTTGCAGCATTTCTGTCCAAGGACAAGCTGAGTTTCGACGATCAGCTGGTCAGTCTGCTGTCCAGACAACACATTGAAAACAGAGTATCAGGCCGGGTATGGGGTCAGTTACAAGGGGAAAAACCGTGATACACTGCGGCCAAACAGGATACCCGCAGTTTGTCTGCACCCAACAAAGCAACGTTTCATTCAAGGCTGTCAGACTCACAGGCGCTTGTCACAGTGCCTATACCAGTATACGTGGCATACACTGAGTGATAGTGCTTTCCGGTTTTGCCGGCTTGCACAAATCTAATTTCTGTTCTGCAATGCGCGATGTCCCACTTTGATGGTCACTGTATGCATTGTAATGACCTCATCTGTGTGACACATTTACATTAACTTTTTATGCCACAATGGGTTATGTTGACATGCGCTGTCAACGATTGAGTGGAGACTGACACAAGCGCGACGTGGACGGATGCTCGCGCGCACACACACTGACACACACACACACACACACACACACACACACACACACACCCTGCATGCACACACGCACATACACACACCACGCACACACACACCACGCACACACACACACACACACACACACACATACCGTGACTGACACACACACACACACATATTGGTGGCTGACGGGTACACGCACCGTATTTATGTATGTTAGCGCACCCAAACTACAGCCCAACACCACTAGAGACAGACTGTCAAAGAGAGAGAGAGAGATTCAGATTCAGATTCAGATTCAAAAGTTTAATACAAAGGGATAAAGGTTTTAGGCGATTCCTAATCTTCCAACGTGTCCATTTTAGACATACGTGACATTATAGGCCCTACTATTACATTTATATATTTATATAACATGTTTTAAACAACCAAACGAATAACTAATTAACTAAGAATTTGTAATCAGGTTAAAACTAACAAAAACACTTGCTATAATAACGTGGTTCATGGATTAATAAAATGATGATTAATATACGCTACCGCTCCCACGCATTGATTTGTATTTAACTCTAGTTTATCCTACTATGGGGATCGCTTGTGTGGAATTTACTTCCAGTGTACTGTAAAACATGTCAAACCCTTTCGTCTTTTAAAAAAAAAATTCGAAAATATCTTTGTCAAAAATATTTCTCTCCCTGCACTTGAAAATCATAACTGTTACTGCATCACATCTTAAAAGCCTCGCTCTACCAGGAGGACGCTGTAACAGGTCTTGGATGTATGAAGGTGTTTCATGGTTGTACATTTTGAACATGAAAACACTAGCATTTAAAAAGAGTTGTTGTTGTAGCGGAAGAATGTTCAGTTGAGTGTATTTTTGAGTAGTCATATTGGCCCGGATCTCGGTTTAATATATGTACACCTCTCTTGTGAAGTGTGTTTATTTTCTTTATATGAACATCACTGGCATTGCACCAGAAAGTAGAAGCATAGCAAATGTGAGAGAGACAGTGTGCGTGGAAAACATTTTGAGGGCATCCACAGAAACAACGCACCAGAGCTTGTTAAGGAAGAAAAGGTTCCTAGAAACTCGTTTATAAACTGTATCAATGTGAGAGCGCCAGTTAAGTTCATCATCAATTACAACTCCAAGCACACGGTGTTGATGGACTTGAGCAATGCTAACTGTACCATGCATAAGATCAAGGCTCAGAGGCTGTCGCTGGTGTTTTTGTCTTGTGGTTATTAACATGCTTTTTGTTTTCTTTGTATGCAGTGCCATTCTGTTACAAAATTTACACCAATCATTAATATTTGCTATACTTTCTTGGAGTACTTTTCTTATGAGATTTATATCTGTATTACTGCTGTGAAGTGTTGAGTCATCCGCAAAAAGATCAAGTACAGCATTTGCCATTTTCTTGTTTGAGGTGTAATGGTAAATCATTAATGTATAGTCCAAACAGTAAGGGACCAAGGATAGAACCTTGTGGGACTCCACATTTTACAGTGCCTTGTGATGAATATGAACCGTTTAGGTAGACTGCTTGTTTCCTATCTGACAGACATGATGTAAAACAGGACACAGATGAGATATTTTGCAGGTAAATAAGTAATTTGTCTAACAAAATAGCGTGATCAACTAAGTCAAATGCTTTCCTGAGATCAAGGAATACCGCTTCAACCATATCACGATTGTTTATTGCTTTTAGCCAGGTATCACAGAGCCGGGTAAGGGCAGTATGACAGGAATGTTTAGGACGAAAACCTGATTGATAAGGATGAAAAATATTGTTTTCTACAACATATTTAAGGAGATATATGGGTGTGTATATGCTTTTCCAGGGTTTAGACAGTATAGAGAGAATAGATATCGGTCTGTAGTTGTCAAGGCTATCGGTGTCTTTTGACTTTGGTATTGGAATAACTTTAGCCGTTTTAAACACTGATGGGAAGGCATTCTTCCTGATAGAGAGATTGTATACATGGGTTAAACTGTTTACAATATAAGGAAGTGACATTTTTACAATTTGTGAATTAAGATTGTTTGTGTCCATTGTCTTTTTGTTATTTAGTTTAGAAATTAGTGCACCAACTTCAACGACCGTGATTACAGGTATATCAAACGAGTCAGATGGCAAAAGTTTCTCATTACAAAATTGACTGAGTACTTCAGGCACCTTATAGCCAATCTAAGAGAGAGAGAGAGAGAGAGAGAGAGACAGAGACAGAGACAGAGACAGAGACAGAGACAGACAGAGAGAGAGACACAGAGAGACACGGAGAGAGAGAGAGACAGAGACAGCGAGAGAGAGAGACAGAGAGACACAGAGAGAGAGAGAAAGAGAGAGAGAGAGAGAGAGCGGGGGGAGGGGGAGGTTATCAAAATGCAGTAATTCTGACTGAACGTGCAAAATATTTTTTCATCAACCAACATACATTTTGTTTTGATTTTCTTAATTATTTTTTTTAATAGTTTTTGTGCGGGCTCAGAATCAAATGAACATTCATGTCACCCACCACGACTGGTAGCTTAGGCCTGCAACTACAATATCTGAATTATTAATAAAATCCCATATGTTTCTGTTCGTTCTGGTAATTTGTCTTTTTTACATTTAGTCAAGTTTTGACTAAATGTTTTAACATAGAGGGGGGAATCGAGACGAGGGTCGTGGTGTATGTGTGTGTGTGTGTCTGTCTGTCTGTCTGTCTGTCTGTCTGTGTGTGTGTGTAGAGCGATTCAGACTAAACTACTGGACCGATCTTTATGAAATTTGACATGAGAGTTCCTGGGTATGAAATCCCCGAACGTTTTTTTCTTTTTTTTGATAAATGTCTTTGATGACGTCATATCCGGCTTTTCGTGAAAGTTGAGGCGGCACTGTCACGCCCTCATTTTTCAACCAAATTGGTTGAAATTTTGGTCAAGTAATCTTCGACGAAGCCCGGACTTCGGTATTGCATTTCAGCTTGGTGGCTTAAAAATTAATTAATGACTTTGGTCATTAAAAATCTGAAAATTGTAAAAAAAAATAAAAATTTATAAAAAGATCCAAATTTACGTTCATCTTATCCTCCATCATTTTCTGATTCCAAAAACATATAAATATGTTATATTTGGATTAAAAACAAGCTCTGAAAATTAAATATATAAAAATTATTATCAAAATTAAATTGTCGAAATCAATTTAAAAACACTTTCATCTTATTCCTTGTCGGTTCCTGATTCCAAAAACATATAGATATGATATGTTTGGATTAAAAACACGCTCAGAAAGTTAAAACAAAGAGAGGTACAGAAAAGCGTGCTATCCTTCTTAGCGCAACTACTACCCCGCTCTTCTTGTCAATTTCACTGCCTTTGCCATGAGCGGTGGACTGACGATGCTACGAGTATACGGTCTTGCTGAAAAATGGCATTGCGTTCAGTTTCATTCTGTGAGTTCGACAGCTACTTGACTAAATGTTATATTTTCGCCTTACGCGACTTGTTGTGGTACTGATTACGTCGCGATATCAAGGCATACATCGGTGCATATCTAAATCGTTGATATGCGCCGGCGTATGCAGTCAAGTCCAACCTACGAATTGTGTAATTGCACTTTGCTGTAATTGTATTGTCCGCACCACTGATAAACAGGACAAACGTACCTCTCTTTGCTTGCAACGTCATTGACGAGTTGTCCATTTCTTCAGATTATCTGTGACTGTTCTGGACGTCCTAATAGTTTGATGTACCACATCTGCTCTCAAACACGTTATCAAACAGTCTGTATAGCTATGCAGGCTCCTCCATCGTCCGTCTGCGCCAGGTGCATGAAATCATTCAGAGAATGTGTTTCTCTCCGCAGTCTCGCGCATGTGTAGAAAAACCACTCACAGAAGAACTGTCAGTTTGCTCTTTCTGTACGCCTTCTGGGCAAGTTCACATACTCACACGGGACAAAACAACAAACGAATGAGAAGCACCAGATCCTGTCACTGAATATAGCCTACCGGCATTATGTGTACAAAATCCATTTCACAATGGACACTGAAATCGACACTAGAGTAGCAAGCAGAGGCCGGTGTACAGCCTTTTATTATTACACGGTTAATCACACTGAGTGTATTGATCGCATTGTCAAAGACAACTTTGCCGTGCCGTGACGCAGTGATTGTCCTCCTGAACAAGCGTGCACGTTCGTTTTATATTCCTGCAGTGATATATTTACAGTCGAACCTGCCCTCGAGACCACCTCGCCATAAAGACCACCTGCCTATTTAGACCACCCATAAAATTCCCCGACGGTTTTTACGACTATATAAATCACCTGTCTAAAGAGACCACCTGTCTAAAGAGACCACTTTTGTTCAGTCCCTTGCGGGTGGTCTCTTTTAACAGGTTCGACTGTATACAGTTGGTTAGTTAGTTAGTTAATTGTTGCTTTTTGGGTCCAGCGGACCATAAAGGCCAAATCAGGACCCCTCGACATAGGCTTTGCGGATTGAGGTCTGTTAAACATGAGACAAGCAATACTGAGGAAAGAAATAAAGGCCCACTCCGCCTCAGTTCGCCTCACTGTCTCCGATCTGGTCAGGTTTTAATATGGGATAAGACCATCCCTCCACTTGGTCACATACCAAAACTGAGCAGTCTGTGTGCTCCCTGTGCTCAGCGGTTTTTTTTAAAGCAATAATGTCGTTTAAGGCACTGATACCTTTTTCGGATGACTTGTGTGTGTGTGTGTGTGTGGGTGTGGGTGTGGGTGTGTGTGTGTGTGTGTGTGTGTGTGTGTGTGTGTGTGTGTGCGCGCGTGTGTGTGTGCGTGCATGCGTCCGTGTGTGTGTGCATGAGTGTGTGTGTGTGAGTTTTATTTATTTTTGCTTAACACACACACACTCGTGTTTCTCTCGGTATTACATGGCTAACACAAAAGGTAAAAGCGAGGGAATCGTATATTTACTACTGTCTGTTCCCGACCAACACTTCCTTTAAGCCACAAAGTGACAACATAATATGCTACATTTCTTCACAAAGCAAAGATTTATCGTTGATTTAGTTCAACTCATCTGATACAGCCTGGTATACAGTGTTGCATAAATTATCATATGAATTATTATATTAATTAATTATTATTACGTTTAATAGACGAGTTCCGAAAATAACTCCGTCGGGTTTGTATGGGCCTGAGTTGTGGCAACATCTCTGATTCCAAACATTGGATGGGCCAGTCACTAGCGAGGCGGGGTGTGTTGGCCTGAGTTGTGGCAACATCTCTGATTCCAAACATTGGATGGGCCAGTCACTAGCGAGGCGGGGTGTGTTGGCCTGAGTTGTGGCAACATCTCTGATTCCAAACATTGGATGGGCCAGTCACTAGCGAGGCGGGGTGTGTTGGCCTGAGTTGTGGCAACATCTCTGATTCCAAACATTGGATGGGCCAGTCACTAGCGAGGCGGGGTGTGTTGGCCTGAGTTGTGGCAACATCTCTGATTCCAAACATTGGATGGGCCAGTCACTAGCGAGGCGGGGTGTGTTGGCCTGAGTTGTGGCAACATCTCTGATTCCAAACATTGGATGGGCCAGTCACTAGCGAGGCGGGGTGTGTTGGAAACACGTGGACAGGAGGAGCACAAGACAGGACACATCCTCGCTAGTTGATGGGCCCCTCCAACTGTTTGTCAGAGGTTTTGGCAAGAGTATTCACTCTTCCATAACCTAAACAAACTCGACGGAGTCAGTTGTTTCCGAAAATCGTCTCAGTGTTGCCCACGCAGGCCTTCGATCGATCCTGGCTGTGATGGCAGCAGTAATTTCGCGGCACAAGTTAAAATCAGCTTATCTGGTAATACGTATCAGGTCTAATCGGCTCTGCTGCACAAATCAATAACCAAATTAGCACCGAGAAACAGCTGTGAAAGCTTCTGGTGAAATACGTTGGTGTTCGAAATAAAATTATAAACCGTCTTATTGCATAATGAACATTATTTTCATTGTACAGAATTGCATCTATATATATATACGGCCGCTTGTGTCTGTGTGTGTGTGTGTGTGTGTCAGTGTGTTCGCGATGCACGGCCAAAGTTCTTGATGGATCTGCTTCAAATTTGGTGGGCATAATCAGGTAGACCCCGGACACAACCTGTTCGATGAGAATTTTCAACACGTGCTCTCAGCGCGCAGCGCTGAACCGATTTTGGTTTTTCTGTTCATCTTCCCAGATCCATTCCCAGTAACTCTTCCTTATCTTCCTTCTCCAGTGTTTTGCGTTTATCTCCCTTCCTTCGTGTGGCGTCAATCCATATTCCCGTTACTAATTTTAGAAGGTCACTGTCTACAACGCTTTTATCCCGGCGAAGCCGGATATTCCCGTTACTATTTTTAGAAGGTCACTGTCCACATTAACGCTTTCATCCCGGCAAAGCCGGGTATTCCTCTACTTCTTCCCGGCGAAGCCGGGTATTCGGCTCTACTTCTTCCCGGCGGCGAAGCCGGTGTCACGAAATTTTCTTTCGCCCAAATATTTTCTCTCCCCCACCAACACGTTTCACTCATTTTTGTACCAAAAACAATTCTCATGCAAAACCATCCTCTGACTTCGGGTTAGGGTTAAGTTTGGGAATGGGTTAGGTATGTAAACAGTTTTAAAATGCGTCAATTTCTGGCGATGTTTGTGAACTAAGAATTCAATCGACGCCGTCCGCGGGAATTCGGTATTAAGACATACCCGAAATCTTCGCGGTTTACAAACATCGCCAGAAATTGACGCATTTTAAACTTGTTTACATACCTAACCCATTCCCAAACTTACCCCTAACCCGTAGTCAGAGGATGGTTTTGCATAAGAATTGTTTTTGGTACAAAAATGAGTGAAACGTGTTGGTGGGGGAGAGAAAATATTTCGGCGAAAGAAAATTTCGTGACACCGGGTATCATTCGGCTCTACTTCTTCCCGGCGAAGCGGGTATTCATTCTAGTGTGACATAAATGCCTCCAAATAAAAAAAACCATATAAAAACAGCAACCAGTAAAACCACCTTTTCAATACCTTTGGTACCATTCTCACTCTGGCACCAGTCTGGCACGAGCATTCTCACTCTGGCACCAGTCTGGCACGAGCATTCTCACTCTGGCACCAGTCTGGCACGAGCATTCTCACTCTCAGAGCACCACTCTCTGGATTTCTAAATCTCGCACCATTACTAGTCTAGCAGTCACTCTGGAACAGGTCTGGCATTTTCACTCTGGCACTTCCGTTCTCACTCTGACACTACCATTATCCCTCTGGCACCAGCACTCTCACTCTGGCACCATCAGTCTCACTTCAGTGGAACCGGTCTGGGATCACCACTCTCACTCTGTCATCGTTCACACTTTGGTACCAAAATTCAGTGTCACTCCTGCACTGGTCACAGTCTGGCAACAGCACTCTCACTCTGTCATCGTTCACACTTTGGTACCAAAATTGTCACTCCTGCACTGGTCTGGCAACAGCACTCTCACTCTACGGTCATCGTTCACACTTTGGCACCAAAATTGTCACTCCTGCACTGGTCTGGCAACAGCACTCTAACTTTGTCATCGTTCACACTTTGGCACCAAAATTGTCACTCCTGCACTGGTCTGGCAACAGCTCTCACTCCGGCATCACGCTCTTTTTGAAAGGGCCCCTCGATCCTCCATTCAGTTCACTCCACACCCTCACAGACACTCAGTAACACACGAACAAACACACATGCACATCACGCTGGTACCAGTCGGGATACACACGTCCAGACACTGACACACGTACAGACACACAAACCGCACCCTGCACACAGAAATATGGACGAGACTGAGTGGGATTCGAACCAACGACTGACTTGGGACTGACTGAGTATACGGTGTTTGAATATTGTCGCTCTTATCCCCGCGGCCACTCTACTCGCTTGGCAGTCGGAGGAAAATTCTTAAATATAAAGATTAAACTATGCGAATATTCATACATTTTAAATTTGAAGTATGACTTGAGACGAATTTAATTATTTTGGTACTGAAACTGTCCGGCCTTTCTTGATGCCAAACAGCCTACATACATAAGTCATTTGCAATGCACACACTGTTCCTGAAAATTCAATGTGTTATCTTCATACAAAAGAAAAGACTGTTGAAATCAGTGTGTTCACCGTCTCAAGTGTGTTTGTGTTTTGTTCTCACAAAGAATGAACTTGATAATTGCAATACTGAAATGATTCACTGGATGCTGGGACGGTCATTGACTGATTTGTTTTGTTTTTGTTGTGATTTTTGTCGTCTTCTTCGGCTAGGACAGTATGTTTCAACTAGTAATTAAGCACATAAATCAGTATCTGCCAGTGTGTGAGTATGTGCCACGGCCGGTGTGTGTGTGTGTCAGTCAGCCTTGTGTGCCATGCACGGTGCCGTTTGCCGTGTGTGTGTGTGTGTCACCGTGAGTCAGTGTACTAGTGCGTGCCGGTGTGGGCAGTGTGTGTGTACTGTGTGTGTGTGTGTTTGTGTGTGTGTGTCACAGTGTGTGTGTGCCGGTGTGGGCAGGGCCGTGTGTGTGTGTCCGACACTGACTCCTGTGTGTGTGTGTGTGTCCAGCGGCATGAGGCTGACAGTGTGTGCGCCGGTGTGTGTGTTCTTCAGTATCAGTCACGGTGTTCAGTGTGTGTGTGTGTGTTTGCGCGTTGAGTTGATTAGTTAGATTATAATGCGATCTTGATTGTGTGTAAAGATATTATTTTGTGTGAGCTGTACTGATTTTTCACTTTTTCTTATATGCCCCCCCAAGAAGGACCGAGATTTAACCTTGAACCTTCATTTTGGCGGTTATGGTAACTGATATTGTTCTTTGTAACTCAGTGACACTGATAGGAACTTTTATTTTCACCTGTAGTGGTTGAGAGTTACTGTCAGACAAAGTTCCTACGTGACAGTTTGTTGGCAAGTCTATGAACTTCATGATGAAGGCTGCATGGGTTGTGAGCAAACGCGAAGAAAGGGATACCACCCATGTTTCAGCCTAGGACTGCGCAGAAGTTATTTGCCCTCGACACTCTCGGCGCTGTTCAATCACGTGACCTTTTGCTGACGTCACGGTAAATAAAGCCACGGGCTGAGCATCAACAGTGGTGAGGTTCCAGCTTTCAAGAGTTTGTGTCGAGGACTGTTTCAGTAAATTGTCTTCTGCTGCAGCCACAGTCGCGTTCAGCATCTTCAATGGCTTCTCAGAAGCCAACACAGGAAGGCGACTTAAACGGTAAATGGTTCCTGTCATCATTAGCTATGAACACAGGTGGTACAGAGCTGAATAATGGCAGTGATGGCCATCTTTGTTGTGGTCGTTGTGTTGTCGTATCATCTCTCTCTCTCTCTCTCTCTCTCTCTCTCTCTCTCTCTCTCTCTCTCTCTCTCTCTCTCTCTCTCTCTCTCTCTCTCTCACATTTGTACGATTGTGTTTGAGATGGTGTTCCCTGTTCCCGTCCTTTTGTGTGTTTTGCCCTTTTGGTCGAGCGCGGATGCTATTGTTTGGCACAGTGTTTACAATTTCGCCCCTACTATTTTAAGTAGGTGCACAGCTCCAGTTTCTAAAAGGAAGAATCCAAAGTGGTCAGAATAGTTATACGAGATGTTGTTGACAGAGAAAAGATCATAACTATGCCAGCTTTTGTGTTAAGTGATGTGTTCAGAGCATTCAGTAAGTATACAATAAATACCTGTATACATGTGTCTCAGTGCATCACATTCCTGCACACTTTCTTTCCTAGAATTGAAGAGCTCACTGGAATTGTAAGAATTTGAGAGTGGGGAATTAACACTTTCGGCAGCATATCTTTTTAATGGGCAGTATACTATAGCTGTCTGGTAATGATGCCTGCATTTTAAAATCCTAACCTCTGACTATTTCATGAGGTGTCATAGTGTACGTCTGTCCGAGTCGTTAATTACCCACAAAGTCAGTGTGTATATTATACGGTTGACTGGTTATGTAGTTCTTCTGTGAAATAAAAAGTTCTCTCAATCTGATTCTGAGCATAAAAGTGGGCTACAGGGGATATCCACCTCTCCCGATGACCTTTCTGTGGTTGGAAGGCAATGGCACATGCATCAGTGGTTCTGACAAGAAAAGATAATGGGCAGGTGTGCTTAGAAAGAGCTTAAGGAATGAACTTCCATGGCGTAACTGACTCCGTTTTGTCCCCCATGCATGGCTTGTGACGTCAATCAGAAGAGGTTGATACTTGTTTCATTGTAAATAAGAATTGATATTGACAGTGACAGCATTAGTGTCATTGTGGTATTGTAAGGGTGATTTTGTCTAAAATAAATATATCTACTTAAATGAATGCTTAAATATTCGCCGTAATGGCTTGAGATTTACTGGCCGATGTGAATGCGTGATATATTGTGTAAAAAAATTCCATCTCACACGGCAGAAATTAATATGTAAAGCGCTTAGAGAACGTTAAGCGCTATATAAATCTCCCATATAAAATCAGTTGCTGCTACATGTAGCTACTATTTTTGCCCTGAGCAGAGGAGAATACACAGGATGAGAATATTCCTTTTCGTTACAAAATTATATTTGGTAGAGCTACTACTAATACTAGAAGCTAGATTATTACATGCACAGCATTATTCTTACCCATATAACATTTAAGAGTAGAAGAACTTTACAAGTTGCTGTTGCAGACAACTTTTGTCCTAAAGAGTTTGGAGTGCATTTGCAGAGAGTAGTTTAAAGTTCAATTGTTGTGTATTTATCTGCTACTGACTTACACTTTCAGAATGCTGCTTTTTAATTCAACGACACTTTAATTTTTAAATTCCTGTATCACTGTTGAAACTGTTGTTGTGCTAAGATTAACTAGCAAAAATCCTATCCTGCAGCCTTCCGTTGTGTTGTGTTTTCAAATAAATGTTGGAGAGTCAGTGCAGCAGGGTTGTTTGATCATGGTGTTAGTGTTAGGTCGGTGCGTGTTGACAGCAGATAGATAAATTCCTCACTCAATTGAGACAGTTGTCAAAATTCAAATGATGAATTATTAAATGTCAAGGTATCCTTAGACAGTATTTTAATTTAAAAAATGAGGGATAATCACACCCCTTCCGTGTTGTTCTCAGGCTCCTGTCTTTGGTCATGGGCGCATACTTTTTTGATTTGAAGCATCCAATAGTTTTGACACGATCACAATGTAGGTGTAGGGGGTCTTTTTACCATCATTTTCCTAAAATCCTACCAAGCTGACAAAGTCGGGATATTTGGACCTATACATATTTTCAATCCAGGTCAAACTAACCTTTTGTTCTCTGAGGCTGGGTACATCAAGCCTCTCAGTATTTATTTATAAAAACCTTTTTGCATATATATATATGAGCCTGTGACAAAAGGTCGTTGACAATCAGGACTGAAAGTGACAAATTCCAAAATGGATTTAAAGTGTTCAGTTTGTGCTTGTTTTAAGTTGTGTCCTTTGGCTATCTGGAAACATGTGTTAAAAGATACTTTGAGCAACACTTGACATGATTTTATCAGTTGTTAGTCGAATAATTTGAGATTGTTGGTTGTGACACAAGACAAACTAGTTCACAAAATCTAAACAACGAAGTGACTGTGGTAAGATGAACAAAGTTAAAAAACAAAGGAATACTGTACTTACCAATACAAGAATCTTGTATTGGTGAGTACAGTATTCCTTTGTTTTTTAACTTAGTTCACAAAAATTAATGGCAAAAACATTTCCAAAGTTTAAAACAACAGTTAAAACTTACTGAAACAAAGGTATATAACTATCCCTGTTCAAATTCATCCAAGATTGTCGAAATATATTGTGTTTATATGATGTAATAATATGTCCACTGTGACAACCAACACTCACACATCTTGATTATTTCCACTCGCATCAAATAGAACACCAAAACTGACCTCAGTTTTTTTTTATATGTCAAATACCTTTATTTCCTTCAATCAACACACAAAATAATTGTCATAACATGACACCATGAACATGGGTACACATTTGTGCTGTTGGTTGTCGCTAAGGGGTCTTACAGAATTTAAAAAAATTCCAAAACTCCAAAAAACAATTGGAAGTGTGTGGGTTAGCCATCAATTTGGAATTTTTATTTTTTTTGGAAACTCAACAAAATATTATTTTGTAACCTTTCCCGCGCCTGTAGTGAGTGACATTCCTTGGTATTATTAATACAACGTTCAAAGAAAGTTAAAAAACAAAGGAATACTGTACTCACCAATACAAGAACGAGACAAGACGGTACGAATTTTCGCTTATGGAAGCTTCATCAGGAAAAACAACACAAAAGACAACAAAAAGCAGAAATTGTTTTAAAATTTTTTTCAAAGAAAGGGTAAACCCTGTTCAGTATCATGTCAACTTGCTAAAATAAGAAATGTGAATATAAAGCAGTGGCTGAAGGTTGAGAGGGAAGAGAATAAAAGACAGCAATTGAACTGTACTCACCACTAAACGTCCATTTACGGTAGTGGCGAGTACAGTTCAATTGCTCTCTGTTATTAAAATAAAAAACCTGAGTTTAATAATGTTCACTTCATGGTGTATGTGTGGCTGGTGGATTTGGACAACTTTTCCCGCATAGACGAATATCAAACCACTGAAAATGTCGACTTCAGAATTAGAGTGCATCTTTCAAACACCATCTTCTCTGTATGAATCCTTCGTCAATATGTACTGCCAACTTCACAAAAAGTTTTCGAGACAAGATCGGTTCAAGGCTGCACAGGCCGAGTGGATTGCTGCAAAGAAATCTGGCTGTGTTTGACGCCATGGAAAAGGAAATCACGACGACAGTCGACCCGGACACCCAGAGGAATAAGTTCCGTGATTTCTTCACAGTAAAGAAAACGACTACTGCCAATCAGCCGAGTGCTGGTAGGTTTTCTCTTCCAATCCCACTCGTCAACAGACCATCAACATCCTTGAGTCAAAGACATTTGATGGCCACCAGGTGAGACCAGTGAAGGTGCCATGCACAACTACGGTCCCTGGACTCCAATGGTACAACGACTACGAGAATGTCAAGAGATACTTCAAGGTGGGCATCTCCACAGTGTATTCCACCCCAGCCCTTGCCAAGATTGACAAGGAGTGGCAGCTATTCTCAAAGCACATTGACAAGCGCCACTACTCTGTCATCTTTAAGAAGTGTGGTGAACGTGCCTGCAGCCACTGCTTCCAACATCCCATCGAGTGCAGAGATGTGCTGGATGCACTTCCGACGCCTGAGAAGGGTGCGCTGTTCAATGCTCCAACGCCATCAGCAGATGACAGCCACTTCAAGACATACCTGGAGCTGAAGACAGCGGGCCCAGACACTGCCTACACAACATCACTGGGAGTTGGTGGTGTGACTGGCCGCTGCACTTAGCCAGGCTGCTGCTGGGTCTTCGGCTCTGCTGCAGATGGAAATTGACACGTGGCAAGCGTGAGTCTGACCGTGACATCGGCGGTACTCCACCAGCCAAAAAGACCAAATACTACACCACCTGCAGAGTTTGTAATAAAACCTTTTCCCAGCCCACACTACCTCAACAAGCATAAGACAGAAACTGGACATAAAAAGCAGTAGCAAGCGATTCCATTTTTTTTTGTTTTTGTTCTGTTGATTCCAATTTTTTTGTTGGAGTTTTGAAATGTTTTTAATTTTGTAAGACCCCTAAACAGGAATGGACATATTCTGATAAATGAAATGTGCAAGATTTGGATGTAAAACATCAGATATATCTCTGTAGCAGCTAACACACAAAGAGAATATATTTATACTTTTTTTTTTTTAAATAACATCCAGATTCACAGACATCAACATGTTGTCATATATATGTATCTCTCATGGGTATATTCAAAACAACAAACGAACACAAAAATAGTAAAGCTTTTGTGAAAACATTTTATTTTCTTTGCAAATGCACAAGGGTATACCGAACGACCTTTTGTCACAGGCTCATATATATTCTGTAATGTTATAGTGTTCAGGGTTTCATTTACTAGTGCACCTTCATCTCAAAATGTCCCATTGGAATTGCCTTCAGTGCGTCAAAGGGCGCACTGAGATAACGTACCACTGCGCCACCCCATGCACACTTTTGACGGGAGTACAATGTTCGGAATGAGCTTGGCAAAAACGCGCGCCAAGCCGAGCAACTTGCGAGTTTGTAAAATGCAATGTGATTTGCTTTTAAAATGTAATTCATTAGTATTCAACCAATTCTGCGAACTATCTGTGCTTGCGCGATTACCTCTGTGGAAACTGTCAACAGAAGCAATATCGATCGAAACACAGACAAACACACGCACACATGTACACTAACCGGATAAACTGGCAATCGTATGGCACTAAATATCACTCTTGCATCTTTCGACAACAGCATTTTCGGACCGCATGCTAGTGCGTTTTGCCTTCGACTATGTCATGTCCCATCAGAATTTGGTTGAGGGGGACAAATGTCCCATTGTCTTTTTCTTCCAGGCTAAACCCTGAGTGTTACTTGCAGATTCCTGGGTGGAGCTTCAAATCCAGCAACATGCAGGGGCTGGAACGGAACCCACTATTGAGACGCCGCATCCTTCCATCTACAATGGGAACCTTGAGAAGTTGCTAATAGAGGCTCAACGTGAATCACGCACACCATCGCATGCCAACAGCAAGGAATCCTCTGCAAGAGGGAGGTAGGCAAGAGGCGTTTTATTATTATTATTGTGTGAGCTCTTTTGAGTGCCTGTGGTCTGTTCTAAAAGTAGTTACAACAAGCGTATCATAGTAGTTAAAAATTAAATGGATGCGGCATGAAATACTGACTGTAATAGGCAGTATGTAATGAAAACTCGTGAGAGTTCGATTCTGCTAGCACTTGCTTTGAGTTTGAAGGCATGTCCTGTTTAAACTTAAACAACTTCACCATGAATGGAATTGGTCAGAATATTTTAGCATGGGTTCACAACACAATTTTGGGGAAAGGGGTCTGAATTGTCTCAGGGAAAGGGGTCTGAATTGTCTCAGGGAAAGGGGTCTGAATTGTCTCAGGGAAATGGGTCTGAATTGTCTCAGGGAAAGGGGTCTGAATTGTCTCATGCAGGCACTGCATGCATGCAGACTGGTTTCAAGGGAAAATAGTCCAGTGCCAGTTTATATGAGTATTATAATTAATATAAATAATGCAATATTATGAAATGACTTACATGTGCTTTGTGTTTGCTTTCTTTTGATGCCTCAAGTTAATTCGAGCTAAGAGAGAAAATTGCAATTTACATCCATAGATTATTGACAACCTATTACTGACATTTGTGTTATTGTTTGGCAGCCCTAAGAGTCCACACAGTCCTAACACAGAATGGGCAACTGGAGACTGGAGAACAAGACAGGTGGGTGCTTTGATCACAAATATACTCATAGGAAAAAGTTAGGGACCACTTACGCGAACAAACATAGCTTCCAAACCACCAAACAAAATTGAATCAAATTTGTAACATGTTTAATTCATTATCTCTGCGATCCTTTTTCAAAATATGGTGACATTTCATTCACGCATTACGTGTCAACAAGCTCTGAAACAAAATGGGGGTCGAAAACAAAATGTGCAAGTTCTGAACAGTTCAGTAATGGGTGTGTCCGCCGCGTTTTGCGATGCCTTCTGCAGTCCTGTTCCGCATCGAGTTTACCAGCTTCCTGCAGAAGGCCTGAGGAATGGCCTGCCATTCGATTTGCAGGAACTGAAGCAGTTGCTGCAGGTTCCTTGGGGGTGGGTGGTTGTTCCTCACTCGCCTGTCCAGCTCATCCAACAGGTGCTCGATGGGGTTGAAATCAATGCTGCAGGCCGGCCAGTTCATCCTGGTGACACCAGCCTGCTGGATGAAGTTGTTGACCAGCCTCGCTCTGTGAGGTGTCGCGTTATCGTCCTGGAACACAGCCTGCACACCAATCTGGTGTAGAGCGGGTAGAACCAAAGGGGCGACAATCTCATCTCTGTAGCGCTGGCCCGTCAGGTTGCCAACAATGTGGTAGGGGGGGGGGTTCTGTGTCGAAAACTGAAGGCCCCCCACACCATGATGGAGCCCCCGCCGAAGGCCACCCTCTCCTGCACCAGACCGTTGTTGTACCGCTCACCCTGACGCCTCCACACACGAGCCCGACCGTCATGATGGTGCAGATTAAAGCGGGACTCATCGCTGAACAGCACATCGGCCCATTGCTGGCGTGTCCACCTGGCATGGTTGTGACAGAACGCCAAACGAGCCTGGCGATGAGCTGCTGTCAGTCGTGGCCGTACAGCTGGACGACGTGATTGCAGGCCAACTTTGTGCAGGCGTTTGCGGATGGTTTTCGTCCTGACGTTGGTGTTTGTTGCCACCCTCAGCTGTCCCCTGATGATGTTTGCAGTGGTGCCTCGCTGCTGCAGAGCTTGTCTTCTGATGAAGCGATCTTCACGCTGTGTTGTCTTCCTAGGCCGTCCTGACCTGGGCCTCTCCAGAATGCTGTTGGTGGCCTGGAACTTCTGATGCAGCCTGACCACGACAGAATGGGACACTCCTAGTCGTCTGCCCACTTCTCGCTTGCTTACGCTGTCTTGCAGCCATGCGATGGCCCGGGCTTTGTTGAAGGTGTTCACCTTTTGTCTGGGAGGCATAGTGAGAAGATGGTGGCTAGCTGAAAATCGCGGGGCTATAAAGCCTAACTGGTGACAACAGTTCACTCTCAACACATCCTCCCTGCACGTGCATAACGAATTTTTCATCTTTCCCGCCCAGGCTTGCCCACGCGCCAGCATAAAAATGGTCCACTTTTTGCAGTTTGGGAGTTTCTGTCTCGTGCCCTAGCCAGGCCTCCGTGGATCCCGAGCAAGTTTCCTGCTAACACAGCATTGCTCACCCACTGGTGTGTACGGCCTGACAGCCATTTGGTTTTATAAAATTAGGAACAAGGAGTTTGGCACAGATGAAGTCAGCTGGTTTTTTCAAGGGCGGTCCCTAACTTTTGCCGTTCAGTATACATTAATTTTAGTGTAGCAGGTTTTGCATTTGTCGTGATTTTTACCTCAACTGTGTGATTTTTGCACAGATTTTAACAGTGTACTCCTAAGAATTGTAGTAACAGTTTGAGTGGCAAAATCAATCAATGGAATTTTGTGTCTTTGTAATCTGATGTGCAACTGTCTCTGGTCAAAGGAAGTACAATTGTGTGCACCTGCTTTACTGGTCCTTTTGTCAAACCATTTTTATCTTTTAGCTGTAGCACACCTGACCTAGTAGAGTTTTTCACGTGACATGTTAGACTGGAGACTTTGAGGTCCCTGAAGAGAAACAGGGAACATTGAAAAAAGAAAAATACACGTTCGCGGGTTAGGGGGAAGAATTTACCCGATGCTCCCCAGCATGTCGTAAGAGGCGACTAACGGATTCTGTTTCTCCTTTTACCCTTGTTAAGTGTTTCTTGTATAGAATATAGTCAATTTTTGTAAAGATTTTAGTCAAGCAGTATGTAAGAAATGTTAAGTCCTTTGTACTGGAAACTTGCATTCTCCCAGTAAGGTAATGTATTGTACTACGTTGCAAGCCCCCGGAGCAATTTTTTTATTAGTGTTTTTGTGAACAAGAAACAATTGACAAGTGGCTCTATTCCATCTCCCCCCTTTCCCCGTCGCGATATAACCGTCGTGGTTGAAAACGACGTTAAACACCAAATAAAGAAAGAACGTTCAGTCAAACCTGTCTAAAACGGCCACCCACGGCACCAACAAAAAGTGGTCGTTATAGGCAGGTGGTTGCTATGAAAAGGTGAGTTATATAGAAGAAAAACTTGTCGGGGATCCTTACGAGGGTCGCTTTCGAGAGGTGGTCTTAAGGTTAGGTTCGACTGTACTATCACAATGCACATTTTAAACATTTTCATGTTTTTTTGCAGGATCCTGGTACAGATTGGATATGGGACTGGTCAAGTGGGCCAGAGGTTCAGCCCACCGGGTGAGTGTCATTGGGACATTGCATTTTCTTTTCTAAACAAAGGTTGTCTGTTTCTATTGAACGCAAAATTCAGTGTCTGTGTGCCAGCATGTGTCTGTGTGAGAGATGGGCGGGAAAAATCATAATGCAATCAGGTGCCTGCATAAGAGTTTGTGAGAAACATGCTGCCACCTTGTGAGTGTCCATGTGTTTCTTTGAGAACAGGTTCAAAATGTAACCTTTGTACATATTTCCCCATCCTGCACTTGAATAAAAGTTTATTGAAGCCACTGAAGTACATGTATGTATAACAGTTTTTGAGAAACATTTGGCTACCACCGCTCACCAAGACTTCCAGAAGGTCTTCTCATTCCTGGACACACATACAAGTGAATGTAACAAAACTGTGCCGGCTTGTGGCAATGCATCAAGTAACAAAAATTAGATTTCTCGATTTTGGCTGAGTATGTGGTGAGGGTAGAAAATGTTTTGCCCCTGTGGATGGAATATTATATAAATTATGTTAAAGACACAGTAAGCCTCCCGTAAACCATCAGGCCAAAAAAAAAAATAGGTCTGTTTACGGTAACATAGGCCAAAAAAATAGGGTCGGTAGGTCGGGATTTTTTTTTTTTTTTTTTTCTCCAAAAAACCCATATTTTTACGTTGTTTTTTTGGGGTTTTTATTTTTTTTTTCCCAAATGCCAAAAAAAAGTCTAGGGTCGCGCGAAAAAAATAGGGTCGGTCGGGTTACCGTTAACAGACTATTTTTTTTTTTTTGCCTCACAGATACTGTCAGGCTTTTACACACAGTACAAACACCCTTCCATTTGAAAGCTCACAAAGCGGGAACATCCTAGGTGCCCTACATAAAGAGCTAGCAATTTGCAAAGAATTAATTTTGCGGATTGTCTGTCAGACAATCAGACGGTGCTTTGTTGCGCTTAATTCTGACCTAACTTTTGAAATCTAAATAATAAATTGACAGCTTGTTACACAAACATTCTTAAATCATAAAAGAAATCTTTTTTCATCAAGACAAGATCAGAATAATACGAAGTTTTGAAAGTTTAAAAAAGATAGCCCGGAAGCAGGGTCACGCAAGGTCGTGGTTCTCGTAGCAGACGACGCTGCCTGGCGCCAGTTCCTCTGAACCGTTAACCGCCACTGCTCTAGTTTGCAGCCGTTTCAATGTTGCATTTCAGATTCAAAGGTACACAATAACGTGCTATTGCAGATAAGCTTACAGAGATTTGCATTGAAATGACAAATTGGCAGCTAAATTGTGAAAAAAGGGAAACTGGATTACACGGGTTCACAATGGCTCAGAGGTAAGATAAACCACGCAAAAATAAATTCTTTGAAAATTGCTCGCTCTTTACGGAGGGCATCTAGAATGTTCTCAAGCGGTGAGTGTTTAAATGAAATGGTGTTTGTACTGTGTGTAAAAGCCTGACAGTATCTGTGATGGTTTACGGGAGGCTTTCTGTGCCTTTAACATGACTTCAGAAATGTGTCAGATGCATGAATATTTTATTCTGCATTTTTTACCTTATTTGTGTCAAGTAACTCACTGACATGTAAAAATGTTACTGTTTGCAGTGACTGGAGCGAAAAGTTCAGACACCCTGCAGGAAAGTCTCGTCGTCTGCCCCTCAGTGTACCCAAGGCACCCGCTAACAAATCAGGGATCTTCCGCCTGGAGAACTTACCAACTTTGCTTCTGACACACGCAGCCACCTTTTTCCTTGGTGCAGCTTTGTAAGTATACCCTCAGAGTTGGTTGTTAATCTTATTGTGGTCCATCCTTTTCAGATCTCCACAAATGTGACCCTCCACCACGGAATGAGTTACATGTCACCTTTGCATGATTTTCATATTTTTACATTTTCCTAAAGAGTTGTTTATGCTCTATCCAGTGGTGAACCCGTTTTAGAAAAGAGCAAAAACTGTTTGAGTTATAAACCTGTGACTAAGGTGACCCTCACACTGTTACCAGACACTCCCCGGACTTATATTAAGCCTAGCGCAGAACCGCGCGAGGTGACATGCGACTCATTTCGTGGTGGAGGGTCACAACTGTGGTCTACGGTGCACACACACAAAAAGTGTTGGATAAGGCAACCCTGCCAACTCGAGTTTTTTACTGCTGACCCTCAAACTTTTTTTTCCCCACATCAAAACCAAAATTGAGTTTCACAGACAATGGAACGTTTGGCGCTCCATATTCATGAAAAATAAAGCGTTGCAATCCATACCTACTGTACACAAAATTAGAATGAAACTATGTTTCTTGTACATGTTGCCCTCATCCAACATTTGTTTGACTCTAAAGAGGGCGAGTCTGAAGAAAGACGTCAATTTACGGTTGCTATGAAAGGAAATCTGATAAAGCAGGGTTTTGGGGGGGGGGGGGGGGGGGGGGGGGGGGGGGGGGTGGTCCATTGTACTGGGTAAATAATCCCTTTCCATTGAGGATGGATCACCACAATGCAATTACATGAACTCCACAGTTGTTCATAACTACGGTAGTATTATTGCGTATGTTAATGTTCATGTCTCTTTCCTTGCACGGGACTACAACTAGTGGTTGCTGTGTAGTGATCTGATCACAAGTCCATTAAAAAGGCAAAGGAACAATTGACCCATGAAGCTGAGTCAGTATTACAGAAGGGATGGACATTTTGATTTTTTAACCAATGTGTGGTGTGTCAAAACTGTTATTAGTTTACAGTGTTAAGCTTGTTTAAGCATTAAAATGCCAGACCCTACTAAGCTGAAAGTACAATAGCAAATGATACTCAGGATAAGGTGCTGTGATGCACCCAATGTAATCGTGTTATTAGCACATGATAATTATACGTTATTTGTATTTTTGACCAAAATATGACATTTTACACAGATCTAGGTGAACAATGACTATTGAGATCTGTCTAAAATGTCATATTTTGGTTAAAAATACATAACATTTATGTATCGATCGATTTCGGCTAGAATTCCTTTTAGTTTTTATGATTGAACGCACACAAACATGCACTATTTCATAGTCTCGGCTGGCCGCCAAAATATGAAGTTTTGTCAGCCTCTGACGTCACATGGCTCAAAGAGGGGAAATCCAGTGTTCAATCGATACATTAAGTTGTATTTATGTTTGCTGTTGTCCCATTGGGCATGTGTGATGAAAAGTCTGTTACTCAAAAGTTTTGTTTTACAAGGGTTTGCGTATAAATCTTTTTGTTGGGTAGGACGAAGTCTAATTGCCACAATCTGTGGGAACTAACACATCAAAAAGGTCAGTGTATCATACAAAACAAGGAAATCTGGACAAACACACAGAGAGCTCTTTATCTGTAGTTAGTTATAGATTAGTTGATTTTTCACAGTTTTATAGTGTTCTTTTGCTTGTTTTCCTTTTTTGCATTTTCAATGTAACCTCATTCATTTTTGTTTGGCTGTTGCAGTATGTTTATGTACCTGAAGAAGTATTGCCACTGGACTGTAGCTGTTCCATCGGCTCTGGACTGAATGTTTTGGGAAGCTGCACCAAGGCTTGGGACTGCTGATGAGATTCAGACAGACATGTTATTGACTGAGTTTGTGAGGGCTGATTTCATCAGTGACCTTTGATAAAACGAATTACAAGTAACAATAATAATATCTTGGGGAGTTGTGTTGAATTGGTGAATAAGCTGGATTTTATGCTTCAACCTGGACTTGCAATGTGTTTTGCGATTTGTAAAGAATTTCTCATTTTCGCTTCAGAAATGTCTGAACCATACATGTTTGAATTCTTTTTAGAAATCGTCCTGGTTTTACGCACCAATGTTCATACAGTTAAAGATGTCATGGTGACAGTGAATCAGAAATGTTTCTGATTATGTGTACATAAACAATATTATCTGGATGTTTTAACTGCTTGTTTAAGGTTATTAATTTGACAACTGTAGTGAAACTGTGAAATAAAGGCATTGTAACTGTAATTTATTCATCCCCAGAACTGTTTGCTAGCACAGAACAATTAAGATAAAGAACTCTCAATTTGAAAGTAAGGAAGAGGAATCTGTATTGAAAGAAGACGTATCAAGACCAAGGGATTGGACAAGAGCATGACATTTCAATGTTGCATCATTCCTTAACATATGTATGGTGTCCTTCTTTTTAGTGTAGGGAAGAAAACTTGCAATTTTGTTTTCACAGCAAGAGGTAAGAACAGTGTTTCCACTTCCTTGGGCACCATTGAAAACTACAGGCAACAGTTTTTAAAAGCGTCAAATGCTGTCTTGTATGCTATGCTGTCTTGTTGGGCGCCCTGTATTTCTTTCGTGGAAGTAGAAACAAGGTGTTCATGTATGATTGCTATATATATATGTGTGTTTGTGACCATAAAGCATCTTTGCAGACGAAGCAAGGGAGGTAAAAGATGAACGACAGCGTATGTGTGTGTGTGTATGCGTATTCACATGGGCGTCTCCTTAACTCATACACACACATACCTGCTATCCTGTGATGTAAAGAAAAGTTACTGATTCCCGAAAATGTTCAGACTTGTTGATGAGTAAACTTTGTCCAAGGACAGTGGATTTAGACTTTCATTTGTATTGATGTTTTGAGTGTACTGCTAATAAATTCTTGCTTACCAAGGAGCATTATCTTATTGCTGAGACTTTGCTTTGTGTTCTAACTTCCTCTGTGCGAATGGGCCATGTTGTTTGTTCATAAACGCTCAAAATTACACAACCAAGGCAACCTGGATAAATGTAACCAGAAGTAAGAGAGCTAGAAAATCCATGACATGGAACTGGATTAATGATATGGAACTGGATTTACAGCTGAATATGTTTATACTTTCTGTACTACTTATCCGGAAACAAAAGAAAGCTACAGTACACTATACACTAAACACTATGCACACATTGGGTCGTGTACGACCCATACTTCCCAAAGAAGGATTCAACATGAAAGGTATGGGTCGTACACGCCATCCAAATAGGGATACACAATTTGCGGCCTCTTCACAAAGTATGGGTCGTACACGACCCATGCCATCCGAATGAGGATAAACATCGTAAAATTCCTTACGTAATTCCATATGGGTCGTCCACAACCCACATTATCCGGACTGTGTAGTTCAAATTACGTCATCGTTTATTTGTCTGTTTACAAAGATAATCTTTCAAAAGTTGGGCAATGTGAAGGTCGTATGGTGATAGGAGATTACATGAACTCTCAATTAAAAACTTTAAATTGTTTCAGAGATAAAGACGATTTTGTGAGGCTCTGGGTCGTCCACGGAGCACGTACGGTGAAGGTTTAAAGTGCTGACACAACACACTCACACTGCACATGTTAAAGTGTAAACTAAATCATTTGACCTTTGAAAGTAAACACGAAAAACAAAATAAAAAATCCCTTTCCTATTAGTTAGACTGCTTTTTCTTAAAAAAATAAAAGTTAGCAAGCAAACATCACTACTCATTATTTCTGCTCAGTTTTCTCTTTCAATAATCATACCGGTTAGATGTATGTGAAATAGGGGAAGGGCTCCTAATATGGACCACTAGCAACTTTTTCTTTATTTAATTTTTGCTGAGTTTCTAGCACAGCTTGCTAGCTGCCATTCAACTTGAGGGTACCTTAGACAAAAAAACAACCACCATGCAAAATATTATACTTGTTGGTGATAAAACAAGCTAGTTATTAGCTATAATAAAAAGGTGGTCTATATTAGGAGCCCTTCCCCTACTTTAATGATGCGAAGGCTTGGCTGGGTCGCATGCCTAAAGACACGTGCGCATGATGATACGTGACGTTTGTGTTGACACAGACGCATAGAAAAAGTTCCAACTTGAGGATCTGTCCTCACCGGGTTCAGACATCAAATATTATACGTTATTTGCGTGTTTGACCAAAATATGACATTTTACACAGATCGAGACAGTCATTGTTCTCCGAGACCGCGCTAGCGGTCGAGGTGAACAATGACTGTCGAGATCTGTGTAAAATGTCATATTTTGGTCAAACACGCAAATAACATTTATGTATCGATCGAATTCCTTTCAGGTACTTATGACTTTGTTGTTGTTTTGACGATTGAACGAGCACACACACACATGCATGCAATCCACATGTATGCAATCAAACACATAAGCTTCATATTTGGGCGTTTCAGGTTGACCGAAACTTCAAAGGAACTACAAAACACACGTCATGTACTCACTTTGTTGTTGTTTTGACATTGAACAGCACACACACATGCAATCAAACACATGACGTTTTTTTTTTTTTTAGTTCCTTTGAAGTTTCGGTCAACCTGAAAAGCCAAATTATAAAGTTTTGTCGGCCTCTGACGTCACATGACTCAAAGAAGGGAAATCCAATCTCCAATCGATACATTTTTCAATGCCTAGGTCGGACAGCCGGTCTGGACAATTAAGGCAGGGCAGGTAGAACAGCTTGACGTACGATGTGCTAATGTACACGTCTCTGTCGGACTGGGCTGGACAGGTAACACGGAGAAAAGTGGTCTACCAAGAATCAAGCACGTCCACCTAAAGCGATCTACATTACGGTGACTTTGCAGAACAGAAACGCACTTCTTGTTTACAAAGTTGCTAGGTTCATTCGCTCCATTATCTCTAACAGTCTGTTGGACACACATGTACATATATAGTAAGCCAAAACGAAAGGACAAGGTAACAGACGTGGCAAGTTGCATGTACGCTGAGCAACTGATAAGCAGGCGACTCGTCAGTAAACCGAGACGTGACGGCCGACCCACCCCCACCCACCCAACCGCTGCAGCAAGCAAAAAGTAAGCCCCCCCCCCCCCCCCCAAACAACTTGAAAAGCAAAATAAAAGCACCCAAATAAACAAAACACAATGCATGAGGTAGCGGAAACCAACGTCGATTCTTTGCTCAGGGATTTCCATATTTTGCAAAAGTGATCGAGTCTCTCAGGCGAATATTTGGAATCTTTTATTCGTTTCATATCTTAGTTTTTTCAGTTTTTAGTGCAAGAAAAATTCAGTGCTGCGGGGGAAAAACCCACATATATTATTATTGTCCTCCAAGGATACCCCAAATCATGAATGTTGATGAGTGCTCACTGAGTTTGGGTTGGACCAAAGTTTCACCGACGGTACAGCGTGATGGTACCATATAGACCTATATCAGATTGCCTGCACTAACAACAAGGAACTTAGTCGATAAATATCGACAGGGGGCCGACTAATGGTTTAAATGTGAAATGTGTGTATAATAATGGGTGTGGGTCTGAAATGAAGTTAGGTAGTAGTTAACATTTGTTTTGAATAATTATTGGTATTTTGACAATGTGGGTAGCATGGAAATGTAAGCATTTGAATGTAAGTCTTAGGTACCATTGTACCCAGGAAGAGAGACCAGAGATTGCAATAGCTTGTGTGGTCTTTGAGTTTTGTTTTTGGAAAGATATTGTTAAAGAAAAAGAAGACAATTACAGTAATGCAATATCTATTGTGAAAACCAACGATTGTACAAAGAACATGTGAAGCAACATTATGTCTATGATGGTGTGAAGAAAATTAGTTATGATTTATACTATTATTATTTAGACTTGAGACTGACAGTGTTGTGACGAGCGTTGGCTAATGGTAACGAGTACATATGTGTGTAGTTGTGGTGTGTGTGTGTGTGTGTTTGCGCGTTGGTTTGGATTATGGGTGTAATTTGTAAAACAGATGTGACAGTAATAATGGAGTTCACATCAGTGAGGTTAGTTTGAAATGGAACACACGCACGTTTTTGAAAAAACAATATGAAATTTTGAACCATGAGATCTTTATTAAATAATAAACTGAACATCAGCAAAACATCAAAGCAATTATTAATAAGGTTTGAAAAGCTTGACTTACTATGTTAAATAGTGGATTGAAGGCTGAAAACGTCATTTACAAATTACATCTGAGATAGGGAGGGCGGGTGGGGGAAGTGCTGAAAGTGTGGATGAGAATAAAAATAAAAAAATGCTGAGTGACAACAGGGAGGTTAAAGGCTGCCCTTTTCGTAGCGTTCATTAATTAATTCCTATTGTTTACATGTGCCAATAATGTTATATAAAACTGTAACTAAGGGGACATAATAACGATAGGCTGTAGCTTTCGAACACAGAAAAAATTATTTCAGTATTGCAAAGTGGTTTTGATAGTGTCGAATGTAAACAGAACAGTCTCAAAGTGAAAGTGGATGTTTTCCGGAAATTGCGAAGTTAACAAGAATACCGGCAGAAAAGCGCGCTTTCCTGCTTAGCACAATACGCTACCGCACTAATCTGGCGTGTCAATATCACTACGTTTTGGACGTGGAAGGTGAGCGATTTCCTTCCGCCCTCAGCTAATTCAAGAAATCACCCCCCTCCTAGGTACACGTGCACTCAAGTTAACCTCTGCTTTGACCTGTGTGCCAAGAGTCAGATTTTATTTATTTATTTTATTTATTTATTTATTTACGAGGATTTATATCGCGCACGTATCTCACCACACAAGGCGACTCAAGGCGCATGTTACCTATTAATGCCGTGTGAGATGGAATTTTTTACACAATATATCACGCATTCACATCGGCCAGTAGATCGACTGCCTTTAGGCGCTGCATCCACCTTTCACGGCCTATTATTCCAGGTCACACGGGTATTTTGGTGGACATTTTTATCTACGCCTATACAATTTTGCCAGGAAAGACCCTTTTGTCAATCGTGGGATCTTTAACGTGCACACCCCAATGTAGTGTACACGAAGGGACCTCGGTTTTTCGTCTCATCCGAAAGACTAGCACTTGGGTTAGGAAAGGGGGGAGAAAATAGCGACCCAGGGTCGAACACGCAACCTCTCGATTCCGAGCGCAAGTGCGTTACCACTCGGCCACCCAGTCCCAGATGAGAGAGAGAGAAAGCGAGAGCGAGATAGAGAGAGAGAGAGAGAGAGAGAGAGAGAGACACACACACACATAGACAGAGACAGACATAGAAAGACAGAACTGAAGCGGAGAGACTCAGAGGGAGACACAGATAAAGACATACATACAGAGAGAGAGAGAGAGAGAGAGAGAGAGAGAGAGAGAGAGAGAGAGAGAGAGAGAGAGAAAAAAAAGTAACTGATCTCGTGAGAACGGTTGAGGCCTTGCAAGGTTTTGACGGCAACAATAATTATTGTAGTTCTCTAAGACTTTATTTCTGTTTGATTTTGTAATATGTTGGGAAGACATATTTATCAATTGATCAACAAAATACAACATAATACAAAACGACACAACATTGTTAAAATCATTATTGGCCAACGTTGAACGTTTACGAAGGCCTCAATCTTCCCGCGCCGTAGACCAGATTAATAGGTGCTTGACTTTGGTATTTTGATTTACATAACATTAAACCTTTCTTGGGGTTCATGGTCATGGCAACAGCCATATTAATATTATATGATGTATGATTTTATATTTCAGCATATGTGAATTACATGTCATCATACCAAACTGTCATACATTTTTATTCCTACATTATTCTGATTGATCACAACCAAACCTACTATCATTGGACACATCCAAATGCAAGCGCCTGTTTTTATTATTGACAACTTGCCATTGAGCGCAACTTGCTTGGATCTCTTGTTTGGCCTGTAGGTAAAATGTACAATGTATTTTCTGATTTGTGCACAAAAGCTTTTCTTTTTCTTCTTTTTTTTTAACATAACAATGTTTAATGTCACTGTATGTTTGAAAGACCATGGTCACATTTGTAAAACAAATGTTAAATTAGAAAATAAATAACATTTTGGTTCATGATTTTTCCCACACCTGTGCTGAAAACAAGACATAAAAATTTTGGTATATAAGTCACTCAAATGCAGAGTAGCATGAATGGTTTGAGTTTGTTGCGGTTAACCCTGCACAGTTCGGCCTTTGATGTTTTTGTTGAACAATTTTGCCGTCACACCTCCCATAGAGTGACGTATTTCACAACTTCCTGTGTTACACAAACTCAGTGATAACCAATTTTGCCTTCACCCCTCCCATAGGGTGACGGATTTCACAACTTTCTACTGATGAACAATGTTGCCTTCACCCCTCCCATAGGGTGACGGATGTCACAACTTCCTGTGTACACAAACTGATGACGTATTTCACAACAAAATGGCGCTGCCCATGGTCAACCTCGAAACTATCCGTATAGAATGGGGGCCTCCTGGCCCTCATAATAACTTGACAACGCAAGTTATTGTCCATTAAAATAGGTACATTGTACACTAAAAATGGAACATTTTCTTTGACGCACCCACTCAAACATGCCTGTAAACGATCATAAGACGCAAATAATAAGATTATAGGGATATTCAGTCAATATAAAACAAATACACATGAAACCGTAATATAATAGCCCTGTGATAGGCAGTCAGTGGAAGCCCGCAGTAGATATGACTTGGGTGCTGTGAAACTGGAAACTATAAGACATAAGACATAAGACATAAGACTTTATTTCAACCATGTGCAGTACACTAGGGACATGTTTTGGCCAGAGTACAATCAATCAATCCATACACGCCATCGCTTGCAATCTCAGTCACACACACGCTCACGCACGCCCGCATACATTCCCCACACAAAACCCACAACAGCACACACGCGCAAGCATGCTCCTCCTTAACAAAACGTGTTTAACCATCAATTGTACATATGCGTAAGATAAACAGTATAGAAGTATCAGTAAGAATTATATATGTATCAGACATCAGTTATGACGACAATAACTAAAATCACAAGGGCAGCTGTCAGGTTGTGGCTCTCAAAATCTGTTCCTTAGAATGAGTTATCATGTCAGTAACTGAAACTATACTTAAAAGTTACTTGGTGATTTTGACAGCTTGATAACACAAGTCCGAAGACTTTAGACATGCTACAATGTCTTTAATCGAAGAAAGTTTGCATTCTTGGCCGAGTCAATGCAGCCCGCTCGAAAATTACTTCCCTTGGACGCGTGACGTCAGCCGCGGAATCGGCCGGGTTGAACGGTGCTCTCTTTATGCCGTGTAATGGGCGCAATCGGGTTGTCTAGTCAAGCCCTCAAGCATACTTCACGGGTAGGTGAAGAGAAACTTAGGATGGGGTGACTTCTCCCAGGCCAAAATTTCGCAGTAAAAAACGGAGTTCATAACATGTCTTCCGTCCCCCTCCTCAGTGCTTTTGTTCCACTTGAACCCTGTTTTTGTTCAACTTACCACAGTCACTTCGTTGTTTAGATTTCAACTTATTGGCAGATATTGTCACGCGTCGAGGAACACACACACACACACACAAACACACTCACACACAGACAGACACAGACACACACACACACACACACACACACACACACACACACACACACACACACACACACACACACACGTGTTATCACACATATACACACACACACACACACATACGTGTTATCACACACACACACACACACACACACACACACACACACACACACACGCACACACGATAACCATCACAAACACAGTTTGACAAATTCATCTTTGATTTTTTGCGGCCGAACCCCCCTCCCCCATTTTCCACACTAGATCCACTGTTTCATCTTTGTCTCCGTCTCTCTTCCCTTTATTTTATCTCGTCTATCTACTTGAGTGAGTAACTGAAGATGTATTATCATCATCTCTTTCCCGGCTAGATTTTCCCACCGACAGAGTTGGCTTTTGTCTTGAAATCAGTAGGGGGGGCCTACCTCACACGTACACGGTAATTGGTGTGACACCTCAAGCGGACCTTCTTCATATGTGTACAGTGTCTGCTGACAAGGGACACGAGGGTCTGTGGTTGAGCAACTTTATGGTTTAACCGGGTGGACTGGAGGAGTAGCAACACTGAGCATGTGAACCACTTTAGAAATGACTTGTAAAGGTTGCAGTCGGTCAGATCAAAGAAGAGAAAATGGGAACGTGGGTCTTGAGAAGATACCACCATCCTAATACTTTACTTTGTGCAAGAATCAATCACGCGTACAGCATTACATATGTCCAGCTGTAGTCTACATTGTACTGTAAACTTCACAGCCGGCGGCCTTATCGGCTTCCTCGAGTGACGTCACAGCAAGGCTAACGCTGCGGCGTCTTTCTTGTGCTGACAGAGTTGTCGGTCGCGGATTTTGAGTCAACTGCTTCGTTTTTTTGCCGGATTGTGAGAACTAGCAGAAAGTTTCACGCATTTTAATGGTTTCAAACTAATGATGAAAGTGTCTTCTTCTGGACCAAATCAACAGTCTTTAGTTGAATCAACTCGGAAAACTCTTAAACGCGTTTTTGCACGCGACTCCGCGCATTTTTGAGACCAGGCAACCCGACAGCTGCCCTTTAATAACAGCAGCTTGAGAAATACTGTACTATTTCGATTTGTAACACGAATGCCAAACGCAGTGTGATCATGGACTGATCAACCGGATACGAGTCGATACAAATTGCGGGTACGAGCGCTTACAGGTGAAACAGTTCGTCGAGCTTGCTTCCTCTACTGCAGAGAGCTCTCATTCGCTTCATCAGTGGAATGAAAAACAAAACTTACACTCATCAATACAGTGATTTTCTCTCTTAGTAAGTTAATCAGAATTAGTTCGAACACAATTCCTCCTTTGTGTGTTTGTGTTTATTTAAACAAAAATCGTGTTATTATAATTAATTTCTTTTTGCTTGACTGCTGCATAGCAATGACGTCACTGTGGGAAACATGGAATGTTTGGTGTACTGTGCAGTATCCTCCATCAAAAACAATACTTCCAGTCACAGTTTGAGACTGAATCAGTAAGTTTTATGATAGGAATGGACTTCGTTTATGAGGCGGGGTTGGGTTCAAGAAGGTTGAAGGGTCATGACAGTGGATTTGCCATTTTAATGATGTAAGGGCATGCCTTTGGAGGAAAGACGTCCAGATTTTTACATTTTGTTGTTCCATTTTCAGTGTCTTTGTGTATCCTAGGTGTATAATGACACATGCGTGACTTTCGTCGCAGACACGGGGTACACAAGCAAAGAACTGATCTGTTTCTGTTCTTCGAAAAGGAAAAGATTGTGTAACCTGAGTAAGTAAAGTTGAGTAACACTAACTACTTTCCAAGAAAAGCAGCAACTTGCGAAGTAAGGCAGAGAGGGGATTTCCTTCTACCACAACTGAGTGTATTTCCTGCAGGTGCACTTCCTGGAGGGAATTTTCTCGGTTAGCTGGGCTGTGTGGACTTCCTGGTGGTAAAGAGATTGACACACACATATGTCTCACCCCTTTCGCAAGACAGTAGTGTAAATTGCTGAGTTCACTGTTCAGTTTCATGTTGGTAAGACTGAAGTCATTCTATGCCTCCATTATAAAAGGAATGCTTTATTTGACTTCCAAGCAGGAGGTTGCAATGAACATGTATTAAACTTAAAGCAAACGCAATACTGCAGGATGGTTGTCGAGTTGTCATTACATTTTTCATTGTTTCATTATTTTTTGCACTTTGGATTGAATTTTTGTGTTGGAGCCTTGTAAAATAGCAAACTTTTGGTAGAAACGTTATTTTTGAGGGTGTATAGCGAAGTGTCACGTGGCCTACATATCAGGGTCTGAAAAAAGTCACTGGGTACAGGGTCTTTGGTTCGTTTAGCGGGTAACAGTTTTGAAAATGTATGTGAAGTGATTTTTTTAATAATCTTCCTTTATTAATAGAAGTGATTCATCCGAAGAGATTTTTGTTGTTACAGCAGTGGAGGTGACAACTACAAGTCACAATGAATTCGGGCAACACCAGACAGGGCTCAGGAGGAGAAGTCACCAAGGAGTCTGCAACTGAGGAAGGAAAGAAGTGGCCATGTGAATATTGCACCTATGAAAACTGGCCTGTTGCCAAGCGCTGCACCTTGTGCCATGCCCCGCGTCCCCCGCAATTTATCACCGACCATGTCAACGACGAACAAGACATCTACAAAATGGCAGCCTTGGTGCAAAACAAAAACAGTGACAGCTCTGCTGGAACAGGAGGAGGCACTGCTGGAACAAATGTTGCAGTCCTCAGCAGTAGCACAAGCGTGGTGAATGCAGGGATCGGGTGCAGTGGAATCGCCAGCAAGTGGGCGTGTAACATGTGCACTTTCCTGAACTGGCCTCGCTCAGCGCGATGTATGCAGTGTTTAAGCCCACGTCACAAAGCCTCACCTCCTCAGTCCAGCCCATCAGGAGATCCTGCCAAGGCCAACTCGTTGTCTGATGTTGGTGTGGGATGTAGAGGAGGGGGTGGGGGTGGACGCAGCACCCCTAATCGTAGTGCCACCAATTCACCGGAGCCAGCAGGGTCTCTGAACAATGACATCAACAGGGCTCAAGCCACGCTGGGCAAGAGTGCTTCGTCAATTCTCCCAGTCTCCAAGGCGTGCAAGTGGTCATGCAGAGTGTGTACCTATGAGAACTGGCCACGGTCTGCAAAGTGCATCTTATGCGGCATTCCCCGCAAGCAGACTCTGTCAGACTCCAACATTCACGGCAGAGTGACTAGCAGTGTAACTGTAACCACAGTTCTTTCTCCTGTCTCAGTCAGCAGTACCAACAGCAAAGCAGGCAGGAGAGAGCCTAGTGGTACTGCCAAGCGTCAGGGGTGGACCTCCCTCACTTCTTCCCGCGGCCTTGATAATTCAGAACGCAATAAACAAGCAGAGGCGACAGGTGCTGGAACTTCTGTTGATGACTCTCAGTTGAAACTGTTGAGAAGGCAACTGCGTGATAAAGACTGGCTGTGGTTAAACGCGTGCAATGGGGTAGTCGATGGTGACCCAAATGCCATTGAGGCGTTCATTGCAGCAGGTGGCAACCCATCACGGCAGCTAACAGCGGACGAGGTGTTGCTGTTGTCACGTCCAAGTGCTTTTGAGGTGGGCCACACTTTGGTGCATTTAGCCTTACGATTCCACCGCGAAGACATGCTAGCCGTTCTGCTGACTGCTACAGATGCAGCAGTCAAGTCTGTGAAACGTCTTCCATGCCATGCGTCACCGGATCTTGCATCGGACATTCGTCGTCATATCGCATCATCGCTGAGACAGAGAAAAGGGGATTTCCCCTGTTTCTTTTTCAGTGACTGTGTGACCTTTGCCTTGCCAGCAGGTTTGTATTCAGTGTACCTACCTTGTGTTGGATAGTGACTGTGTGTTGCCGCAATAACCATTCTGGTTTTTCTGGCTTCATTTCTTTTCCTTATTGTTCACGTTTGTTTACTAGTTGGAGTAGGACTACGAGATCTAGAAGGCCTCGGCGAAAGAATTTTGTTTTGTACAATGAATGCTCTGTGGAGGAAAAACAAAAAAAGGAGAGAAAAAATGGGGTGAAACTAAGGTTGGGGAACACGGAGGATGAGTATGCAGGAATGTGGACGGGTACTGGCCATCAACATCATATTAAGTTTTAACGAAGAAATGTGATGTACAAGAAAAATCCCTCAGTCGGGATCAGATTTTGCAGGGGTAGATCACTTTTTAATTAGATGTGCTGTGTTTGTATGAACCATGCTCCCCAAACGAGCAATGTTGAATAACACCATTATTTCTACCTGACTGGTATAGATTGTGGAGGGGTTCAAACATTTTCAACAGTTTACTGTGACTTCCACGGGCTATGACAGTGACACACATTATTTTGACAGTGTAGTTAAAAGTATGATTCAGTGAAGGTTAAGAATAATGAGAGAGGTGACGACACATCATAATCAGCATTGTTTGGTAAATCAAAATACTCATCAGACTCAGTGTAAAAACTAAAATTTAAGAAAAGTGTTACCGTATTTGACGGATTACAAGCCGCACCGTTTTATAAGCCGCACCCCTGACTTTTAACAAAAAAATTGGGACGAGCCACGTATAGGCCGCATCACTATATTAGCCGCCGTCGAAAAAAATATAATCAGATCGTGTCAATCAATCAAAACAACCAGGCAAATGAAAGTACGGTATCTGGCGAAATCGGCTTCGAGAATAAACAAGTGAAACAAAGAAGAAAAGTGAAAAAGTTTGAAGAAAAATATCACACACACAATTTGTAACCAACACACACTTGTAGTCCCACCCGGAATAAGCTTTTTTTGGATGATTTACGACTTTTGCGCACATTTCGAGCAGACGAAAACACAACATGGCGGCTCTCGCTCCCCCAACTATCGCGAGACACAAAAAAACGAAATCTCGCTCGCTCGAGATCCTGATACATCCGGTGTTTCTCTGTACGCTACCTTGTCACGACGACTTGTTGACAAACGAAGATTCGCGAAAGAAAGAGAAAAGCGCTGAGTCTTGAGTAGAGAGCTAATAGAGTACCGGTAATCGCTAATCGAGCGAAATGAAAATCCGCGGTGACTTCCATTAGGTGAATGCTATTCAAGTTCAGGTAACGTTTTAGCCGCATCTTTTTATAAGCCGCAATGCGATTTTTTTTGATAGTCCGTCAAATACGGTAGTCTGTTACTGTTAGAAGTTAACCACCATTTGAAAAACAGTATGATTCCTGTAGATCACAGATGGCATAGAGTTACATTCTGTTGCTATGTTGTTTTAAGACCTTTTCGTTCCCTAGTCTCTATGCCTTGCGTAGATAATTGGTTTGACTTTCTTCTCGTATGTCAAAGTTGCAAAGTTTTGCCTATTGTGATTTTTTGTCGATTTTTCATTTGGCTCTTCCGTTTTTGTCTGGTCGATTTTGAGGGTACCCTTACTTGAGCGGTGGTCACGTGATCCCTGTAAAAGAAATTTAATCCACATGGTGATCCTGAAGGTTAAGTGAACGCCCTTCTCTGGCATATAAAGTGTCAATAAAATGACACGGGGATTAATGGTTTAATTTGGGTTTGAAATTTGTTGCAATAATTTTTTGGCCAAGTTTATTTTGAAAGGTCAAAAAAAGTTATAGGGGATGGGGGAAAATAGGGTCCGTTGGGGAATCTGAATCTGATGTATTTCAGTGTGTTTGAGTGACTGAAAGGTTCAGCATGCCTCGACGTTCTTGTTTTGTTATTTCATTATTCTAGAAACTCTCTACATGGTCAGTAGAAATGTATCAATTTAAAAATGTGCATTTTCAGATATAGAAGACTTGCCCCGACAAGTTCAGGAACTCCTGATGGATGAGTTGCTGGATCGTGGAGTACAAAATGGTAAATCAGTGACAATTTGTGCGTCAGTTCTGTCCTCGCATGGTGTATTTCGGCTGTTTGTTTGCCGTTGAAAAACATGAAAACACACAACAAGAAGACTTTGAGAATTTGTAATTGTTTTCTGCTGTTTCTGTTAATGTCAATTGTTATTGACAATATTTAAAATTTGTCATCATTTTCACGAGTTTTCATTCACAAGCAGCTGGGAAATAAATCTCATGTTCCCCATGCAATAAATCTCCGGTTCCCATAGTTGCAGGAAGCAGGTTACATGGATAATCAAAAGCAAACCCAATCGAAACGCTTGGGGATTATTCGGCTCTTTTCACCTGGGCAGACAGACGACACTGCTTCGCAAAGTTCTAAGCACTAACTGGCAAACAGAAAAGTAAACAAAAAACAAAACTACTTCATGAAAGGAAATTAATTCATGCTTTATCGCAAACAAATTAAACCTAGCAATATGGTTTAACCTCTCACAAAGTCATGGAGTGCGTGTATCTCTGTTTCGATTACAGGCAAAGACGTTCGGAGAAACACGAACGTCAAATCCAAGTCAAACCAATTGACCCCTGACACACACATTTTGACCCGTGCAAAAGACGTATCGATAAACTTAGCGCAAATAAAAAATAATAATACAAAAGCAAGAACATAGCATTGCAACAAGAAATTTAGACATCTGACAAAGCCAAGCAAGCAGAATGACAAGTCTAATGAAAAACAGAGAGGCAGTGAGAAACAAGATCGCGATTATCTTCCTTTGCTGCACGACGCAAATCTTCTGTGTCCTTTGACCCAATTCGTGCCATGCTGCACGATGCAAATCTTCTGTGACCTTTGACCTAATTTGGCTTCAACAAATCATCTCTTCTAATTATCACTGAAAACCGAGAGGATGGGGGGGTTGAATACTGAGAGGGGCAGGGTGGGAGGGCGATAAAAATGTAATGGAGAGACATGTGTATCGATAAGATTAAACCGATTTGCAATAACACAAACAAGAACAAAAACAACAGTGACCTATGACACCATGCAATGAATATTTAATCGATAATATGATCGTCTGCGTTGCAGGTGTGAATTGTGATCTGCAAGGGTGGGGGAGGGGAGAGCGTTTGATCATTGATGTGTTTGTGTTGGTGGATTATGAGGGAGGGTGGGGTGGGGGAGGGGAGAGCGTTTGATCATTGATGTGTTTGTGTTGGTGGATTATGAGGGAGGGTGGGGTGGGGGAGGGGAGAGCGTTTGATCATTGATGTGTTTGTGTTGGTGGATTATGAGGGAGGGTGGGGTGGGGGAGGGGAGAGCGTTTGATCATTGATGTGTTTGTGTTGGTGGATTATGAGGGAGGGTGGGGTGGGGGGAGGATGGTTGTCAGGTTTGGGTGTGGGTATGAAACGAGCAAAACAATACCCACACCACACAAAGTCTTGGGGGCAAAAAACACTCGCATCTGTCCGCACAATATTATAAGCACCAGCAACAAGAAAGAAAGGTAACAATAGAAAAAGACTCATCTTTGCTTCTTGCTATTCCTTGCCCCCGACTCGATTGTCACACGATAATCAACAGATATGTTGTGAGATGTCAACGCTTGCAAGCAAATCACCTCGTTTAAAATAAGACGATCCATTCGCTCGAATGCAAAATGTAGGCACTCTCGTCTCAAAGACGTTTACTGCTGGCTTCACACACCATTCTGTAGTCGGCACCTACAGAACTTCGCATACAAATCTGACATACTTGTCTCAACATTTTATAGACTCAAATCACAGAAAGTTGCTTTCACACGCCAGCTTTGACTGTAACAACGTGCTGGGGCCCCCAAACATGTATGATAATAACAGAACTCGCGTTTCAAAGCATAGCTCCCTTTGTTGATTGTGCACTTATTTTCGCACTACCAAAATGATGACAAAAACGATGTTTAGTGGTTTGTTGTCAGACCAGCTTTTTTGTCGGTCCTCGGGGGGGCATATCGACTTTTGTTTCATATTTATTGACCGCGGCCTTTGGGCTTGGTCAAAAAGCCTGGTCTGTCAACAACCCATCAACCTCTTAGGCCAAAAAAAAAAAAATTGTCTGTCTCTGGTAACATGGCTAAAAAAAATAGGGTAGGTAGGTAGGGATTTTTTTTTTTTTTTTCTTTTTTTTTCCCCCAAATGTAGACCAATAAAACTAACTTTAAAAATCGCGCAAAGAGACTGGATTCACTATACATAGAGACAAGACACTCAACACATTTACAAATCTGTGACAAAGACTGAAAGAGTATGACATGTTTTTCTTTGTTTACCTGGTCCGATATTTTCATGATGAAACAGAAAAGAAGACTTGAGACATCTTACATCTTGAGCTTGGACAAATGGGAAAAATTTTTGAGTTTGGAAAAAAAAAGTTTAGGGTCGGCGCCGAAATTTAGGGTCGGTCGGGTGACCAGAAACAGACAATTTTTTTTTTTTGCCTTATAATACCCACATACTGTTTTTCCTTCAAAAGTTAAATGCTGTTGACTTGAACCATTTTGATAATTGAAAGGGCAATTAAAGCCAAAAGCTTCTGATCCACCAGTTTTTCAATCATCTCAAAATCAAATTGGTGATATTTAATTTGCATCAGATGTGCTGTGGTTTTGTGAGAATGTGTGTCACTACTGTGTGTGTGTCTTCACACATTACATAATAAATAAATATATCTGTGTATACTGTGCATGCGTGTGTGTGAGTGTGACTGAGGTTGCTGGCATCATGTTCAACATAGCTTTTTGTCGTCCACAGTAAATTTACCAGTTAATTATACAATGTAGTATTAACAATTCTGTGTTTTTTCTGTGCTTTTTGCAGAGCTTGAAGTGGAGGAATCTGTCATTAACTGGAGTTCGGAGATGATCCAGGCAGGCAGTCGTTTGTACGCATTGTGGAACAGAACTGCGGGCGACTGTCTGTTGGACTCCATACTGCAGGTGACATGGGGTGTGTTTGATGCCGACAACACACTGCGAAGTGCTCTTGCCGACAGCCTCACAGAGGGAGCTATGGTGTAGGTTTACATTCTGTCTTGATCATGTACTGATATAAGTTCATTTATTATAAGACAAGACTTAGGTTTGTGTCTTTCAAGGTTAGCACTTCGATTTACAGTTTTATATGTTTTAAATGCTTCAAGGTTTGAACCTGTATACAACTACAACATGTTTTCAGAATTTCGGGAGAGGTTTTGGTTTAAAAAAAAAAATTGTATGTTTTGTACCAGTTATCAGCTTTGGATGAAACTAAACATGACTGTGTACCTCCAGTAAAAACAAGTACACACCATATTCAATCAGTTTTTTTTAGAACAAAATGAGGATAAGTGGATTTAGCAATTTAGGTTTCCAGATATTCTACCCAGTGAGCTCTGCAAACCAATATTCTCTCCAACCTGATTTGGCATGAAGCTGATTAAAATATTGTTACTTTATTGGTTAAGACTCTCTTAACACTTTGTACCCCAGCTATGTTGACCAAGTTTTTTTAGCCAAGACCTGCTGTGCGGCAGCAGGTCACTCAGAATTGTAGTAACTGTGTAGTAACTGTGTACCAACATGCTGGAATACAGGCGTTAGATCGACGTTACAGGAAGCAACTGAAGCTAACGGTCTGAGCGGATATATCCATACCTTGTCAGATAGAGCCATATGAGTGGGTACGGATATATCCGTTCCTGGAAGACAATGAGTTAAGAAATCTCAGTTATGTTTTGGTTCAACAAGTAATGACTGGTTCTGTGCACAGGTTTTACCCACGCTGGAAGGAGTACGAGTCTAAACAGGCAGAATCCCTGCACTTCAGTCTTGATGAATTCCAGTGGCAGAGGGACTGGGCAGTCCTCTTGAGCCTTGCCAGCCAGCCAGGTAAGTCTGGCTTTTCCATGACAGAAATGCACTGATTGCACTGCACTGGGAAATATTTTGTTTTGGTGAATTACATACAGGGGTACCACGCTTTCTTCTAGAACCGTCAAAAAAGTTGAGAAAATCGGCAGTGTGTTTAAAAGGGTGAAAATGTATAGAGGTCAAAAACAGAAGATCTGAGAAAGTAGTGTCTTAAAAGGTGTGTGTGTGTGGGGGGGGGGGGGGGGGGGGGGGACAGGTAGTGTTTTTGGTGATTTACAGATGACTAAATTTCCTATGTAAACTGACACAGACTCTAGCAGTAGCTGGCTTTGCACATCATGCTATGAGCACATGTGATGTCACTGTAAACCGGTACCCCTGTAAACAGTTGCCAATGCTCATCAGCCTGGCTGCTTTGCCATGTGGAGAGAGAGCACACATTTCTGCTGATTTTTATACACAATAGTAAAATTGGTCATTGATGTTGGGGGGGGGGGGGGGGGGGCAGATTATTGGCTGCTATTGACATTGTGCTAATCTCACTCTGTTGTTTATGTAGATTGATTTCAGGATTGTTACGGACAAGACTGAGTCCTTTCCTTTTAATCTTCTGTTGGCCTTATATTTATTATCTTCCGCTCTGCAGTGAACTTAAAATGATGATTTTAACGCATAAACGAGTACTTACCAAGTTGAAGTTTGTGTAGAATTCCATGATTGCAGTTTACAGGAACGGAGGGATATGTGGCGAGAAATGTTAATGGGTAAAATAAATTGATCTGTCATCAGCTTTGATTTGTTTGTAGGTGCTTCACTGGAGCAGACCCATATATTTGCCTTGGCACATATTCTTCGTCGTCCCATCATTGTTTATGGAGTCAAGTACGTGAAGAGCTTTCGAGGGGAAACACTTGGGCTTGCAAAGTTTCAAGGTATGCTTTTGATTATTGAGTGTATTGAGGCTTAGTACCCGGCTGTTTACTATATTTTTCTTCAAATTTGAGCCTTGCAAAGACTTTTGACATAGTTTGAACCTCAACCATTTTAAACATATAAATTATAATTGTGTGCAGATCACGATTGACTTTGACTTTGAGTTAGAATCAGGGACATACATTTTTTGACTCACATGCGAAGCAAAAGTGAGTCTATGTACTCACCCAAGTCGTCCGTCCGGACGTCCGGACATCCGTCCGTCCGGAAAACTTTAACGTTGGATATTTCTTGGACACTATTCAGTCTATCAGTACCAAATTTGGCAAGATGGTGTATGATGACAAGGCCCCAAAAAACATACATAGCATCTTGACCTTGCTTCAAGGTCAAGGTCGCAGGGGCCATAAATGTTGTCTAAAAAACAGCTATTTTTCACATTTTTGACTCACATGGGAAGCAAAAGTGAGTCTATGTACTCACCCGAGTCGTCCGTCCGTCCGGCCGTCCGGCCGGCCGTCCGGAAAACTTTAACGTTGGATATTTCTTGGACACTATTCAGTCTATCAGTACCAAATTTGGCAAGATGGTGTATGATGACAAGGCCCCAAAAAACATACATAGCATCTTGACCTTGCTTCAAGGTCAAGGTCGCAGGGGCCATAAATGTTGTCTAAAAACCAGCTATTTTTCCCATTTTCTCTGAAGTTTTTGAGATTCAATACCTCACCTATATATGATATATAGGGCAAAGTAAGCCCCATCTTTTGATACCAGTTTGGTTTACCTTGCTTCAAGGTCAAGGTCACAGGAGCTCTTCAAAGTTGGATTGTATACATATTTTGAAGTGACCTTGACCCTGAACTATGGAAGATAACTGTTTCAAACTTAAAAATTATGTGGGGCACATGTTATGCTTTCATCATGAGACACATTTGGTCACATATGATCATGGTCAAGGTCACTTTGACCCTTATGAAATGTGACCAAAATAAGGTAGTGAACCACTAAAAGTGACCATATCTCATGGTAGAAAGAGCCAATAAGCACCATTGTACTTCCTATGTCTTGAATTAACAGCTTTGTGTTGCATGACCTTGGATGTCACATGTATTTTGGTAGGAAAAATGTGTAAAGCAGTTCTTAGTGTATGATGTCATTGCTAGGTTTAGTTATTTGACCTTGACCCTGAAGGTCAAGGTCATGTAAAGGTCAAGGTCAAGCATGCGAGTCGTTTGGGCTTTGCCCTTCTTGTTCCCATTTTCTCTGAAGTTTTTGAGATTTAATACCTCACCTATATATGATATATAGGGCAAAGTAAGCCCCATCTTTTGATACCAGTTTGGTTTACCTTGCTTCAAGGTCAAGGTCACAGGAGCTCTTCAAAGTTGGATTGTATACATATTTTGAAGTGACCTTGACCCTGAACTATGGAAGATAACTGTTTCAAACTTAAAAATTATGTGGGGCACATGTTATGCTTTCATCATGAGACACATTTGGTCACATATGATCAAGGTCAAGGTCACTTTGACCCTTATGAAATGTGACCAAAATAAGGTAGTGAACCACTAAAAGTGACCATATCTCATGGTAGAAAGAGCCAATAGGCACCATTGTACTTCCTATGTCTTGAATGAACAGCTTTGTGTTGCATGACCTTGACCTTGGGTCAAGGTCACATGTATTTTGGTAGGAAAAATGTGTAAAGCAGTTAGTGTATGTCATTGCTAGGTTTAGTTATTTGACCTTGACCCTAAGGTCAAGGTCATGTAAAGGTCAAGGTCAAGCATGTGAGTCGTATGGGCTTTGCCCTTCTTGTTACTTATGATTTGTGCATTTTGTGCATTCCCCCCACCCCACAAAAACACAACTGTTTATAGAGCAATGTGTTTTTAGTTTAAGCAAAGCGGCAAGAATGAAATAGGAAGCTGCATGTGTCCATAATAAAGAAATGTATGTGCTGTCTGCGTCACTGCTAAAAGAGGTACAAGAGAGACGCTTTAGTGATGTTCGCTTTGTACCCAAAAGTGAAATGGGAATGTCTGTGTTAAGGCGTCTACTTGCCTTTGCTGTGGGAGCGCGACTTTTGCTGGAGGACACCGGTGGCACTGGCTTACACACGAGGGCATTTCTCCGCTCTGGTTTCCATGGAAACTGACCTGGACGAGGGGGAGGGAGCAGGTGCCAACTCGGAGACCATTGAGGAGGAGCAGCTAGTTTACCTCCCTTTGGTAGACTGTGAGGGCAAGCTGTTGGAAGTGCACTTCTTGTCAGCGTCTGAGGTGAGGATGCTTGCTACTCCTTCTTGTGCATTACTAGGTTGCAAATCCCATGTGCATCCGAATTTTTGACTTACCTGATTAGCGAGTCTTAGTTGTCAGCAGTGTTCAGATGTGTTGCTGTGCAGCTGGATGGCTGTCCGTCTGACCCCCCCCCCCCCCCCCCCCCCTCCTCAAATTACTGTTAATTTGTTTTTCTCCATTGTTACAGCTTTCAGATTGAGGATGTTTTCTAGTAGTTACCGAGGTAAATTTCTGGAATCTTCTTCTTCTTCGTTCATGGGCTAAGACTCCCACGTTCACTCATGTGTTTAGCACGAGTGGATTTTTACGTGTATAACCGTTTGTACCCCGCCATTCAGGCAGCATACGCCGATTTCGGGGGAGGCATGCTGGGTATTTTCGTGTTTCTATAACCCACCGAACTCCGACATGGTTTACAGGATCTTTTCCGTGCGCACTTGGTCTTGTGCTTGCGTGTACACACGAAGGGGGTTAAGTCACTAAGCAGGTCTGCACATAAGTTGACCTGGGAGATCGGAAAAATCTCCACTCTTAACCCACCAGGCGGCAGCGACCGGGATTCGAACTCACGACCTCCCGATTAGGAGGCCGACGTCTTACCACTGCGCCCGTCAATTTCTGGAATGACTCCATGGGTAGGGGAGCTAACATAGCTCAAAACATTTGAAACTGGGGCAAGGGGATTGCTTGAAAATTGGACATCCAGAGTAGGTTTTTGAGTTTTCTTGTTGATTCTGAAGGATGCAAATTCTAGAAATTTACCACCTGGTTCTGAAGAATAAGCAAGCAACAGAAGAATACCGATGATGCCTTCAGTTAGTTTGTGTGACTGGCTTTAGAGCAAGGTATTCCAGCTCGAAATTTCCCAGGCTTGATTTGTGGGGAAGGGGGAACATTGGGCTGGTAGTGGTCTCCATTGTTACCTGGTGAAAATACTTACCGGTATGTATACATTCTTCTTGTTCCTACCAGATTGGAAGAGAGGAGGCAATGCTGAGAGATTGGATAGACTGTTATGAAACCAAGGGGGGACTACTGGTGGCACTGCAGCGCCGAGGTCGGCAGCCAGTGATAGTCAAACAGATGTTGGACGAGTGGCTGGAACGCTATCGACAAGCGGCCGCCACAGAGGTCGATCCCCCGTCCCGCCAGCACAGCATACCCACCCACGACTTCTCTAGTGATGGCGACAGTGACCAGGAGTGACCATAAGCTGGGACAATTGTGCACCGTCAGTGCTTGTGGATTGAACTGGATAACCATGCACCGACAGCGCGTGTGAATTTTAATTAAAGTGGATATTTGCAAAGTATGCAATGACAGCACTGCTGGAATTGATCGGTTATTCGCAGCCCATGCTACTTTTCCTGATCAATTCGTCTGCTCAGGGCATTGCAATCACATGGATCCACCTTTGTGCAAAATTGTGAAATATCTTGTTTTAATTTTAAAGACATAAATTCTGAGATCAGAAAACTAATGTTGAAAGCACAGAAATCTAATACTAAGTATTGTTTTTTATCTGTAGATAGAGTAAATTGAAATAAACCTATATTTTGTAGAAGGTCACACACTGTTTGTCCTGATGTGATGCATGTGAATTTCAGTGTCACCTGTTGTAAAAGAAATGGGGGGGGGGGGGGGGTTAGCTGAATTGTATTGTATAAACTTGGGAGAAATCATTTGGCCCGTAATTTGTTAGAAAGTACACACGGCAACTGTTCAGAGTGCTCAACAATCATACAAAAAACAAAAACAACAGAATACGCCCTTAAACATTGTCAGAACATATACCGAGCAACATAAGAAACGCGAAAAAATTCGTCATTGTTTGATTGACAAAATCTCCAACAATTATAGAGTTAGAATTATTAAACCACAAAAGTTTAATGAAGGCATGTTTGACCTTGCTTTTGTGTGATTATTTTGATGCTGTGACTGTTTTAACACACGGGACAACCAGGTTTATCGTCAAACACATAATGTGCGCTCGCAGCACGTGCAAGGAGAGCAGGAGAAATAGGATGTGTGAGATGTGTTCACCAATGCATTAGCAATCAAAAGAGACCATGGCACGCTTGCTGCCAGTCTCACTTTTGAAACAGCCAGGATGCCAAATTGACACCACCAAAATGCCAGGGTGATCCAGAAGCGCTGGCATGTGCTTTAAACGTGCATATTCCAACAGTTTATCACCTTCTGCAATGTTCTGGTGACATTGGAAGCACTGCAGTTATGCAAGGCGGTGGATTTTTTCACATTACCCCAATAAGACAAGATCGCAATTTCCTGCCACGTCTTCGACATCGATTCAATTCAGCCGCTGACACTACCAGGAACATCATTGAAAGCAATCAGTGGCCAGAGAGCGCGATGAAGGCTGACTGAGCGAGACCTCCAAAACTTCGTTAACGTTAAACCTACTAGTCCCGTGTGTTAAAACAGTCGCAGCATCAAAATAATCACGCAACATCTAGGTCAAATATGCCTTCATCAAAATTTTGTGGTTTGATAATTTTAACTCCATAATTGTTCCAGATTTTGTTAATCAAACATTGCAGATTTTTTCGCATTTCTTTTGTTGCTCGGTATATTTCTGCTTCTCCCACTCAGACCCCCTTCCCTTCCCATCCCAGTTTTACAAAGTTAAAAAACAAAGGAATACTGTACTCACCAATACAAGAACGAGACAAGACGGTACGAATTTTCGCTTATGGAAGCTTCATCAGGAAAAACAAGAACACAAAAGACAACAAAAAGCAGACGCAACACGGAACGAACAAGTATTCCTTTGTTTTTTAACTTTGTTCATCTTACCACAGTCACTTCGTTGTTTAGATTTCCAGTTTTATAAGGCAAGAGGCCGGAGATCTGTGTAACCTTTTAACAGATGATCCCCCCTGAGTGTGTTTAATGGCTCTGAAAACACACTCGCACACACACATTCGAAAAAAAATAAATGTGAAGGCTAAAGCATGCATTGCATTTCATTAAGACAGTTAAAATAAAATCACCTTAGGGTTAAAATTTCGACACAGAAGGAAAACAATAACTTTGCAAGTCTTTCTTTCTTTATTTTGTGTTTAACGTCGTTTTCAACCACGAAGGTTATATCGCGACCGGAACTTTGTAAGTGTCCATCAACCTACTTCTCTGCAGATAAAGCATACAAATAATAAATCAAGGTCCAGGAGAGTTTTGTCCATATAAATGAGCACCATTTTCATTGATTTTATCATCGTGCATATATGGAGTATATTTGAGCTAACCATGACCTGTGTTTTAATCAAAGAACCCTTCCTTCCCATGTAAAGATTGTGTAGATGCCCCAAAGATCTGTCCAGGCTTCTGCATGGGTTAAGAGCACCCTTCCATTTGGACACATACCGAAAATCAACAGGTTGGATGCTTCCTGTGCAGCGTTTGAGTTTTTTGCTGAATTAATTTCAGATGGACGTACGGGTCAGTTACAACATTAATTTATCCTACATACGTGAGAGAGATACTCGTGAGATAATAATCGTTCAAATCACACGTGTGTATATCATGTAAATGAGGTCATGTCAAGCAAGTCTGGCAGGGAGCTGTTTTTCCACTGCTTATGATGCCAAAGTCACCGAGACAAACGTCATTACAGAGTAAAAAAATTGCGCTCGCTAATTACCCTCGATGAATTGTTAGAACTAACACGTCATGCCACACTTTCAGAGTGACGTTTCTTTGCTTTGACGTAATAGATTGCACGAGGGTTTAGAAGAGATCGAGGTTCCAAAACAAGCGTCTTCAATTTAGCTGCCTCGACTGCAGGACATTTTCAGTAAAATATACGTAAGTACAGTATGTAGGATAAACAGAATACTACATGGCTTGCTGCATCGTACCAGATTTACACGCGTTGCTTTTTCAAATAGTGAACAGCTCGCTTTCGCTCGCAGTTCAATATTTAAAAAACCCAACTGGTGTAAATCTGGTAGGACACAGCAAGCCATGTAGTATTCAATCAATCAATCAATAGGACGCTTATATCGCGCATATTCCGTGGGTACAGTTCTAGGCGCTCTGCAATGATGCCGTGTGAGATGAAATTTTATACGGCCAGTAGATTGCAGCCATTTCGGCGCATATTTACCTTTCACGGCCTATTATTCCAAGTCACACGGGTATAGGTAGACAATTATTAACTGTGCCTAAGCAATTTTGCCAGGAAAGACCCTTTTGTCAATCGTGGGATCTTTAACGTGCACACCCCAATGTAGTGTACACGGGGGGTGTTCGGACACCGAAGAGAGTCTGCACACAAAGTTGACCCTGAGAAATAAATTTCCGCCGAACGTGGGTTTGAACTCACGCTGACAGCAGCCAACTGAATACAAATCCAGCGCGCTACCGACTGAGCTACGTCCCACCCCGTTCTCTATTCAACACACACAATATCCCACTGTGCACAGAAAGGCCGGCTGTTGGTTCTTGGTATGTGTACAAGTGGAAAGATGATTTTATCCCAGGGCAGATCTTTTGTGACTGGTTGGTCCGGTGTCAGAATAATGTGACTGGGTGAGACATGAAGCCTGTGCTGCGACTTCTGTCTTGTGTGGCGCACGTTATATGTCAAAGCAGCACCGCCCTGATATGGCCCTTCGTGGTCGGCTGGGCGTTAAGCAAACAAAAAAAGAAAAAGAAAGATCTTTTGTGATTTACAAGACAGTCTTTGAGGAAATCATAGTGCACACCTCTAATCCAAGACTTGAAAGGGCAGACTGAGGTTCCATTGACTTTGCAGTTTTATGCAAAGCTTATATTGTTTGAGATTCACCTGATAATATTTATAATGGCTGTCTAGATTGGACTGTTTAGTACATGTTATGGCTTGTCACATTATCAAGGGATTCTTTGTTTGACAGTCCCCTGTTAGGCTGGTGGCAGCCATAACAAAAAAGTACCTAATAATAAATACATGTTGACACTGACATTTGTTTTTCCGTCTTCTAAAGCTGTAGTTGTGAAGGTTAGCATGGTACTAGGCTTCGTCTATTGTCTGTTGTGTGCCTAGCCCTCCAAAACTGATGTGCGTGTGTGTGACCGTCCTACAGAAGTCTCCCATGCGTGCCCCTACACAAAGGCCTGAGCTGTTCAGTGAGGTATCAGTCTAACATCAGTTACTGTTCTGTACAGTGCACGAAAGAATTCATATTTCACCATTGCGTGCTTTTGAGAGAAGTGACAGGTTCAAGGTGTTCAGTCAGGCTGAGCACGTGATACATGTAACTGCTTGGGCTTTTATATGACGCATAGTGGGAGACTTGGGTAGGCAAACATATCAGGAGACAGTATCCAGGGTAGTGAAAGATCAATCAGAGCTAAATTGTGCACCCTCTGTCTTTCACATGCCAATTAATTAGTTTTATCAGTACTCTTCTGCATTAAGCAGAGCGGCTCAGGTATTGTATGCTCGGGCTTGTATTACGTAATGATAAAGATGGAAAAGTCCTGTGTCGCTGGTCATTTTCTTGTACAAACTAACTGTGAACGGGATTTCTGACTAGGCTGTTAGCTGATTTCAAGTCCATACCTATTTGATTTGTATAGCAACTGTTTTATGGAATGCAAAACCACACAAAAGGGGCAGGGGGAAAAGGCCAGAAAAAGAGAGAAGACAGTCAATTAAAAAAGAAAATACACAGGCAACACATTTCACTTTGTTTAGAAATTCTTGAATAAACAGGATGTATATCGAAGAATATAAATTAGCACAATCAACCAAACACCATTAGCAAAAGATCAAGAAGAAAAATGTTACACCTTTTTGCAAAACTTATCTCGTCAAACAATCTAAACTTCCTGATTCATTTGTAAGTGCAAGGGCTTCCTACTTGAATATACAATAAGATTTGTCACAAGTGTCAACTTCAGTTGATCACTGAAGAAACCATTCATCTGGTTTAGAGTGTGTGGAGGTTTTTTTTATACATCAAGATATGTTCAATGAATGTTGACTGGAACATTTTACAAGAAAAATACTGTTAACATGATTTTGGCTGAAATTCAAAGGCAGTTTGTCACAAATTCACCAAAATCAAGAAACCAAAACCACACAATACAAGAATCTGGTCCTTACATAACAAGAAGAGCAAACGCTCGATCGAGTCACTTTCGCAGTTCTGAATATTATATGAGGCATCAGATGGACAGGAAGAAATTGCTATTCACAACACAATACAGATGTAAATAATTTGATGTAAAGAATAATCCTATAAAGTTTGAATCAAATCCGATGAATAGTTTCAGAGATATGATATTTCAATTTTTTTCCTTCAAGACATACCTGTGACCTTGAAAAAGGTCAAAGGTCACCAAAGCAGACGTCAAAGTGTAGAGGTCACTGGGAGTCACTTTCACATAAAATTTGAGCCCGGTCACTTTTATAGTTTCCGAGAAAAGCCCAACGTTAAGTTGTGTGTTGCCGAACAGAAAAGGCTAGTTATCTCCCTTGTTTTTCTGATAACGTTCGTAAAAGGCTACAGATGTAAATACTTTGATGTAAAGAATAATCCTACAAAGTTTCAATCACATCCGATGAACTTTGTCAAAGATATAAAATGTCTAATTTTTCCTTTGACGCTGACCTGTGACCTTGAAAAAGGTCAAAGGTCAACGAAACCATCGTTAAAGTGTAGAGGTCATTGGAGGTCACGACTAAACAAAATATGAGCCGGATCGCTTTGATAGTTTCCGAGAAAAGTCCAACGTTAAGGTGGTGTCTACGGACGGCCGGCCGGACGGCCGGCCGGACAGACTAACACTGACCGATTACATAGAGTCACTTTTTCTCAAGTGACTCAAAAACTACGTGACAATTTAATGTACAGACAATTCATTATGAGCTCAGAAAGAGGTTAATGTTGAAGGTAAGGCTTTTAACTAGAGTGAGGTGATACCATCCCATCTGGGTGGAAAATAAATGTTAAGCTTGATGATTGACTTCTTAAAGGTACTGTCCTTCTCATATGTACCATCACAAACATCACCACTGATCTGTCCAGGGCTGACGTGCGCGAGAAAGTTACCAGCCGTGTGGGAGCGAGCCGCGGGGTTGTATTCGTTGAAATTGAGGTCTGCTTGTGATTGTAACCAATCCGGCAGCAGCTGATTCCCTTCCTGTTGGTAACTTTCTTGTGCACCTCAGCCCAGTCTGTTTAGATGACATGAGCTTCCTTCCACTTGAACCTATACCAAAAATCAGTATTTTTTTGTAATCGTTTAAAATTTGTTTTAGCAAAACTGCTGGAAATAGAAAGTTGTAGTGATAAATCCAGTTTCGTTATGAACGAGTTGTGGAGAGGATTCAAGTCTAATAAGTTTTAACATCCCGAGTTCTGGAAAGGTTATCCTGTGTAAAAAGGGAAGCAGCTGATATTGTTCTGACAAAATTCAGCTCTTTCAGTGAAACTTTATTTCCCGAAAATTGTATCACTGAAAGAAAACTACCCGTAAAAAGAACCTCACGTTCAAACATGCACGTTTACGGTATTGGGCACACGGTGAGAAGCATGCAACCCGCTCCCTTTTCAACTGTAGCTCACTTGGAGACTCTTTTTCTCAAAGAAAGCTAATACACGTTTTCCAGAAACAACTCTGTCAAGATTTTCAGCACTCTGGTAACAGAGTAAGAGACCCTTTTACTTAACTTGGACAAGCTTTTCAAAACGAGGCGGAGCGTGTACCACGCTTCCGATAGTCTTTATCCTGCGATCGGGACGAAGAACTAACTCATGTGTGTGTGTCAATCAGCTTGGGCTCAATACGATACCCTTTTCTTTCAAAAGTATGCACATCGAAGTCCCGCTTCCCAGCCGATGGCTTGCTGATCACTGGAAGTGTTCGCTAAGCACGCGTTTTTCCCTCAACTCTTGTGCCTTAAATCAAAACCCGCGTGACCTCAATCAAAACATGTTGTGAGTGATCACTATGGGCCAGCGATCATTTCAGCAACAAATCGTGAACGCCGATGAAGTAGTGAATGCTGATTTTCAAAACAAAGGGGTATCATATTGTGCGCACATTGCATATAATACACATCAGAGTTAGTTGTTGGTCCCTATCGCAGGACAAAAGCTGATCAGAAGCGCGGTGCATGCTCCGCCTCGTTTTGAACAGCTCGTCCCAATAAAAAGGGCTATTTCTCTACCAGACCGCTAACAATCCTGACACAGTTATTTCTCAACATGGTCTATTGCACATTCAGTATACCTCAACTGACAATGCGTTTTTTAAGTGTTTGTTAACATTTTGAATCTTTTTGTAATATTTGTTTTTTATGCACCACTGTCAGCTTTCATCACTCAGCTGTAGCTGTGCACGGATGCTTCTTCTGACAAAGAGACAGCAAACTGCTTACTCTGAAAGACAAGACGTTGCTCTGTTGGTGTACATACATGTACCACAAAGTCACATTTAACAATAACAACCTGAATAGTTTCTGTTTTAAAGTATCAAAGAAACAACAATTAATAATACGGGTAGTGACCTTGCCCTGGGGCATGTTAACCTGATTTTTACAGGGTGATGAATTCAGAAGATGACATTGCAGTGTGCAATGCGAGTGAATCAGAATATGAAATTTCTAAGTGAACATTTCATGTCAATAACGTTATAAAAATTTACACAACAAAACAAATCATTCAACCTTCACTATATAATTATTTGCATTATCTACAACATCCACCACTCCCGATCACCACTAAGTCATAGATCACAAGTGTGTGTGTGTGTGTGTGTGTGCGCGCGCACGTGTGTAATTATGTAAATGTGTTTCATTTTTCAAGCTCTCAGTGATGCAGATATTGCAGTAAGTCAGCTCATCAGTTGCTGCTTGAGCTTACTGGAAATGACTAGTTGACTTAGTAATCGTGTCATTAAAAAATTTTTAAAAAACGCCCCACTATGACTGATTGAGTAAATTACTCACAGCTTGATCTAGTTGATGTGACTGATAAACTGCCTAATGGCCTTTGAAGCGCAATGTGGTTTAAAAGCAAACTACTTGAATAACCTCGTTCAGGCACTGTTCACAAGATTAACAGTCAATGAGCAGTGTACGATCCCTCTTTCATGAGTATTTTTATCAGCTGAGAGTATTTCTTGGTCACAAGGTGCCCAGCCTCAAGTTTCACTTTCTGCCAGCTTCAAACACACACAGTGCAATGGAAATACAGGTGGTAGAAGTGAACAATTTCTCTCTTGGGGAAAGTTTAGAGGGGAAGCTACATACCAAGTACCAATTCTTCATTCTCATAGACATTATATTCGTGGTACTCCTTGGTACCATTTTGTTTCCTGCTTGACATTTTGCAAACCAAGGTCCACTCCATAGTACATTTTATTATAAAAGATAACATAGTTTAGTCACATCTGTGACCAAATCACATATTTTACAGCATCTAAATATGAACAAATATTGCCACAAACACATTGTATTTTAAAAATGATTCATGTCTATGTACAACAGTGTCAACACATCTTAAATCATCATAGGCATTGTAAGTTAGTGATATGGATATTAATAATTCTGTTCGGTCTACTTGAGCACTTTCAACTTCACTTTCTTTCTTTATTTGGTGTTTAACGTCGTTTTCAACCACGAAGGTTATATCGCGACGGGGAAAGGGGAGAGATGGGATAGAGCCACTTGTCAATTGTTTCTTGTTCACAAAAGCACTAATCAAAAATTTGCTCCAGGGGCTTGCAACGTAGTACAATATATTACCTTACTGGGAGAATGCAAGTTTCCAGTACAAAGGACTTAACATTTCTTACATACTGCTTGACTAAAATCTTTACAAAAATTGACTATATTCTATACAAGAAACACTTAACAAGGGTAAAAGGAGAAACAGAATCCGTTAGTCGCCTCTTACGACATGCTGGGGAGCATCGGGTAAATTCTTTCTTGTCCCAACCAATATGGGACTCCCCCTAACCCGCGGGGGGTTCAACTTCACTGTCGCCGTCAATAAAAGAACAAGGCAAAAGAGAGTTAGCCTGTCACCAGTAAATGTGCCTAATAGGTTTAGAGGACATAAGGAATCATTAGTTAGTCTTGGAGTCTTGTGGTAGATTTCCTCCATAGTTATCAAAATACAAACAAGAGACAAGTTCCAACATCTGCTTGATTTTTTGCTTGTCATTAATGTTTTTTTGCTCCGAACAAATGACCTCTTATACCAGCACACAGCTGCAAACTTGCTACTCCAAGCAATCATAATTAGTATTAGTTCCAAACCATGGTCATTATTTTTTAATTGTTCCTTTATTCAGTGCAATGAAGAAAAGAATGCATGTGCCCATAAATGCCCTTGTCAACCAAGAACTTTTCATTGTCTGTAAATAAAGTTTCACTCACAACTCTCACAGAAGGAGTTAAAGGGGAGGGGGGTGGGGGGGCAAACATTACATTCATACACACTTGGTAAAATAGATATGAAACCTCACTGTTCAACATTGAAAGTAAAAACACAATACTTTTTTTTTTCCATATCAAATTCAACATTCTGTAAGCATTAAGGTTAACAAGAGTTTATCACAAAAGCAATAGACAATTTTTAGAACAAATTCTTGTCGGGTTTTTATGGGTTGTGAATGAGAGAGTACCCTTGCTTTTGCTCGGACAAATATTGACATGTGCTTCCTGTACAAGTGTTTGGGACACACCCCCTCACTAGCACAGGAAGCACATGTCAATATTTGTCCGAGCAAAAGCAAGGGTACTCACTCTTTCACAACCCATGCAAACCCAGAATTTGTCTATTCACAGGCGGCAAGACTGACTCAAGTATTTACCCTCTCACCAATCTACACAAGGTCCGGGCTGCTCATGACGAGCTATTCTTCACCAGGAAGTGGATGCAGACAATCAGAGGAAGGTGGGGGGGGGGGGGGGGGGGGGGGGGGGGAGAGCCAGGGATCTAGGGCTGATGTGCACGAAGTGAAACTAGGTGCCGGCCAAATGGGTGGTACGCAGCAGCAGGTTGGTTAAAATTGATATTTGTTGTGATTCCAACCAATCGGACCCAGCGGTTTGTTCCCACTCAATTGGGTGGTACCCAGTTTGGCTTCGTGCATACAAGCCCTGTGGGTCTTAAGGTACCCAGCGGGATCAAGGGGCAGTGCCCCTGTGGGGGTGCAGGAGACAAAGCCTCCTAGAAAATTAGAGCATTGTCCTGATTTTAGACACAATTTGGTGGATACATACATGCAAGGGGGGAACAAAAATTACGCATTTTGTTTTTCTTCTTCAAAATCTGGAAACTTCTCCTGAAATCATTTTCAAAATCAGGAATTACAGATCTGTTTTTAAACAAACTCGAAACAAAACTCAAATAAAAAGAAAGTTATGCATCCACACCTACATACTATCATTTTAGCCCCTGTGCCTGTTGCGCAAATAATGCTGGAACAATTTATCATCTTGTATTAGACATTTTCAGCATTAGTTTACCCAAGCTTTCAACTTATCTGACATTTTGTGGTATTCTGGCAGGTTGAATTCCAAACACACTTTACTCTTGTTGTATGTATTTTGTGTTCAATTATTTCTGAAACAAATGCTGTCATTCCACATTAGATTCATTAAATTAATAAACTGCAATGAAAGTAGCATGCGATCATCAACCCCCCCCAAAACACACAGACAGAAGACCATAATGCATCGGATGTAAAAATACAAAGGGTGGTTTACCAACATGACTTTATAACGTAAAGGGGGGTGTACCTCATTGGAACTCCCATTTTAAGACTCTCTCCCTTGTGATACCTTTTCTCAGACTTTCTGTTGATAACCTGTGTAAATGTACCCCCATTTTAAGACTCCCTCCCTTGTGATACCTTTTCTCAGACTTTCTGTTGATAACCTGTGTAAATGTACCCCCATTTTAAGACTCCCTCCCTTGTGATACCTTTTCTCAGACTTTCTGTTGATAACCTGTGTAAATGTACCCCCATTTTAAGACTCCCTCCCTTGTGATACCTTTTCTCGGACTTTCTGTTGATAACCTGTGTAAATGTACCCCCATTTTAAGACTTAGTTTTCTCCGACTTTCTGTTGATAACCTGTGTAAATGTACCCCCATTTTAAGACTTAGTTTTCTCCGACTTTCTGTTGATAACCTGTGTAAATGTACCCCCATTTTAAGACTCCCTCCCTTGTGATACCTTTTCTCAGACTTTCTGTTGATAACCTGTGTAAATGTACCCCCATTTTAAGACTCCCTCCCTTGTGATACCTTTTCTCAGACTTTCTGTTGATAACCTGTGTAAATGTACCCCCATTTTAAGACTCTTTCCTTTTTCAGACCTGCTTTTCTCAGATTTGTGGAGGTCTTTTACGAGGGGTATCTCTGTATCAAACACACTTGCTTCTCTCACAGTGACACCTGTACACAGGGCAATTTAGTCACACCGGTGTCTTTCACATCATTCCATGCAACACAAGGTCATAATCTGACAAACACAACTGCTTTTCTCTGCATCTGATGCATCAATGCAAACGGCACTGCATTATAAAAACAACTGCTTCTATTGCCGAACCTGAAGTCAAAACACAGAGAGGGCAATTTCTTGTCTGCAGACCCGAGGTAACCTAGCCACGCGCAGGACTTCCAGCCATCCGTAGAACTTGACACATTTGCATCACCTACTTATGGCCCTCAATCCAGTCTTAAAACATTTGTATTTATCATCTGAGGAAAGGTGGGATAGATTTGTTGAAGAAGCTGTGACACATGTTGCGATCCCTGTTGTCCCCCCAGCCCCCGTTGGCTTTAGGATCGCGCAGTTTGAACCTGGAGTCCCCGTCCACCGCCACGGTGTTGGGGAAGAGATACTGTCTGTTTTGTGTGAGCTGCGTCTCCACTTGCCGCACTTTGGCCGCAGGATCACAGTTCTTGGACTTGGTGTGCATCCCACTGAAACAAACAGGGGAAAAATACTACTTATTGCTCTATACTGAACACATAAACAAACGCACACACACACGTCCATACACACACTAACAAGCACACACACTTACACTCAAACAAGGACACACATGTGCACACACACACACTCCATCACTCTCTTTTGGCTTCTCGCTCACAACAAACTGTTACCCTTGAAAAACCACCTTCAAATATCCAAAACAAACGCCAGCTGAGAGATCAAGCACACTTGAACCATCCATAATTAAGTGTTGAGATGTAATGGGTAAAAGAAAGTGAGCCTACAATCCATTAATCTATTAATTAATGTAATGTTCATCCATCAGAACCATACCATTCTCCAATGTGAAAAACCCGTGTTGCCTTCATCTTGAGAAGACGTATCTTGTTGGGTACACACTTCATGCTGAGATGTTGCAGTGTCCAGTCCCAGTTGTAATCATCATGATCACAAAATTCCTGAGTAGGAAAAACAACAACATTAAATATAAAACGACTTATTTCTTTTTTATAACTAAACTACTTGGGGGGAAAAATAAGATAAAAAAGCACACAAAAAAGAGAGAAAAAAATGTCTTCCCATGTTTGTTGTTTCCTAAAGAACTGTGCTAAGAAGCTTCGTATTTTAAAAGGTATATTTTGTTGAAGGTAATTGACAGAAAGTGTCGCTTAATGGGAGGTGTCTGCTAATCAGAAAGGTCTTACATCACAGGTACAGTGACTGTCTTTTCAGGGTGCTTTGCCATAATACCAGAAAACATACCCATGTAATGTCATTTACATCACCAGCTCAGAAGTTCTGGTACATTCCAGACACATTTTTGAAAATATAGATTGCTCTTTAGCTACTATCTGATGAAAATATAGATTACTCTTTAGCTACTATCTGATGAAAATATAGATTACTCTTTAGCTACTATCTGATGAAAGCTAACTTTCAGCAGTTGTACATTTCACACATATATTCATCAGATTGATCTAGTGCCAGATATATTGCTTCATTAAAGCTGTGGTCTTTCTAAGACTATCCGGGGCTAGGTGTTTGAAAAGATAGGGCTGAGAATCATGTACAGAGGGCGGCCTGAAACCCTCACAACACTGCCCGCATGACCTTGACAGCTTCATTCAACGCTTGACTTTTGCGCTGGTTACTTCCTGTCTTTTCGAACACCTAGCCCCGGATAGTTCTAGAGAGACCACAGCTTTAAGACATGAAGTCCACAGCAAAAAGAGACCAGGATCACACAAATATCATCAATGACACTGCAACAACAAAATAAGTGACTCACTTTTCCACACTTTTTGATTTCTGTCCACAAGTTGCGGGTGAACGCCATACCCATGTTGTGTTTTGAAGAGATCCAGTAGGCCCTTTCAACCTGTAAATTATACATAATCAAAACCAAACATAAACATCTAATGACACTTGTCATGCTTCTTTCATTCCTTCAAAAGCAGCTAGGCTTGTATTTTGCTGCAGTGGAACCCCCCTAAATTAAATCTTTAAAAAATCAAGTCTCAAAAGGGAGGTAAATTTTCAGAGGTTATAAACAGAAAATCAGAGAAAACAAGGTCTTAAAAGGGGGGGAAGGGCGGGGATGTAGCTCAGTCTGGATTTGTATCCAGTTGGCCGCTGTCAGCGTGAGTTCGTCCCCACGTTCGGCGAGAGATTTATTTCTCAGAGTTTACTTTGTGTGCAGACTCTCCTCGGTGTCCGAACACCCCCGTGTGTACACGCAAGCACAAGACCAAGTGCGCACGAAAAAGATCCTGTAATCCATGTCAGAGTTCGGTGGGTTATAGAAACACGAAAATACCCAGCATGCTTCCTCCGAAAACGGCGTATGGCTGCCTAAAAGGCAGGGTAAAAAACGGTCATACACGTAAAATTCCACTCGTGCAAAAAACACGAGTGCACATGGGAGTTTCAGGGCGGGGATGTAGCTCAGTTCGTCCCCACGTTCGGCGAGAGATTTATTTCTCAGAGTTTACTTTGTGTGCAGACTCTCCTCGGTGTCCGAACACCCCCGTGTGTACACGCAAGCACAAGACCAAGTGCGCACGAAAAAGATCCTGTAATCCATGTCAGAGTTCGGTGGGTTATAGAAACACGAAAATACCCAGCATGCTTCCTCCGAAAACGGTGTATGGCTGCCTAAATGGCAGGGTAAAAAACGGTCATACACGTAAAATTCCACTCGTGCAAAAAACACGAGTGCACATGGGAGTTTCAGCCCTTGAAACGCAGAAGAAGAAGAAGAAGAAAAAAAAGGGAGGGATTCTTATACTGGGGGGTCTTGACAGATGGGTTCCACTGTAGTCAACTTGAGCACTGTACAAACTGCTGCCACAGTTACTGCCACAGTTACTGCCACAGTTACTGCCACAGTTACTGCCACAACAAATTGGAAAGAAGAAAACGCTTCATAAATAAAATAATGAGGGGGAACTCTCTGGGTCTGTACCTCTTTCTCTAATATACCTGATCCATACTTCACACCTTGCCTGAAAGTGAAAGCTAGCCGAGTGATGCCACTTGAATTACATGACTTGTAACTTGTAATAAGGATTCCCGCAGATCATTTTTAAGGTCAATCTCCTGATGATTTGAAGCAGGACTGTGAATTAGAGTCTGTTAAAACTATCACAGAAGGCATTGAAAGGTACCAGCTGATAAATGCTAAAAAGAAACATGGAGTCATTCTCAACTCCACTAAAAATAAAATGGACTAAAAATCATGAATAAACATGTGAAACAAACAGAAAAGAGGAAGGTAATAAATGTGATTAACTAAGAAAATCCAAACTGAACAGCAACTCAAAACAAATTCAAACCTATTTGGTTTAACGTTTGATAACAATCACAATCAAAACCTATTTGGTTTAACGTTTGATAACAATCACAATCAAAACCAACCATTACCTGTGGACTGCGAGCAAAGTTCTCATCTGGTTAACAGAAACCCAGGTAGCAAGCCAAAACGATAGTTACCATGCTGTTCATTTCATTCTGGCTTCAATTTACAGTTTGTTTAAGGTCTTAAATATTAGCATAGTTTGCACACGAAAAACACACACACATACAAATATACACTAGCGAGCGCGCACACGTCACAATATGCACACACAAGCCATTAAACACACACGGCATCAAGACAGTAAACACACAGACACACATAGAAAGACAAGACAGACAGACACACATACATTATACGTTATTTGCTTTTTTGACCAAAATATGACATTTTACACAGATCGAGACAGTCATTGTTCTCCGAGACCGCGATAGCGATCGAGGTGAACAATGACTGTCGAGATCTGTGTAAAATGTCATATTTTGGTCAAAAACGCAAATAACATTTATGTATCGATCGAATTCCTTTCAGGTACTATGACTTTGTTGTTGTTTTGACGATTGAACGAGCCCGGGCACACACACATGCAATCAAACACACAAGCTTCATATTTGGGCGTTTCAGGTTGACCGAAACTTCAAAGGAACTACAAAACACACGTCATGTACTGACTTTGTTGTTGTTTTGACATTGAACAGCACACACACATGCAATCAAACACATGACGTGTGTTTTGTAGTTCCTTTTAAAGTTTCGGTCAACCTGAAACGCCCAATTATAAAGTTTTGTAGGCCTCTGACATCACATGACTCAAAGAAGAGAAATCCAATCTCCAATCGATACATTAACATACATAGACAGACAGACAGATAGATAGACAAACACAAATAACTGAACAGATAACAGCAAGGAGGCCTCGTCTGTTTTTTCATGCAGTGTCCATCTTTGACAGAAATACTATCAACTTGTGCACATAATAATAATACTAATACTAATAATAAAAATACTAATACTAATAATGAGGATATTTATATGACGCAAATCCTAAAATAGTTCTAAGCGCCTCACAACACCATACATAAATAAATTATTCTGTACACAATTCCAACTCAAATATAAATGTATATCCACTCTGTACAGCTATACAACACTAGGGCACTGCAATCTTTCTGCAGCCATTCAATTACAATCGAAACACTCAAGGTAAATTCAACCTTACCTTTCCCCCATTAACTTTATAGTTTTGAGACTTGTCGTAGTTGCCCAGAACAAGCATACGGCAGTCTGCGCAGTCTCTGCAAGACAAAAACAACAACAGAATTTTGAAAGAAAAGGACAGAGAAAATGAAATTGATTCTTCCAAAGAAAGTACAGCGAAGTCTTTCTCATAGGAGCTTTTTGGGAACTTCAATATTATGTGTTATCTAATGTTTGTCTTCCAATGTCTGAAATTGTGATTTTACCATAATCATGGTCCGTGTGTCTGTGTGTGTGTGTGAGAGAGAGAGACAGAGAGAGAGAGAGAGAGAGAGAGAGAGAGAGAGAGAGAGAGAGAGAGAGACAGAGAGAGAGAGAGAGAGAGAGAGAGAGAGAGAGAGAGAGAGAGGGAGGATAATCTTCAATTATGAAACGCTCCTTGATGTATCAATTCTGTTTGCATCGTATATTGACCTCTTTGCACAAAAACAAAAGGCTGTGATTCTGTGAATGCCGGATGCCTTTCAGACAACTCTGTTTAGAAGAGTGGTACTCACTTGTTTCTGACGTTTTGCATCATCTGCAGTGAGAAGAGAATGTCTTCTGACACGTAATAATCATCTTCCAGCAGCAACACATGGCCCTCATAACCCTCCAGTAGTCTCACTTCCTCAAATACGAACCGTAGCTGCAAAAACAAAGACATGAGTCAGTATAAGAGAGACAGACAGAGAGATATAAACAGACACACACAAATCAGTGAACACACACACACACACACACACTCTTTCTTTTTTTTTTGCCCCGCCCCCCCCCCCCCCCTCATGCCTGCATCATTTACTTCACAATATCTTACACACACACAAACACACACAAAACAAGAGAAGTGTCTCACATGAGTACACGCCAGTACAACTCATCAGGTTTTTTTGCATGTTATCTTCACAATTTCATGGCAATCTTACACCAAACAAACCGAACATGGCTTAGGCCAAAAAAAAATAGGTGTGGTTAAGGTAACATAGCCAAAAAAAATAGGGTAGGAAGGTAGGCAATCACTTTTTTTTTTAAACTTTTTTTTCTAATGTGTACAAATTAAACCTACTTGACAGGGAAATAAGTGTGCGACTCGAGCGCTTTCGCTTTCATTGCGTTTTCTGCACTCTTTTGTTTGTTGTTGACAAATGTAAAAAAAAGTTATAGGGTCGGCCCCTAAAAATAGGGTAGGTCGGGTTACCGTAACCACACCTATTTTTTTTTTAGGCCTTATCAATAAATTTCTCAGATCAGGGTTATCTTGTCAAAATACCAGATCCTAATATCCAAAAGAAATCACAATGGCTATAACCAAGTCTTGTTGGTATCACTTGCAGTTTAGCTTTTTATGGTACATACCTTCCAAATCCAGTGGTGTTTGGTCTGGCAGTATTTGGATTCTCTGTAATGACCGTATTTATCTGGGTGCCCTGCATTGTTGCATTGTTTCAACACAGCCCTGTACATAAAAAAGTAAAATTTGGTAAAGATTTAAAACAATCACTTGCAGTCAAACCTTACCCCAATCTATTACAGGTCATTAATAATATGTCAGTCATGTGAGAATTCTGAAACAGATGCACTTCCAATAAATGTCCGGTTTCAATGGTAATGAGTTTTTGAACTGCAACCTTACTCTTAATCTTAAAATCAAAACCACTGGTATCAAATTATAAAATTCAACAAAAGGTGTATGCCAGAACTCTGGCTCAAAGAGTGACCTACCAGCTTGCTGCTCACTATAGTTCCACAATTTCTAAGCTGAGGGCAAGGCATGGTGCCATGGAAGTCAGCGAAGATTACAAAGCGGTGATAAAACTGCATTAGGCTGGATGCATTACATACCACCTGAGTGGGTAACAGGGCTATGCCTACTCTGTGCTTCAGGTCAAACAGTCATCAATACATGCACTGCAGAAGATACTTTAATGTTCAACATTACCATGAAATCTGTGACTGTAATAGCTTATCAACAAAAACATTCTTTGCCGTTAATGAATTTTAAATCAGTAGTGTGTTTTCAGTGTGGACCAGATAACGTACAATGAAATTAACATTTTAAAGTCCTCAGTATCAGCAGTGACCAACTACGAGCATGTTTTGATAACAAAAAAAGATAACTAGACAATATATCAAGAGTCTATGCTTGAAAAGCATGTCTCACTGGTCCTTCTTGATATCCCTCGGACAGTCGTTGGGATCCTCTCCTGGAAACCTGTTGTGGTAAATCTGCTGGGAGTGAGGGAAGAATATCTGTAGGACCTGAAACACAACACAACACTTCATCAAGAAAGAAAGAATGTCGCCGTGAAGGACCTTGTCACAATTGGAGTTCTGGGGTACAGGAAAATACCAATACATAGACAGACAAATTCTGCTTTCAAAAGTGAAGACAGTTCGGAAGATTTTATAAAAGATACGTCAAATTAACATGTGATGGATTTGACCAGTGTTACATTCCTGATGCCCAAGGAAATTGTTGAACACACTCACAACTCCTAACATGGGAAATAGACCTGAATGATATTTCAACAGCTACAGCTATGCACTGGTATAATACAGGGGTAACAACCAAGCCAACAGCTATACATATAACGTTAATAATCCCAACAGGCACATCTCTGGCCAGGTGCTCAACCAACACAGGCAAGTTTTTAGTGAATTCTTTCTTTTGATTTGAGGTCAAAATGGTAAAAGTGTTAAAGTTTTGTTTAAAACTTGAGTCAATGACTTCATCCCCAAAAGTGTTAAGTTTACTGTTCATTGATTAAATTAACAATACAACTTTATGTTCAAAGCAAGAGAACATTATCTTCAGAACATTTTGCAGGCACACAGTAGAAGTAAACTAGAATAAGAAAATTGACATTGTACTACTACAAAAACGAGTTTCTACATAAAGGGACAAAGTCTGTCAATTATTAGCAAAACAGAACCTTAACGCCCAAAACAAATGTGCATACTTTGAATGTCACAGAACCAATGATGTTCAAATTTTAGATGACCAGTGAATGTTAAATACACGTAGTAACAAATCAAGGGTGAGACTTGAGTGGAAATGAAAACAACTTACTGGGGCATGACCCGCTTCTGGGATGCCTAATGAAGCTGAGAAATATATATAATTCTGACACCAAAAATGGGTCATTTAATGTGTTTAAGACTTACAGTTAACGCAAACTTACGTGGATCCACCTACAAGTCCCTTAAAAATTCAACAAAACACAAAAAAACTGATAACCTGGCTAAGTAAGAAAGACAAACTTACGGGACAAAATGTGATGCTGCCAATGAGCTCGTTCAGTTCATGAGAGTAGACATCGTGTGAGACGACTAACAACACATTGTCAATGCCCCTGACTTTGCTGAGCGAGGAAATCAGCAGCTTCAAATGGTCCGCTCGGTTGTGGGCCTGAATCACCATGACAATGCTCTCTGACCCCAGCGCCAGACCAAACTTGTCAAGGTTATGGACATATTGTTCTTTGTTCAGACGCTGGATCTCCTGCTTGATTTCCTCTAGGTTGCTGGTGTTGAGAGTGAGACTGGGCCCCTGCAGGGAAGCAGGCTGCAACAGACCAACACACAACAGTAGCTTAGTAATCATTGATGTATTAACTGTACACATGTACTTACCGTATTTGACGGATTACAAGACGCACCGTTTTATAAGCCGCACCCCCGACTTTTAACAAAAAAATTGGGACGAGCCACGTATAGGCCGCGTCACTATATTAGCCGCCGTCGAAAAAAATATAATCAGATCGTGTCAATCAATCAAAACAACCAGGCAAACGAAAGTACGGTATTTGGCGAAATCGGCTCCGAGAATAAACAAGTGAAACAAAGAAGAAAAGTGAAAAAGTTTGAAGAAAAATATCACACACACAATTTGTAACCAACACACACATGTAGTCCCGCCCAGAATAAGCTTTTTTGGGATGATTTACGATTTTTGCGCACATTTCGAGCAGACGAAAACACAACATGGCGGCTCTCGCTCCTCCAACTATCGCGAGACACAAAAAAATCGAAATCTCGCCTGCGCGAGATCCTGATACATCCGGTGTTTCTCTGTACGCTATCTTGTTGACAAACAAAGATTCGCGAAAGAAATAGAAAAGCGCTGAGTCTTGAGTAGAGAGCTAATAAAGTACCGGTAATCGCTAATCGAGAAAAATGAAAATCCGCGGCGACTTCCATTAGGTGAATGCTATTCGGCGGGGATATAGCTCAGTTGGTAGCGCGCTGGATTTGTATTCAGTTGGCCGCTGTCAGCGTGAGTTCGATCCCAGGTTCGGCGGAAATTTATTTCACAGAGTCAACTTTGTGTGCAGACTCTCTTCGGTGTCCGAACCTCCCCCCGTGTACACTACATTGGGTGTGCACGTTAAAGATCCCACGATTGACAAAAGGGTCTTTCCTGGCAAAATTGCTTAGGCACAGTTAATAATTGTCTACCTATACCCGTGTGACTTGGAATAATAGGCCGTGAAAGGTAAATATGCGCCAAAATGGCTGCAATCTACTGGCCGTATAAAATTTCATCTCACACGGCATCACTGCAGAGCGCCTAGAACTGTACCCACGGAATATGCGCGATATAAGACTCATTGATTGATTGATTGATTGAAGTTTAGGTAACGTTTTAGCCGCATCTTTTTATAAGCCGCAATGCGCTTTTTTTTAAAAAAAAGTCGCGGCTTGTAGTCCGTCAAATACGGTACCCGAGTGACAATGATTCAAATGGTGATGGCTGACAATTTGCAATTGTGAACAGATTTGTTCACTTTATAAAAATAGGTTCCTGCAAAGTGTTTTTTTAATTTTTTTTTAGCTCAGTGAGCCCTGCGGCTGTAGAATTTACTCTTACCTCAAAATGTTTCTCAGCACCTAAGGCTGTAGAATCTACTGCCGTTCACACCAATTCATTTTAAACTGGAAGGCTTGCTTCAAAAGCAAGCATATTTATGTTATTTACGTTACTACTTCTACACTTGCAATGTTCACGTAATACTGGAAACTGCACCAGAAAGAAGCTGCATGGCTTTTGCTGTTGTCACAAATGTTTGATCAACTTCATGGCCTAGCAGGCACGTTTCACTGCGCAACAAGTCTTGCAATGTTGCATGAGATTCTGACGGTGACATTGATCCTAATGCTGAAGATATGAAAATAGCATCAACTTCAACGTCTTCACAAAAGGTATGTGAAAAAAATGTGAAGGCTGTACTGTGCAGGTAAGTTTAGAAGTTCTGAACGCAGAGGTATGCAGGCCCAAAACCCCTGTCCCAAGTTAAATCGAAAATTTTATAAGTAAATTTTCATTTGATTAATATACTTACCCGAATCACATAAAGCATTGACACAGTCTGAGATGCTAAGGTCTGAAAAGGCTACCTGTCTTAAACAATTTTAAAGGGAAGCAACCCCACCACAAGAAAGTGTAAACGGAGCCATGGTAATGACTACACACCCAGGGAGTTACCTCCCATTGGTGTGTACTACGTCACTACCGCTCCTCAACACGTGGTCAAGATCATACGGCTTTAAAGAAAACTAAAAAACCATAAGCGGGGTTGGCGGGAGGGAATTAACTGTGTGATTCGGGTAAGTATATTAATCAAATGAAAATTTACTTATAAAATTTTCGATTAAATTACATATTCTTACTCCGAATCACATAAAGCAGATAGCTTCAACAAGGTGGTGGAAAAGAAAAATCCAACTCACTCAAGTCCTTGCCAAAAACTGGCCTCCTGCAATCATGGCAGGAAGAGCTCTGGAGCCGTTCTGACGAACAGCAGAGATGTCTCTCAGATAAAAATTTAAGAAGACATCCTCAGAGCGCCAGTACGCAGTATGCAGTACATCCTCCAGTCTCCTCGACCGCAAAACGGCCAAAGAGGAAGCCCAAGCCCGAGTTTCATGGGCTCGAGCAGAGTCAAGAGGAAGGACAGCCCTTGTTCAAACGGATTTAACTTTGCCCTTAACATCAGCCTTGCCGCGTTTTTTATCGCTGTCAGACATGCTGACGCACAAAATGGCGGCCAAACCGCAAAAGTTACTGAAAAATACAAGTCCAAAACATGGACGAAAATATATCAGCAACTACGAAAATTCCTGTCAACAAAAAATAACAAGTCGCGTAAGGCGAAATACAACATTTAGTCAAGCTCAGTCGAACTCACAGAATGAAACTGAACGCACTACTGCATTTGTTCACAATGACCGTAGTCCGCCGCTTGTGCAAAACAGAGTGAAACTGACGAGCCTGTTCAGCGCTGTAGTGGTTTCGCTGTGCTGCATAGCACGCTTTTCTGTACCTCTCTTCGTTTTAACTTTCTGAGCGTGTTTTTAATCCAAACATATCATATCTATATGTTTTTGGAATCAGGAACCGACAAGGAATAAGACGGAATTGTTTTTAAATCGATTTTGGAAATTTAATTTTGATCATAATTTTTATATTTTTAATTTTCAGAGCTTGTTTTTAATCCAAATATAACATATGTATATGTTTTTGGAATCAGCAAATGACGAAGAATAAGATGAAATTGTTTTTGGATCGTTTAATAAAAAAATAATTTTAATTACAAGTTTCCGATTTTTAATGACCAAACTCACTCATTAGTTTTTAAGCCACCAAGCTGAAATGCAATACCAAACCCCGGCCTTCGTCGAAGATTGCTTGGCCAAAATTTCAATCAATTTGATTGAAAAATGAGGGTGTGACAGTTCCGCCTCAACTTTTACAACAAGAAGAGCAAACGCTCGATCGAGTCACTTTCGCAGTTCTGAATATTATATGAGGCATCAGATGGACAGGAAGAAATTGCTATTCACAACACAATGAGTCACGTTCACATAAAATTTGAGCCCGGTCACTTTTATAGTTTCCGAGAAAAGCCCAACGTTAAGTTGTGTGTTGCCGAACAGAAAAGGCTAGTTATCTCCCTTGTTTTTCTGATAACGTTCGTAAAAGGCTACAGATGTAAATACTTTGATGTAAAGAATAATCCTACAAAGTTTCAATCACATCCGATGAACTTTGTCAAAGATATAAAATGTCTAATTTTTCCTTTGACGCTGACCTGTGACCTTGAAAAAGGTCAAAGGTCAACGAAACCATCGTTAAAGTGTAGAGGTCATTGGAGGTCACGACTAAACAAAATATGAGCCCGATCGCTTTGATAGTTTCCGAGAAAAGTCCAACGTTAAGGTGGTGTCTACGGACGGCCGGCTGGCCGGACGGCCGGCCGGCCGGCCGGCCGGACAGACTAACACTGACCGATTACATAGAGTCACTTTTTCTCAAGTGACTCAAAAAGCCGGATATGACGTCATCAAAGACATTTATCGAAAAAAAGAAAAAAACGTCCGGGGATATCATTCCCAGGAACTCTCATGTCAAATTTCATAAAGATCGGTCCAGTAGTTTGGTCTGAATCGCTCTACACACACACACAGACAGACACACACACACACACACATACACCACGACCCTCGTCTCGATTCCCCCCTCTATGTTAAAACATTTAGTCAAAACTTGACTAAATATAAAAAGGAACAAGCTCACCAACTACCAACGCAGAAGGTAATAAGACGGGTAAGTGGGTGCCGGTGGGTGTCAAGCAGACACCAAACAGCAAAAGCCACGAGAGCGCCAAAAATCCACGACCTTCTCTCAGAAGCTGAAAAAGTCGTATGATCTTGACCACGTGTTGAGGAATGGTAGTGACGTAGTACACACCAATGAGAGGTAACTCCCTGGGTGTGTGGTCATTACCATGGCTCCGTTTACACTTTTTTTGTGGTGGGGTTGCTTCCCTTTAAAATTGTTTAAGACGGGTAGCCTTTTCAGACCTTAGCATCTCAGACTGTGTCAATGCTTTATGTGATTCGGAGTAAGAATATGTAATTTAATCGACCGATTGGTGCTAAGAGGGCGTAAAACTCGATTTGTCAGTCAGGCCCAAACCCCTCAGGCTGGGAGTGCTGCCTTAGCAGGCTTAGAGCGTTGGGATCAAAGGGCTGGGAGTGCTGCCTTAGCAGGCTTAGAGCGTTGGGATCAAAGGGCTAAGACTGCTATCTCTCTTTGTCTCTTCATCACGCATGCCGTAGATTTACATCCATTTTTGGAGGTCTTCACCAGGAAGTTGAATGGACAAATGTCAAAAGTTGTAATCTGACATCACACTGACGGTGATGTTCCATCGCTTTCATAGGTATGTCCACAGAGATATAGAATAGAGCCACCAAGCGCCGGAACACATGCAGTAACCGAGACCCACGCGCCGGCCATCGCGGTGTGCCCATTCTTTCGCTGGCACACCCTGCTTTCGCTCTGCTAATCAGTCAGTGGTGCCGACATTTGACTCTCCTCTTCAATAAACAAGCTGCCTGCATGGTAAGTGCATTTTTTTCACTGCCGAATTAAACAGCTCTCATCCTCAACATTTAAGTTAGTGAACTTAAAATGTATTCTTAATAGTTAATTACACTCGTCGGGAAGCCGGACAATTCAGTTTCACTGAACACGTATAGGCCTACTTGTGTATAGGTCATGTCTTAAACTACATATTTCAGTGACACATCTTTGGATTTTCCAGACTAAATTGGGTTACACAGTGGGTACTTTTGTAAACATCTGATCAGTTTTAGATCTATTTTATTGTCTGCGCGACGGTTAAATATAAGCTTATCCTCTATTATAAAAGAGAACATACTTTGTGTTCAATTACCTATCCATTTTGTTTATTTATTCCTCAGAGATCCAACAGACGATCTAAAGCAAAGGTATGCCACAGTGCGTGGCATGGGGGTGCCACTACAGGACCGATGGGAAAGGACTAAAGGGAAAAGAAACAGGAACAACGGTGCACCGGTAAGTTACATTTGTTTTTTCATTCGCGCTTACACGTGTCATCGAAATAACCTCACCTGTAATATGCCAATTGGAAACACAGAATGGGAATCGCGTGCTAATCAAGTACGTAATCCATGATTTTTTTATTTGTAGGTTCCCAAAAGACCCAGAAAGACGTAACATATGGACCAGAGCGCTTCGAAGGGAAGGCTTCCAAGCGACAAACACCATGGTTCTGTGCTCAAGTCATTTTGAAGAATCTTGCTTTGACCCATTTGGTCAAACTACACGTCTTGTGAAAACTGCTGTTCCCACGCTGTTCGACTTTCCACAGCACCTGCAAGTCAAGGTAAGCTGAATAATGCAAAACTTAAAGAAATACACAGCAACAGTAAAACAGCGATCATTTCCATCAATTATGAAATAAAGAGAGAGAGAGAGAGAGAGAGAGAGAGAGAGAGAGAGAGAGAGAGAGAGAGAGAGAGAGAGAGAGAGAGAGAGAGAGAGAGAGTAAGCATTGTGTTTGCGCTGGTTGGGGGGTATCTGTTGTTTGCGGGAATATAATTAAACAATTCAAGGTTAATATAATGATTTGTTTCCACAGAAACAACAGACCCGGAGAGCTCCAGCTGCTAGGACTGTGACACTGACGGAAGATGACCCACCATCACCATCTACAAGTACCAGGGCAGGGCAGAGTGAATTGAATGTTTTTTTGTGATCATTCATATGGGCTCAACACTCCCGTTAAAATGAAAAGAAAACTTGACTTAGCGATTGAAACGATTGGTGACTTCCAGAAGAAGCTTAAGCTCGCTCGAGATCAAAACAGAAGATTGCAGGAACAGAGTAAAAACTCTAAAAGGCGTCGTTGACAATCTCAAGCAGACAAATTTGATTTCAGATAACTGTGCAGAACATCTGGAAACTTCGTTCCCGTGTGTTCCCCATCAGCTAATGCGTCGACTCATGAAAACGAAAGGTAGCAAATCGACAGCTGAGTACCACCCTGCCTTGAAATCTTTTGCGTTGACTTTGCAATTTTACTCTTCGAAGGCATACAACTATGTCAGGGACACCTTCGGACTGGGACTTCCACACCTGAATACCATCAGACGGTGGTTTGGTGGGATCGACGGGGAGCCTGGTTTCACCTCTGATCGAGGTATTCACGTCACTTGAGCGGAATGTAAAAGAAGCAAAGGAGAACAAGACAGAAGTTGTATGCAGCTTGATGATCGACGAGATGTCCATAAAAAAACACGTCGAATGGAACGGCGAAAAGATGGTTGGTTTTGTTGACGTTGGTGCGGGTGTGATTGACGACTCTGCTCCCCCAGCAACAGACGCTCTCGTCTTCATGCTAGTCTGCATCAACGGATCTTGGAAGGTACCTGTTGGATACTTTTTCAGACCTGCCTACCCCTGAAATGTACCATGTGTAGTTTTGGGTGTGAAAATAAGGCAAATGTGTAGTTTGGCAGGTGAATGTGTAGTATTTCAATTTGATCAACCCAAACCGCAAAACAGAACAGTTACTTATACCGTACTAAAACAAACACTCAACACTCCAAACAAAACTATTACAATGTGAACAATACTCCTCATACAAATACAAACAAAGCCCCCACAAAAATACAAGCCAAGCATTAAGTTTATTTGTTAAGAAAAAAATTATTAACTAGTTTGGAACATTTGCATGGGTGAAACTGATCAGAATTAAAAATAAGGAAAATGAGGCCGGGGTCCAGGGGCCGCCCACGCCCTGGTGGGGTGCAGGGGCAACGCCCTCTTAGGGGGCCCAGGGGGGCGAAGCCCCCCGGAAGAAAACGAAAAATCAGGCTTTTTAAGGGTAAAAGTAGGCCTTTCCTGGTATCTCAAACACACAAATTTGCACAGTAAACAATGATAACAAATGCCAAGCTGTAGTCCGATAATTCGCGCGCTCAGGGAAACAAAGATTCAGCGATGTCCGGTCACTGTGTTAGAGAAAATACAGATCGGATCGCCGGCGAAAAAAAAAAAAAATATTTTTTTTATTTTTTTTTTACAGATTTTCAAAATAAGGAATTCTTTATTTGACCAATTTCATTTGGCGGATTTCCGCCCTAAGGCGGAAAAGTTTCACCCATGCATTTGTTAAAAAAAAAGCTATGTTGAGGGGTATGCAGTTCATATACAGTGGGACCCCCTATTCAAGACCTGTGACAATCTGAGAACATCAAGTCACAAAAAGTAGGGACTGGGAGTATGTGTATCAACATGAAGGCAAATTTGCATATAAACAGAACAGGTTTGCGTCGGCAATAATAATAATATGGCAGGTCATTGCCTCTGCTCTGGTTACCGATCTCTCAAAAGTGAGCTTGTCTTGGTCTTCTTTCCCTGGCACGGGTTTCTTCACAAAACAGTCCAATTTTTCCTCTGCTTTGGTCGGGATTTCTCGAATTCCTCATGAGAAGTGCTTTTCTTGTGGCGGTTACACGGTCGTAAAGCCCACTGTGCTTCTCTGAAAAAGCCGTGTTGCACACAGTGCAGTGGGCAAAATGCTTCCCTTTTCTCCACGAAACTAGGCATGGATGCTCCTCATAGTACTTTGGCAGAAAAGCCTTGCTGGGAGTTTGACCAAGCTTCTTTTTTTTGCTCCGTGGCGGTTGATCGCCAAAGTCTTCTGAATCCGTGTTCGTCGCTGTAGCCATTTTTTTCCCTCCAGAAAGAATGAGCTACGAAGTGACCGCGTTCAGAAAAGTATGTGCTGAAACGCCCGCGATAGTTGTAATAACAGCAGCAAGACCAACTGACTACGCTACTCTCGCGGGCGCCGGGCATGTTTTGCACGCAGTACACAACCGGTTAGTACAAATTATGGATCGGAACTCGCTCGCGTTTTTGCGTATTCAAAATGTCAAAATGTGTAGTCGAAACGAAACGTTTGCGTAGTATAAGACAAGCATGCGTAGTTGCGTAGTTTGGGGACCAAAATCGTAGTTTACTACGCTCAATGTGTAGTGTAAACAGGTCTGCTTTTTGATCAAAGGCATGTCAGGCTCCGAACGAGCTAATCTGATCCGGCAATGTTTGATGAAGGTAGCAGACACCGGAGTTAAGGTATAGTGTCGTTAACCTGTGACGGCCCGTCTTGCCACTTCTCCATGCTCAGGGACCTTGGAGCCTCAATGCACCACGACAAAATCGAACCTGCCTTTCAACACCCATCACACCCAGAAGACAAGGTACAAGTCCTTCTTGACGTCTGTCACATGCTGAAGCTGCTCAGAAACGGCTTTGCCTCTTGCGGCTTGTTAAAAGACGGTTCAGGCCGAATCATTCGATGGAAGTACTTAGAGGAACTCCACGAGATTCAGGAGAGGGAGGGACTGCATTTGGGAAACAGACTAAGAAAGGAACACCTGTCATGGCCGAGCCAAAAAATGAAAGTCAAGCTGGCGGCTCAGACATTGGGCAACAGTGTGGCTGACGCTCTCGTGTTCTGCAGGGACTTTCTCAAGCTGGGTCAGTTCAACAACTGCCAGGGTACGGTAGACTTCATTCGCACCGCAGATAAGCTCTTTGACATCCTGAACTCAAGGAATAAGTTCGCTTAAAGAAATAGAGGAGCCCTCAAGCCCGAAACAGCAGCAGATTCCTTTGCGTTCTTGGACAAAGCATACGGCTACTTATCATCAGTACGAGACGTCGCTGGCAACCTCATGTGCACAACACCCAAGAAAACAGCCTTCCTTGGTTTCATGGCAGCAATAAAAGCTACAAAGGCCTTGTACGAGCAGCATGTTGGCCCGCAGAAACCCCTCCAGTATCTGCTCACATACAAACTTTCACAGGATCACCTTGAGCTCTTTTTTGGGGCAGTTCGGGCTTCGGGAGGCTTTTCCAACAAACCAACAGCCCGGCAGTTTGTTGCCATCTACAAGCGCCTCTTGATGCGCCATGATGTCCGGATTGTGACCAGGAATTCAGCACCACAGGACTTCACCGCAGTCTTGACCACGGCCACTTCATGCAACACAATGAGGAGGGCTGTCCCTGACTCCTCACAGGACATGCTGATTGCGCGTCGTTATGGCATGACTTCAACATCACACCTAGATGACGACGACATCACCGAGGAAGTGCCAGACCTGCCCGAGCTGTCCATTTTTCGGGAAGCTGCAGTGGGCTACATTGCCGGATATGTCGCCAAGATGGTAGCCCGAAGCACTCACTGTCCCGACTGTCGATCGGCTTTGACAACAAAGTGTCTGGACGGCACGCAGCCCAGCCTTTGCCTGGTATTGCAGAAAGACCGAGGGGGACTGACAAAGCCATCCGATAGCCTCGTCAAAATCTGCGCAGTGACTGAGAAGCTCTTTCAGAGAATGTTGTTTGTCAACGACGGAAGACTACCCCAAGGCACTGGATTCCCCTCAGCACTGTCACACGCAGTGTTGCAAGAAGTGGCGGGACACGTGTTTCACACACTCACTGACCATATGATGGACACAGAACCGGACAACAACCACATATTTGCATTCATCAAAGTATCGGCCCCTGCCTTCTGCAAAATTCGCATGCATCATCTTGCAAAACAGTTCAACACAAAGATCACAGGACAGCACATTCGGAAAACAAGAAGGGCAAAGCCCATACGACTCACATGCTTGACCTTGACCTTTACATGACCTTGACCTTCAGGGTCAAGGTCAAATAACTAAACCTAGCAATGACATCATACACTAAGAACTGCTTTACACATTTTTCCTACCAAAATACATGTGACCTTGACCCAAGGTCAAGGTCATCCAAGGTCATGCAACACAAAGCTGTTAATTCAAGACATAGGAAGTACAATGGTGCTTATTGGCTCTTTCTACCATGAGATATGGTCACTTTTAGTGGTTCACTACCTTATTTTGGTCACATTTCATAAGGGTCAAAGTGACCTTGACCTTGATCATATGTGACCAAATGTGTCTCATGATAAAAGCATAACATGTGCCCCACATAATTTTTAAGTTTGAAACAGTTATCTTCCATAGTTCAGGGTCAAGGTCACTTCAAAATATGTATACAATCCAACTTTGAAGAGCTCCTGTGACCTTGACCTTGAAGCAAGGTAAACCAAACTGGTATCAAAAGATGGGGCTTACTTTGCCCTATATATCATATATAGGTGAGGTATTGAATCTCAAAAACTTCAGAGAAAATGTGAAAAATGTGAAAAATAGCTGTTTTTTAGACAACATTTATGGCCCCTGCGACCTTGACCTTGAAGCAAGGTCAAGATGCTATGTATGTTTTTTGGGGCCTTGTCATCATACACCATCTTGCCAAATTTGGTACTGATAGACTGAATAGTGTCCAAGAAATATCCAACGTTAAAGTTTTCCGGACGGACGGATGGACGGGGGGGACGGACGGACGGACGACTCGGGTGAGTACATAGACTCACTTTTGCTTCGCATGTGAGTCAAAAATGACGAAACTCATCCTCTTTAAGAACCAGTAGTCACACGAAATCACTGGAATTACAGGCTGACTATACAAATGTTATCCTTTTTTTCTTTTATTGTTACCTTTTTTTTATTCACTCGTGTATATAATTATATCATATGCTTGTATTGACAAATTAAGCTTTGATGTTTTGTGTTTCTTATTACCAAAGATTTGTTTCATTTGGAGAGAGAGAGAGAGAGAGAGAGAGAGAGAGAGAGAGAGAGAGAGAGAGAGAGAGAGAGAGAGAGAGAGAGAGAGAGAGAGAGAGAGAGAGAGAGAGAGAGAGAGAGAGAGAGACGCTTTTTTGTTTCATTTGCAGAGAGAGAACTCAGAAGTCAGAACTTTATTACAATCATAAGGATAAAGGTTTTAGGCTAAGCCTAATCTTCGAACCTGTCCTTGGAAAATATATACAGAGAATAACTGAGAGAGAGAGAGAGAGAGGTTTATGAGTAACATCTACAAATTTGTTTAACTTTGTCATCTTGATGTTTGCTTCGTCTGATTGGCTTCTCTTGTGACACTAACTGGTTTTGCAGCATTTTTTTTATTGTTATAAATGTTCTTGGTTTCGTATAACCTTTTTGTCTCAATCTGTCTGACAGTCTCAGGTGTGTGTGTGCATGTGTGTGTGTGTGTGTGTGTGTATGTGTGTGTGTGTGTGTGTGTGTGTGTGTTGTGTGTGTGTGTTTGTTTGTGTGTGTGTGTGTGTGTGTGTGTGTGTTCGTTCGTTCGTTCGTTCGTGTGTGTGTGACTGTGCGCCCGTTTTTTTTCTCTCTTTCGATCAGTGTAACGTATGAAGCAACGCGTACATCTACATTTAGTATGCGGTAAGAAATACCATTCTCCCCCTTCCATCCACCAGGTACCGCCACTAGCAGACCATATTATTTTCTGAATAGTTTCTTCATTACTCAATAACATTATGCCAGCTGATTCTAATCAACCGACGGAGATAAGAAGCCCAGTGTGCCACATTACCACTGAAATGTACACTGGTCAGGCTGTGGGATGGGCACAGCGAAATGGCGGCCCGGTAGCTGCAATCGTTTCCGCTGCCAGCACAGCGCTTGGTGGCTCTATTCTATATCTCTGTGGGTATGTCTAATAAAGTATGTATTGGTTGCTGCAGCTTATCAAAGATTATGCTGCCTTCCAAGGTAATCTAAAGTTAAAATGCAATCTATCACAGATCCATCTCAGCTTTATATGCCCTAGAGGTACTTTCCACTTGATCTCCACCATAACGCACGTTTCATGCGGTGTCACATTCTAAACATGCGTTTATTTTGTTCTCAAACAAATCCTCTCTGTTAGATGGGGGAAAGGACTACTGCTACAAAGAGCTCATTACTGTAGATATTGAGATCTGAACACCAAAGCTACCATATTCAAACCTAAAATACACTGCCTTGCGGTGGATGTCCACACTGCTTTTGTTTTACCTTTGTGTTAAAAGAGGATGTATGTGCAACATCGATAACCAAATTTAGATAAGCTTGAAGCTGCTTCATTTTTTACCCTGATTCCTCCTTTTGCGACCAGCAGCAAAGAAGAACACATCTACAAAGAAGCAAGAATCTCTCAGACTCTTTCTTAAGTTAAAACTCACCTGTGTTTGGTTGGACCCGGCTGCGATGACAATCTTAGGATGCACAGGCCTTGAAAGACTGACACGAAAATCTGCATCGCTTTTGTGATCATCGCCATGACGCGCGTTGCGCTGGCTGTTCCCCAGCTGCACATGCATGTCCTCCACCGCTAGCCCCCCGCCCGCCACCATGTGGTGGTTTCTCAGCCGCTGCTCTTCCGACGAGTCGGGGATCATCTGGAAGTTGAGGATGACGAAGAGAACCATGGACACCACCAGCACGATGCGAAGAGCTCGCCGGGGGTGCAGGCGCATTCTGAACATTCCCCCTCGCGTACAACGTTCGTCACCAAGTCTGGGTCTCACGCCCTGGCCGGACGCAAGGGGAAATCCACGTAGCTCTCTGTCGCTCTACTTCCGCTGACATCCTCTGGATATCCTGCACACAGCAGCAATTAAGCACAACTCATTTTCAGTAAAACTGCCGGTGGTGAGCACTGGTGGTAATATGATTGACAGTGGAGTTAACCAATAGCCAGCATCACAGTTTGCTTGGCAACAGTAAAACCACCTGCAATTAGCACAACTCATTTTTCACTGAGCACTTAACCATGCAGCCATGGAGTGGTGAAAAAAGTATACTGTCAAAATCTCTTCTTCACTCATCCGCGGCAATCGCACCACTGTCATTAACTAATTCTCAGTTCAGGTAAGTTAAGTGCGAGTCAATGTGGAACTGATATCATCCAGTGACAAAGTGCAATTCACCATCGGACAAGCCGGTAGCCGCGGATTATAGGCACATGGGTTAGATTGGAGTGAAACAGATGCGCCTTTTCAATTTCAATAAATTGTCAACAGCCTGTGGTGAGCACTTACTAGAGTAATACGATTGACCGTGGCGAACAGATCAATAGCCAGCATCACAGTTTGCTTCATCACAGTAAAAATATCAAACTCAAAGCTACAGGGGTTAAATATAACATTCAAAATGCAGGTCAAAAGAAAAAGCACAAAAAAAGAAAGATGAGCTGTTCACATCCTGACCTGTGATACTGGTATTTACTGTCTGAAGCTTTGAACTGTGAATAAAAACAAAGACATTTAAAAAAAAACACTAAAAAACCCCACCTTTTAATGACACAACAGTAATATGTAATTAGTTAACTGCATGCAATATTGGTCATACAATTGTAACAGTACCAGCTTCCTTTTCCCTCCTTCACTATGGGGGGGGGGGGGGGGGGGGTGTGTGTGGGAGAGCAGAAGACACAAAAGTAAGAAAGAGAAAACATATCCATTCCTGCAAAGAAAACTTGTCATGGCAGTTCGGGTCATGACTGATGACATTATCAAAATCAAGTCTGAGTTGAACAAGATAATCAAAACAAATTTTTGTCACATTGTGTGTTTCTCAATTTCTACTTTATTTAAAATTTCTTCCACACTGAAACAACCTCACGCTTTCTTTCTTTATTTGGTGTTTAACGTCGTTTTCAACCACGAAGGTTATATCGCGACGGGGAAAGGGGGGAGAGGGGATAGAGCCACTTGTCAATTGTTTCTTGTTCATAAAAGCACTAATCAAAAATTTGCTCCAGGGGCTTGCAACGTAGTACAATATATTACCTTACTGGGAGAACGCAAGTTTCCAGTACAAAGGACTTAACATTTCTTACATACTGCTTGACTAAAATCTTTACAAAAATTGACTATATTCTATACAAGAAACACTTAACAAGAGTAAAAGGAGAAACAGAATCCGTTAGTCGCCTCTTACCACATGCTGGGGAGCATCCGGTAAATTCTTCCCCCTAACCCGCGGGGGGTAAACAACCTCACACGTTTCAACCTGTCTTATGATAGTTAGTGAGGCTTTACCAATAATCTTCATGCTTAATAATATATATTGTCATCATTTTCACGAGTTTTCATTCACAAACACCTGGGAAATAAATCTCATGTTCCCCATGCAATAAATCGAGGTGGTGAATGGGTTTGAGCTTTCAGGTTAAACGTGGATTGTCAAAGTAAAAGCCAATCAGGCTGATTGTTTGATGTGTGGAACCATCGCGGCTTTGGATTTGTGTTTCCGAGGACAACGATTGTAAGCATTCACTCTCAAAGACCCAATCAATGTTGATAATTACCGCGGCGACTCGTGGTCAATTTGCAACTTATCTCTGTATTGCAAAATCCACAACGAAAAGTCATAAACACTTAAAAGAAAAGAAATATGCTCAACACTTACTGAACTCACACGTATGTCGGTATGATCGCAGCTCTGTACATTTTCAGACTGGAAGAAAAGCGTCAACAAGCTACGTTTGACGTCACATACAAGTTTGACGTGTTATCTCGTGCTACTGTGACGATGCTTTGTGGCCCGGAGTTGGATTCTAAAAATTCGTCTCCCTGTGGGTTATTGTGCATTTTGTTGCACAACCAAAATGATGACAAAAACGATGTTTGGTGGCTTGTTGTCAGACCAGCATTTTGTTGTTGGTCCTCGGGGAGCATATCGCCTTTTGTCTCATATTTATCAACCGCGGCCTTCGGCCTTGGTTGATAAAGATGAAACAAAAGACGCTATGGTCCCCTTGGACCAACAAAAAAGCTGGTCTGTCAACAAGACACCAAACATCTTATAATATCAAACCTGTCAAAAGATACCAAAGCAGAGCCTTGTGAAATCTGAAATCCAACACTAAGTTCTGCATATAGCCAAACCAAGTACACACATATTCACTTATATTTGCAGGGGAAAAAAAACGGGCAATGAAACCCAAAACCGGTATAATACCGGAAATTTCTGGTAATAATCGCTTTCCCTGTCAATAGTATTATGTCCAGCTGTTCTTCAGTCACACACACACACTCACACACACACACACACACACACACACTCACTGCTTAATGATACACACAAAACTGCCACCTCAAAATGACAATGAATAACAGAGAAACAAGAATAACCACACACTAGCTCACACACAAAAGGAAAAAGCCACATAAAAGACAGGCCTGAGTTAAGATTATATCCAAATGGTAATGTGGCAGAGATATGATGTAATACTGTTGGCTGCTGATGAGAATATGATGGCGAGCACAGCGGCAGGTGTGCTGCTCTCAGTTAAATGCACCTTCCTTCCTGTGCAGACCTACCAACCTAATGTGAAACCCCAAGTGTAGCAATTTGATTTCTTTTTAAATTTTCAGCGTAGCAAATGGTGTTTAAGAGTAGCATTGTCGAACATTTATTCACACATCCACATTAAGGCTATTTCGTGCAAGAAAATATATATTTAAAATAAGTTTATATAGAAGAAAAAAAGAAACATAATGGCCAATAGAGAGTGTCTACAGTGCCATTTTACAGTGCGAACAATGTTTGATGACACAAATTCTTACCGCTACACAGAGTTAGAATCAGAAATGAGTACAAGAACTCACTAATTAGAAAGAGCAAACTGTTGCATGCTTGTGATTATTTGTTTGAGTGTAGCAGTTCTAAGCTTGGCGTAACAATTCTTCTTAAAAACATGGCATGCTACGCTTGAAAGCGACTAACAGTTGGCAGCTCTGCCTGTGTAAACTGTCATGAAAAACACCACACTCCTCTCCTGTCTTGTACTGTACATGGAATAACAATTATCTTTCCACTTGGGGGCAGACCAAAAATCCTCACCATGTCTGATTTCTGCGCAGAATGGGATTGTTTTATGCATTCCTACTTTCAAAGCTACCAGTTGGCAGCTACCTGCTAAATTAATTCTGCAAAACTTCCCGCTCTGCACAGGAAGCAGCCAGGCTGCTGAGTTTCAGGGTATGTGTCTTTACTTTACTTTTACTTTAATTGGTGTTTAACGTCCTTTTCAACCGTTCAAGGTTATATCGCGACGGGGAAAGGGGGGAGATGGGATAGAGCCACTTGTCAATTGTTTCTTGTTCACAAAAGCACTAATCAAAAAATTGCTCCAGGGGCTTGCAACGTAGTACAATATATGACCTTACTGGGAGAATGCAAGTTTCCAGTACAAAGGACTTAACATTTCTTACATACTGCTTGACTAAAATCTTTACAAACATTGACTATATTCTATACAAGAAACACTTAACAAGGGTAAAAGGAGAAACAGAATCCGTTAGTCGCCTCTTACGACATGCTGGGGAGCATCGGGTAAATTCTTCCCCCTAACCCGCCGGGGGATGGGTATGTGTCCAAGCGGAAAGATATGCTCTTACCCTGTAAAACAGCCTGGGCAGCTGTATAGTGTTCTGTGGTGGTCATGTCGACCACCAATACAAGAAGAAGGTGATACCTTTACAACTGGAGACTATCAGCTTCCATACATCTAACAACACAATTGCCAGCTGTCATCTCCCAACCTTGAGTCTAAAACACCATTGCCAGCTATTATTGTAATCTTCCAGCCACCAGCTGAACTTTTTACACCCATACACAGAACTCAAGGTGTGAAAATACCATCACATCTGATTCAACTTTCTTTGTCCAGCAGTTTTGCTCAAACAAAGTTATCAAAGTGAATTGATCTCAAAAACCTCAACTTTCTATTTTTAGCTATTGTGCTAAACAATTATTATTACACACACAAAACACACACAAAAAACAATATCCAATTTGAAATACCACAAACCTGAGCTGCCTTGCAAAATAATGGACCTATCAAACTTGAATTATCACTTTCTTTCTTTCTTTATTTGGTGTTTAACGTCGTGTTCAACCATTCAAGGTTATATCGCGACGGGGGAAGGGGGGAGATGGGATAGGGGAAAGGGGGGAGATGGGATAGAGCCACTTGTTAATTGTTTCTTGTTCACAAAAGCAAATAAAAAAATTGTTCCAGGGGCTTGCAACGTAGTACAATATATGACCTTAATGGGAGAATGCAAGTTTCCAGTACAAAGGACGTAACATTTCTTACATACTGCTTGACTAAAATCTTTACAAACATTGACTATATTCTATACAAGAAACACTTAACAAGGGTAAAAGGAGAAACAGAACCTGTTAGTCGCCTCTTACGACATGCTGGTTAGCATCGGGTAAATTCTTTCTCGTCCCAACCAATATGGGACTCCCCCTAACCCGCGGGGGGTGAATTATCACTTGCCCAACAAAATTTATTGGTTGTGTGATAGGTCTGTATTGTGTTGTCGTAGTGCATGCATGTGCTAGTCACCTCTTGCTTTTAGCCCTCACGGCTCATGACCATCCAAGCTGCTTGTATGCCAAGTTGCTGAGTTGTGCCTTATTCAAAGTTTAAGTCCATTTTTTATTTTTTTTACGCACCTTACGTTCTTGTTGGGTTGATATTGGGGGTACCCTTATTTGAGTGGTGATCATGTGACCCCTGAGAAAGAAGTATCTTCAATTCAAAAGTGTGCCATATAGCCAAGTGCGCCATGTAGCCAAGTGTGCCATATAGCCAAGTTAAATGCCTTTAACGGCATAGAAAGTTTGAGTGAAATGACAAAGGCGTACATGTTTTAGTTAGGGTGCAAAAACTGTCCAGATATTTGTTTTGCTGGGTTTACTTCAAATTTCAGTTTTTAAAAATGCATGTGATACTTTCCAACTCCAATTCGTCATTTGTGTTTTCCATTAACACTCGGCGGTCAAAACCTTCCTTTAACTTTGAGAATTGAATCTAAATGCACATATATCATACAGTGGAACCTGCTTTGGAGAACCCCACTCGATATCAACCACCTGCCTACAACCACCACCCCAAAGGATCCCTGATAGTTTCCTTTAATGATTCCCTTTTCCATAGCGACCACCTGTCTTGAGTGTGGTCCTTACAGACAGATCCAACTGTATATTCTCTAAATGAACATCTTCCAATGCACAGCATGTTACCATAGGTAGAAGAAATACCAAGGATATCTGATTTCTTGATCATCAAACATCCCACCCAGGTCAACATTTAACACAAAATTGCTTTAAAATGTACATGTAATACTTGTATTAAAGTAAAAAAACAAGAAAGGTAAGTTGTTGGAACGTTGTTATTGACAAAATTACGTTACAGTCACAAATATGTCGACCCAAGGGTCTTTTAACCCATGGGGAGTAATCGGAACTGACCAAACCAGACTGAGCCAGTAGCGAGACATATGTCGTGACAACCAGGTGACAGTTTTCGTAAAGTAGCGCGACATATGTCGCAACAACCAGCCAAAGGGTCAAGTAAACAAACAAATATCCCAATAAACTTATCTTGATGGAATTCAGTTTTCACCCACTCGCCAGGATTCATTCGCTCAGCTTCCTGGCGAGTGGGCGAAAACTGAATTCCATCAAAATAAGTTTATTGGGATATTTGTCAGTTTCCTGGCGAGTGGGCGAAAACTGAATTCGTAATTTTGTCAATAACAACGTTCCAACAACTTACCTTTCTTGGTTTTTTATTCTGAATTTTGGAACGTTGGCAGTCTCTTTGTTTTCGGATTTGTAGCAAAGTAGCTGAAAAAGGGTGGAGTGCAGAGAGTCAGACTTTGATACACAAATCTCATAAAGATCATGAGCCAGACTTATTGGCAATAAAACCAACCAGCTTATAGAGCACAAAATGATGTTAATCAACGCAGCCACTTCAATTTCAACGCTCTACCTCGTGTCACCCTCTGAGAAAGTAAACTGTATTGTTTTATCTGGCCAGAATGATCAGGCTAGAAAACTTGTGTGAGCTTGAGCAGAGCTGCCAACTGTTACGCTTAACTTTCAGCGTTGCATGCTACGTTTTCAGACAAATTGCTACACTGATACGCCTAACTTAGAATTGCAACACTCAAACACTTTATCACAAGCATGCAACAGTTTATTCTTTCTTGTGAGGCCTGGAACTCAATTCTGATTCCCACTCTGTATAAAGGTCAGAATTTGTGTCATAAAACATTGTCCACACTGAAGGTGGCACTAAGAACACTCTCTATGGCCAGTATTGGCCATTGCGTGGACATGGAAGACTGAATTCTAGAGGCGCAGTGGCGTGGTGGTAAGACGTCGACCTCCTAATCAGGAGGTCGTGAGTTCGAATCCCGGTCGCTGCCGCCTGGTGGGTTAAGAGTGGAGATTTTTCCGATCTCCCAGGTCAACTTATGTGCAGACCAGCTAGTGACTTAACCCCCTTCGTGTGTACACGCAAGCACAAGACCAAGTGCGCACGGAAAAGATCCTGTAATCCATGTCAGAGTTCGGTGGGTTATGGAAACACAAAAATACCCAGCATGCTTCTCCCGAAATCGGCGTATGCTGCCTGAATGGTGGGGTAAAAACGGTCATACACGTACAAATCCACTCGTGCTAAAACCATGAGTGAACGTGGGAGTCTAAGCCCATGAACGAAGAAGAAGAAGAAGAAGAAGAAGAAGAAGAAGAATTCTATGAGTCCCTTTTTCACCACCCTGAATTATGCTACATACCCTTGCAACATTACCCCTGCCCCACTTTGGTCTTCTTCAATTAGTCACTTTTGACTGCATGTAACTGACTTACTGTATTATAGTAGACTGGGAATCGAGACACAGTGTACGTGTTAGCGTGTGTCCGTGGTGTGACTGTGTGTGTGTGTGTGTGTGTGTGTCTGTGTGTGTCTGTGTATGAATAGAATAGAATAAATATTTGTCATAAAACGTAAGCATTCATAAGACCAGCAAAATTCATTGTTTCTTTATCAGAAAAGATTTAAACTGTCAAAATTAGAGAGATGGATCGAGAGAGAGAGAGAGAGAGAGAGAGAGAGAGAGAGAGAGAGAGAGAGAGAGAGAGAGAGAGAGAGAGAGAGAGAGAGAGAGAGAGATAGAGATAGAGATAGAGAGAGAGAGAGAGAGAGAGCATGTATATGTCACGGTAGAGACGAAGATCTGGTAGAGACGACGATCGGAGTTTCTACCGGTAGAAACGACGTTTCTACCAGTAGAAACGACGTTTCTACCAGTAGAGACGACGATCGGAGTTTCTACCGGTAGAAACGACGATCGGAATAAAACGTTTGTGTGTGTGTGTGCAATGTAGGTGATTTTGTCAATTATGAACACAGTTCTATCTTACCGGAATGAACTCATTTTTAACGTTGTTTACAGAGCACGTGCATTTGTGGGAAATGTATTGAGAATGTCAGCAAATATTGTTCACCTACTACAACTGCCTTCACTGACCAGACGAAGACAGCAATCACAACTTTTTTTTCCTTCAGAGTGAACACAATTCGTGAAATATCTCTGTTAGTTTGACTTCCGAAAACAGTATTCCACAGACCTTCAACATTCTTATAGCCGGCTATTTTAATTGTTGCTAAAGATTGTTGACAATGGAACAAAAAGAAGAGTTCTACAAATTGTTAAGGCTTCACATTGATAGCCTTGATTCAACAAAAAGAGACTCGTTTACGATAACACGTACAAGACAAGTACACACAGGCTATATCTGCCTTGCAGTTGGATAAGGGCGAGAAGTGTGGGAATGGCGCTGGGTTTAAGTCTTGGTGTCTGAGGCACTTCAAACTGCAGAGAATCGGTGGCCAAATCATATTGTATTGCAAAAAAGCAAGTGTGCCCGTAGTGTGCAAGGAAGACCTCTACAATGTCATCAAAAGGTAAGTCGGGATAATCTCTCTCTCTTTCTCTCTCTCTTTTCTCTCTTCGTTTTCTTTCTCTCTCTTTCTCTTCTCTCCCTTCGTTTTCTCTCTCACTCTCTCTCCCCCCCTCTCCCTCTCTCCCGCAATATTTATGTGTGTGCATGCGCGTGTGTGTGTGTGTGTGTGTGTGTGTGTGTGTGTGTGTGTGTGTGTGTTATAAATGGATTAATTAATATGGCCCTTCCTGTTTCCAGATGTCACTTGAGAGTTGGCCATTCCGGGAGAACGAAGACATGGCAAGAACTTCGTTCCAATTACGCGTGGATTCGCCATGATCTGGTGCAGTCGTTCTTGCGGACCTGTCAAGAATGTGCGACCCGTGCCACTGTCAACAAACCAGCAGTTGGGAAACCAATTATTTCGTTAGGGTTTTTGACGCGAGTTCAAATGGATCTGATCGACATGAGAACAAGACCCGATGGCGACTTCTCATGGATCATACACTTGAGAGACCACTACTCAAAATTCAGCTGGGTCCACCCAATGACATCCAAGCGCGCAGTCGAAGTGGCCGAAAATGTCTTGAAGACGTTCTACTTATTCGGTGCGCCAAAGATTCTACAATCTGACAACGGCAAGGAATTTGTAGCAGGGGTTATTTTGGAGCTGGTGAAGATCTGGGAAGGAATGATTATCATTACTGGACGTCCACACCACCCACAGTCCCAAGGCTGTGTTGAAAGAGGGAATGGAGATTTGCAACTAAAGCTGGGAAAATGGATGGAGGCAAACGAAGACAAAGGGTGGACCCAAGGTCTGCTACACATCACATACGCCATCAACACCTCTGTCAGCGAAACAACAGGGAAATCGCCGTATGAGGTGGTCTTCGGACAACCGCCCAGGACTCACTGCAGCCCGCTGGAAATCCTGGCTAAACAAGGCGTCTTGCTTGAAGAAGATAACCATGAAATATCGAACATGTTAATTAAGATGATCCCTCACAACCAGAGACCACTCATGCCACAGTTTCGGAGCTTTTGGAGCCGCTGCAAACACCAATCACTTCATCCAATGATCGTCACAACAACAAGTACCATCTTTTAAGCGATTCTGGCATTGTGGCAATAGCGACGGAGATCACCAACAGAGACATCGTCCACGGACAAGTTGTTCACACAGAAAGTCAATCGGTGTTTGAGATAACCCAAGTCGTAGATCCAGAGTTTATCCCGAGAACCAACAACCCGTTTAGTGAGCCCCTAAACAAGGGTCAATACACGATCTGGGATAACGCAGCTGTGACGCCAGCAGATGTGCTCGACAACACTCGTGCCACAACCAACCGATATAAACATGGCCGTGAATACAATCTGTTAAACGAGACGGGAGTCGTGGCAGTTGCAACGGAGATCCTTGGCAGAGAGACCGTCCACGGACAAGCCGTTGACACAGAAAGTCAATCGGTGTTTGAGCTGATAACCCAAGTCGTAGATCCTGAGTTTATCCCGAGAACCAACAACCCGTTTAGTGAGCCCCTAAACCAGGGTCAATACACGATCTGGGAAAAAACACACGTCGTGCCACAATCTGTCGACAACCGTCACAGCAAGATCCGAAAACTCGCAACAGATAAGTATCTAAAGTCAGCAAACAGGCAGCAAGTAAACTTCGACTCAAAGATGGCAAAAAAGTCGATTTCTTACAATGAAAACGATACAGTTGGGATACGCATTCATGAGGTGGACAGAACAAACACAGATCCTAAACTTCTCCCCTGCAAAGTCCAGACTGTAGAGAAAAAGACTACTGAAAATGGGTCTGAAATTGTCTACAAGCTTTTCACAAACAAAGGAAAGCTGAAGAACACATTTAAACAGGCAGATTTGATAGATCTGAGAAATGTGCAATTTGACACTCTCCTGGACGTCGACATTGAGAGTTTAGAAGACATCAGCGTCATTCAAGCGTCAAGACAAGTCACCAACTGGGCAAAGGGGGCCTCCGTGTGCACGTGCAGGGGAAAATGTAACACCGCTAAATGCAAGTGCAAGCGAGCAGCAGTACCCTGCTCTACAAAATGTCACCCTAAATCCACCCGATCGTGTCTGAACAAAGACAATCACTCTGGTGGGTGAGTGTACCCCTCTTCTGACAATTCTTCTAGTGCACTAAATGCAGTTCCAAACTGTCTAGTGATGAGCAAGCCTTTTATGGGGGGGGGGGGGGGGGCCCCGGAGGGAGGGAGAGAGTTCCCTTGTGTATTATTTTTGCTATATGAGTTGACTTTTACCAGCTGTTTTAAAGACTTGTGTATTATTTGTGCTATGTGAGGTGACTTTTACCAGCTGTTTTAAAGACTCTTGTGTATTAGTTGTGCTATGTGAGGTGACTTTTACCAGCGGTTTTAATGACAAGATCAAAGTTTCTCTCGCTTTCAACTCGCAACCATCTGTTTTAAAAACTCGTGTGTATTATTTCTTCGTTTCAACCGGTAGAAACGTCGTTTCTACCGGTAGAAACGACGATCGTCGTCTGTGACGTTTCTACCGGTAGAAACAAGGATTGTCGTTTCTACCGGTAGAAACGAGGATCGTCGTCTCTACCGGTAGAAACGACACCAGATCTTTGTCTCTACCGTGACATATACATGTTTGAAATAAAGGGTAGTTATTGCAAAGGCATTAATTGCCATGTGGTGTCAGGCTGCTTGAAATAACTGTCAGTGGGGTAACAGACGAGATGATTATATTAAGGCCTTAACTGCATCATCCCTTTTCACTGGGCTGTCAACAGGGGGCCAGGTGTCCTTCAAAGGCAATGGGCACTGAGCTCATGTATTCCACATTGTAAAACAAGAATGATGGTATCTCTATTGAGAAAACCACTCTAGGCGCAACCAAATGGCACAGAATTGTGTTAGGTGTGCGTGCCTGGTAAGAACCATTAAAATAATTAGCATGCAGTCTACCACCTGTTGCATAGCTTACAACATCAGACATACAGTGAAACCTGAACCCTTTCAAAATGTGAAAAAAGCCTCACAAAATCAGGTCGTAGAATAAATGCAGGCAGTCTTAAAATGGGGTCAATTTACAGAGGTTATGAACAGGAAATCTGAATATTACCCACAGGAATTCCGATCAACCAGTCAGGGGGCACAGAGATTACCTACTGTACCAGTACTCCACTCTATGCACTGAGTTTACATTGGAGTAAGCTTACAGCCTGGTAACATGATACAGTCCAGGGCCAGGCTAAGAGGAGGGGGGGAGGGGGGGTGTTTGCCAGAGGTGGTCCAGGGGGATGTTCCCCCTGGCGGGGTCAAGGGGCAGAGCCCCTTGTGGGGGTCAGGCAAGCTAATGGGTAGGTCACATTCTGAGATAGGAAAATGGTCGCTCCTTGCATGAAACGGCATAAAATAAACAATAATAAAAAATGTTTTAAATAAATGAGGTACATGTTTCGGCTGGGGGGGGGGGGGGGGGGGTTGCCCAACCCCCATAACCCCCCCCCCCCCCCCCCCCCCCCCCCCCCCCCCCCCCCCCCCCCCCCCCCCCTAGTCCGGCCCTGCAGTCTGAGTTTGCGCTATTCTGATACTTTGGGCCACAAATTGCCTGGTTGTACGAGGTCTTCAAACATTTGGAAAGACTAAGACCACTAAAATAAAAATACAGCACGGCAGCAATTTGTTTTGCTCCATTCGCTCCAAACCACAGCACAGCACATCATTGTTGCCATCACGTGGCGCATATATATGGAAACACACCTTAGTTGGTTTTTTTGTGTTTTTTTTAACTCAGAAGACGAAGAAAGAGGCATCTCACATTACATGTATTACATTGCATAGCCTAGTCGTACATGAGCCCTTCAATGTTGACGCTTCCAAATGTTCCAAACAAACTGAGAGCTCAGCACTGCACACTCACAAAGTGCAAACTAACACCGCTGCTTCCACTTCAAACTGACAACAGCCACGGCTAAACATTATAAACTACTAGTGGTACCCGTGCTACGCACTTTGTGTGCTGCGCATGCGATGTCATTTTGTTGGTTATGTGCTTGTGAAAATGTTGTTTGCACCCCTCCCCCCCCCGCACATTATCCCGCATATAATGAATTATATTCTCTTGGTGAAAAATAAAATGTTAACCCTTACACCGGTGCAATTCTGTAACACATGTTACATAGCCACTTGTGAATTAACAGAGAGAAAAATAACAAAAAACAGTCATATAGGTTTTCGCATCAATGGGAGGTAATCGGAACTGACCAAAAAGACTGCGCGACCGCACGCGACTATACAAACAAACAAAATAAAATACAGCAGGTATGACGTTTGCATGAATCCATGATTACGTCTACATGAACAACAGTGATAAAAGTGCGCATCTCTTCCCAGCCGTGCAGCGCTTTGAAAGTTGGAAGCATTAAAATTTAAACGGGTAAAAAGCCATCGTGAAGATACGAAAAAAAGTATGACGTCTAAAATACTTAATGATTCAAACGCATAGTATAACATATGTAATTGACAACAGAAAATATATACATGGTTCACACACACAATCGAGTGCACACATCCATCCATGCTTATTTAAAGTCATGTACACACACACATACATACATGGCATCAAGCAACACACAATTAAATGACACATATGGAATATGGAAAACGTATAATGGACATGAACATGGCAAGTAATTTACACCGTTACCTACTATAAAATTGATGATATATATATATACCACTCACTTGCTATTCGCCTAAAAGCTTGCGGTGTGCTGTGACACATATAAGAAACCAGAAGAAAAAAGGACTTTACTTTGGCGAAAAGAGCATATGCTGCTTATTTTTGTACATAACTGCTATAACTGTATTTTTTCCGAACACTTACATGTAAAAAACATAGAGATATATCTTACCATTTCACTAAGACAGCCAAAATAACGGTCAAATTAAGGGGAGATCATGATGACGTACATGTCTATGGTTGCACGGGGGAAAATATTTAGTCGCTGGAACCTATAAGGTATAACACATGTTACATAGCCACTGGTGAATTAACAGAGAGAAAAATAACAAAAAAACAGTCATATAGGTTTTCGCATCAATGGGAGGTAATCGGAACTGACCAAAAAGACTGCGCGACCGCACGCGACTATACAAACAAACAAAATAAAATACAGCAGGTATGACGTTTGCATGAATCCATGATTACGTCAACATGAACAACAGTGATAAAAGTGCGCATCTCTTCCCAGCCGTGCAGCGCTTTGAAAGTTGGAAGCATTAAAATTTAAACGGGTAAAAAGCCATCGTGAAGATACGAAAAAAAGTATGACGTCTAAAATACTTAATGATTCAAACGCATAGTATAACATATGTAATTGACAACATTGACAACAGAAAATATATACATGGTTCACACACACAATCGAGTGCACACATCCATCCATGCTTATTTAAAGTCATGTACACACACATACAAACATACATACATACATGGCATCAAGCAACATCAAGCAACACACATATGGAAAACGTATAATGGACATGAACATGGCAACTAATTTACACCGTTACCTACTATAAAATTGATGATATATATATACCACTCACTTGCTATTCGCCTAAAAGCTTGCGGTGTGCTGTGACACATATAAGAAACCAGAAGAAAAAAGGACTTTACTTTGGCGAAAAGAGCATATGCTGCTTATTTTTGTACATAACTGCTATAACTGTATTTTTTCCGAACACTTACATGTAAAAAACATAGAGATATATCTTACCATTTCACTAAGACAGCCAAAATAACGGTCAAATTAAGGGGAGATCATGATGACGTACATGTCTATGGTTGCACGGGGGAAAATATTTAGTCGCTGGAACCTATAAGGTTATACGGCGACTTATCAGGTGATAATGTTTCGAACTATTTAGTAAACAAATCTATGGAATATTTTGGAGTTCCATTAACAGATAAACAGATCTATCTATCTTCTTATTATTTTAGGTTCGTCTGGGGTAGAGAAATAAAACACACAGCTAGGTTCGTCTGAGGTGCGGTCGCGTGTTTAGTCGAACCGAAAGTTGAAGAAGAACCAATCACAGATCTCTTTCGCCGCGATGTCAAAGTTCAGGTCAAAGTTCACTGTTGTCTGCTCAAATTTGCGAGACAAACCTCTTCAAACTTTGTTCGTGGACAAAATTGGAAGTCGGGACCTAGCGGAATCGATTTCCTGGGTCACGTTGGCATAGCAACCGAAGGAGAAGGCACAAATCCGCGCGGTTTGGTCACAGGAATCGAAAAACCACCGAAAACCCTACCAGTATTATATAGTAGATTACTGTATGGCCCCATTGTCCGCACAAAGAAGCATAGCAATCACAAACTTAAAACCTCAATAAATTAGTCAGTGAACCAATCAATCATTCAGAATCAGACAATAGATAACAAGAAGAGCAAACGCTCGATCGAGTCACTTTCGCAGTTCTGAATATTATATGAGGCATCAGATGGACAGGAAGAAATTGCTATTCACAACACAATGAGTCACGTTCACATAAAATTTGAGCCCGGTCACTTTTATAGTTTCCGAGAAAAGCCCAACGTTAAGTTGTGTGTTGCCGAACAGAAAAGGCTAGTTATCTCCCTTGTTTTTCTGATAACGTTCGTAAAAGGCTACAGATGTAAATACTTTGATGTAAAGAATAATCCTACAAAGTTTCAATCACATCCGATGAACTTTGTCAAAGATATAAAATGTCTAATTTTTCCTTTGACGCTGACCTGTGACCTTGAAAAAGGTCAAAGGTCAACGAAACCATCGTTAAAGTGTAGAGGTCATTGGAGGTCACGACTAAACAAAATATGAGCCCGATCGCTTTGATAGTTTCCGAGAAAAGTTTGTCAAAGATATAAAATGTCTAATTTTTCCTTTGACGCTGACCTGTGACCTTGAAAAAGGTCAAAGGTCAACGAAACCATCGTTAAAGTGTAGAGGTCATTGGAGGTCACGACTAAACAAAATATGAGCCCGATCGCTTTGATAGTTTCCGAGAAAAGTCCAACGTTAAGGTGGTGTCTACGGACGGCCGGCCGGACGGCCGGCCGGACGGCCGGACAGACTAACACTGACCGATTACATAGAGTCACTTTTTCTCAAGTGACTCAAAAACCACAAATAACCAATAAATAAATGGAGGGAAAAAGGCAGTGAGACAATGCAGTGAGTATTTGCCACAATAATCCCCCAGCACATACATTGTATTTATGGTGCTGGACCAGTAACACAAGACATCAAAATGTTCAGTCACACTAGGCTAGCTGCCACACAAAAATCGTTATGCAACCATCTGGCAAGATAATGTACATCATACCATGCTCTGAACTGCTTGAAATAAAATATACAAAGATAGGGTCTATTCATATTGGTCAATATTCTGTCAGAGTTGTCAGATGCGCATGGCCCGATGAGCAACTTAATAAACCACAAATGTTGTCTTCAACACAGCAATTTGAGCCTGCTGTTTTGTGAATAGCATAAAAATTGACAACCAGACGCATGATAAAATTAAAACCATTACAATCTGCATTTTGCTCAATGTAGATTTTATAAACATTTACACGGACACTGTACTATAATATAATTATACTGTAATTGGACCGAATGATGTTGAAGAATGAAGTTGCTTTTATGTAAATGCTACTGCTGTTCTAAATTTCAAGATTTTGTAACAAAACAAGCCTGACAGTTCAAAAGGAGCTTATAGTTAAGTTCAGACAACAGGATGTGTGCATATATCCTTTTGACACACTCTGTAAAATGATGCCTTTTCCAAATATAATATATATTAAACAGTTATCCAATTTGTTCCCATGAGTCTGCTTGCCCCAGATTGACTTGTCCTATTTACAGTTACATCAGGGTATGAGTTAGCCTTCATTTCTAATGTAGCTGCATATATTTGCACTATTGCTTCATGTCAATCTGACCACCCTTAATGTTTAACAAATGGGCTGGTACTGCACTAATGTAGCTCAATTTGAGGTACCTTGATAATTGGTTTTTGTATCTGTTTTGTAACACTTTTTTTCAGGGGATTGTATTTATTTTTGGTGAATTGATTTCTGGTATGCTTACCAGAAATCGATTTGACCATTATCAAATGAAGGACTTTTTCATGAATCATTGAATGCATATTGATCATAAAAACTACAAAGATTCATGACAAACCAGTTCCTCCACCAAGCCTCACACACTACCACTCCATGATATATGCCTTCATGTCACACAGTACTGTTCTAGATGTGAACGTCTGCCATTTGCACGTATGAAATATATATGCTGAAAAGGAATTTTACTGATAAGGCCCTGCCGAGGAGTAACTCTAATGTTTAAAAGTATAAGACACAGTGAAGACCTAATCTGCACAACAACCAGATATTTGCACTAAAAATTGTCAAAACTTGTTTCTTCCCCTTCAGACAGAATATCAATGCACTGGTCCGTCTTGGGCAAAACCAGTTACGGTGAAATTAAATCAGTGAAAAGTAAAAAAAATATCTTTGTGCAAGTTTTACTTATGGCTTCATTATAACTGATTCAGTATACCAGGTTGTTTGTTTTTCCTAAAATGCACAAGATCACATTGACAGCAATGCCAGTTGCAACGCCAGTTTGCACCATCGGTGACCCAAGTCGGTTTGCATTGTTGGTCACAGAGGGAGTCGGTGATTGAAAAATTGATGATGATGAGTGCTAGATTTATGGTTGTTCAAGCTGTTCTGTTTCGGTTTTCACATTTTGATTAACTTAAATATATTCAGTCATCATGTTTAATTAAGGTGAGCCTAACTTTCATAGTTCGCCTGTTGTAAACATTAAGCCTGTAAAATGTAATTGTTCTGTCTGGAGAGCGCGGCACATTGCTGTCGACTTTGACCTACTCTTGAGTTTGAACACCAAATATTGGATATATCTAACGCAGTAGGCATAATTCCCTTGCAGTTGCATAAACATTACGATCATAGTTCATACCCTTTTCTGCTCCCTTGATCTTCACCATGTCCCCAGCGTCTCAACGTCTTTTTGTGTCTACACTTTTACTGGAGTGGATATTTCTTGCTGAACATCGGTTCACACAGGTATAGCCGACGACAATTAAAACAGCCCTTTCAATCACTTCTACTAGAGGATTCAGTTATTCATCGAATCAATGCACTTTGAGCCAAAGCAAATAAGAAAACAGATAGTCTAACGTTTGATTTTATTTGTTGGTAACACTTTTGATATTGATTTTGCCATTGGGATGGATCTAAGTGAGCTCCAAGCTACGACAACTTTTCCAGAGTTATGTACCTTGACAAACAAAGTCAATTTCAGATTGAATATCAGTTGCCTGCTGAATATCAGCTGTAACTGCGATTACTCCCTTTCTCTCTGTTCAGTTCTGTATTGCTAGTCGTCTCTTGTGTAAAATGTTTGGATCTGAATCGCAAATCGTTCTGCATGCCTTTGGGCTAAGCGGCCAGCGAATGATCTCAACTCCTCTCTATAAACCCATGCAAAATGTGCATATCGTTTGTTGTATTCTTTATTTCTTCAAGTTCAATATTGGGTGCTGAATAAACCATGAGAGCTGCTGTGTGGTTTATGTGTGCTAAAGAGCCATTCAAGTGATTTGAGAGTGGAATTTATTGATTTAATGTTACCCACTGGCTATACACACTCGGAGTGTATACAGGAGTCAGAATCGCGTTAACCTCCGGTCGTGAAGCAAATTTGACATTCGACACGGCTTTGTGATAGGAATGCAGAGCAGTTGATAATAAGACTAGAGTTTAAAGAAACGAAAACAATATGATGATGCACTGCCTTTGCTGTAACGTAGATAACATTTTTTGCGTGTACTGAAAAGACCAGCAGTGAACCGCATCAACACTCAGAGCGTCATTCGACGCCATTTTGCGAAGGCTCGCTTCACTTTCGATTCATGGTATCACAGTACGCTGGGGACAAACACAGACAAAAACACGGTGGGAACAAACACAGACAAAAACAAACACACACACACAAAACGGATGCTACACGGCAGTTTATTGTCGGAGTTTGGGACACACTCGGAGTGTGTATCGACCTCGAAACGGTTGTATACTCATGAATGTACATTATTTGCCAACCCTCGACACTCCAAAAAAGAGATAGCGGAAGTCCATACGTCAGACTGATTTTTCATTGGCTACTTCCTAACAACTTTTTAGGGGGCATTTCATTGGCTACAGATTTGTAACAGAGCTTTTCATTGTCGGAGTGTATACAGACTCTTCGATCCTGTATATGTTACAGGCATTAAGTGAAACCAGGCATTACGCGTAATGCCTGAAATGTTCAGGCATTACGTGTAATGCCTGTGACCACTAGGCATTACACGTAATGCCTAAAAATACCAGGCATTACACGTAATGCCTGAAATTTGACTCAAAATTACGCTTATTGCCTGAAGCAATTCAGGCAATACACATTACCTCTTGGATGACAGTGAGAACATTTTTTTTATGACAAAGTGTTGACAAAATGTCATGGTGTGAATATAGTAACTGACATTCAATCAAGTGAGCTTTGAAATGAATGCACATTTTATTGTGCGATTATGAGTGATGGTTCGTAATGCAAAATAATGTATTTCTGACATAGTGTTCACCACAGTTTGAATTTCACGTAAGAATGAGTGCATGCCACAATGGAAAGCCGAGGTCCAATATTTCGAGTCGAGTTTTCACCAGTTGCTTATTCGTCACCATGGAGGATAATGAAAAAGAACAATTGTTTACTCGACGTTTGTTTGAACATTATGAAAAGGACGGCAGAAAGTTGCTCCCGAGTGTACTTCAGAACAATCGAAGAAGTAAAAACTGCCTTCCAGAAAACGACAAAGTCACGTCATGAGTACCATCTCTTGGGAAAGAAAGTGATGTACGTGTGGTGTTTGTCAAAAACAGATTTGAGTGTTGGTATTCAGCTCTACGTCTATCGTGAAACAATACTGAAACCGGGTTATCTCCAATGCTGTCTCTGATAGAGTAATTGACACATAATTATAATGTCAAAGGGAGGTAACAAGTCGCGTAAGGCGAACTTACATTTAGTCAAGCTGTGGAACTCACAGACTTAAACTGAACGCACTGCATTTTTTCACAATGACCGTAGCCCGCCGCTAGTGCAAAAGGCAGTGAAAGTGACGAGCCTGTTAAGCGCGGTAGCGGTTGCTCTGTGCTGCATAGCACGCTTTACTGTACCTCTCTTCGTTTTAACTTTCTGAGCGTGTTTTTAATCCAAACATATCATATCTATATGTTTTTGGAATCAGGAACCGACAAGAAATAAAATGAAATTGTTTTTAAAACGATTTCGGAAAATTAATTTTAATCATAATTTTTATATTTTTAATTTTCAGAGCTTGTTTTCAATCCGAACATAAAATATTCATATGTTTTTGGAATCAGAACATGATGAAGAATAAAATAAAAGTAACTTTGGATCGTTTTATAAAAAGATAATTACAATTTTCATATTTTTAATGATCAAAGTCATTAATTAATTTGTAAGCCTCCATGCTGAAATGCAATACCAAAGTCCAGCCTTCGTCGAAGATTGCTTGGCCAAAATGTAAATCAATTTGATTTAAAAATGAAGGTGTGACAGTGCCGCCTCAACTTTTACAAAAAGCCGGATATGACGTCATAAAAGACATTTATCGAAAAAAAGAAAAAAACGTCTGGGGATATCCCAGGAACTCTCATGTAAAATGTCATAAAGATCGGTCCAGTAGTTTACTCTGAATCGCTCTACACACACACACACACACACACACACACACACACACACACACTCACACATACACACACACATTACGACCCTCGTCTCGATTCCCCCTCTATGTTTAAACATTTAGTCAAAACTTGACTAAATGTAAAAAAGGCTTAGTACACTGACTGTATCGTTCTTGCTGGAACAAAAACAGCTAATAAGAAAATTGTGTTGTGTTATCTCACATACCGGGGCTGTTAAATAAGCTACGATATCAAATTATTATTAATGTTCGCTTGAGAAACACTGTGTAAACGGGGTTTTTTTTCTCATAAAGGAGATTTGTTATTATTATTCGACGTAAGTTGTTCACGATCTTTAGTAGTTTGAATGTAGCGCTCGGGTACATTGACATGCTGTTGTTGTTTTAGCAAAATGAATGCAATCTGGACCCTGTCCTACGTGAACCCCACTTTACACATCTTTGTGCGCAGAGTGTCAGAAGAAGAAGAAACGAGCGAGAGTCAAAGGTGTTGTTGCTCGACCGATTCTATCAAACAGGTTTCAGGCATTACGTGTAATGCCTGGCAATGCTTTTCAGGCATTACACGTAATGCCTGGTATTTTTAGGCATTACGTGTAATGCCTAGTGGTCACCGGCATTACGCGTAATGCCTGAACATTTCAGGCATTACGCGTAATGCCTGGTTTCACTTAATGCCTGTAACATATACACTCGGAGTGCGTATAGCTTTTGCCTTAATGTTATTGAATGCTAAATTGCGAGTGTGTTGCATCAGGTAAGTAATGCTGTTTTAGTGAAAATGTGTCAATTGTCATTGTTTTGTAAATCTGTGAGGCGGACTTGGTCTTTTAAACAGAGACATGTGCGAGTCAGGTACATAATTTACAATTTTGAAGTTCATATTGCATTGGCTGTTCAATTAAGTAACGTCTTGTGGCGCGTGTTTGCGCACATTCACATGTGGCGATTGTTTAGTTGACAGATGTGTTTGACCACCTGGCCTCCATGTGACATATAAACTGGTGCTGAAATACACACCTGGAAGAACTCAGCATTGGGTTTCATCAAAAGCACACACACTTGACTCTGCTTTGGCGGGGTCACCGTTAATACATCACAGTACCAGACTAGCACAAGTCCAACCAGATACCACAACTTACAGATGATCAGTTTTCAAAAGTGCATGTTCTCTTCTTCACCTTGTCATTTGGGTTTAGTTTTTCTTTCTGTTTTTTTATATTTTTTTTATCCTTTTCTTCCTTTCAGTATGGGGCTGGGGGTGGTGGGCAACCTTTCTGATCTCTTCAGGCTCATTTACCTTGAAACTATTTTGAACTCCCACTCCTTGAGTCTTTACGTCTGCTTTTGAAGGTCTGCCTATGTCTATTTGTCTGTCAAGACAGCTTGTCTTAAATGCTTGTCCTGAGGATGAAAGGTGTGCATAGCCTTGAGGCATGTGAACCCTCGGCGTTTAAACTCACACTGAGGCACAACTTCCTTCAACCTACCGGTGGGTTGGACATGTATGTGTTACACTTACAGAGTTTTACCTTACATGCAAACTGTGCATATATATGTACCGGGTCTGTTTAAACCTGTAATTCTAACTAACGAACAACTCACTGCAATCACAAAATACCTTCTTTTTAGTTCGTAAGTGCCAATCAGTGAAGGAAGAAGGCTATGTTTTGTTATTGTTGACGAAGATCCACAGAGCGCCGTTTCTTTCAAAGCGCAGGTCTTAAAAGACTTCCCATTCGGGCTCTAACGGAGTATAAAAATCACACACAACAAAGTAATTTGCCACCAAAGAAGATAATCTTACCATTCTTGTTTGCCGTCACGCCTAGCAGAATTTATCAAAGCTGGCGTCGTCGCCATGTTTTCACCCTTCCTGTTGTGTCATTACAAAACACGGAATGCACAAAAGTTGTCAAAACGAAACACGTATTTTAACCAAACCGCATTTCTTTACGCATAGAAGGTGCAATGAGACAGATCAACAGTGATATTGTCCTTGCTGACAGGCATACACAAATTTAAACATATTTTTCATAGCGCTTCTTTTGCATTTCCGATCGGTCATCATACCGCCTTGCAGTCACACCTACCCGGCATAGGCGCGCGAATGTGCATGTTTACACAGACGACCAGCAGCTTGTGTCTTCTTTGCTTGAGCGGCTTGGAACACATAAAAAGTGCAGATTTGGGCAGTATTTTCGCGCATAAACCAAGTCATGTCCGTTATAGGTCCCTAGTGCTCGTCAGTGTGGACAGAAATCCCGTTGAGTCAGTCAGTCACTAAGTCAGAATAAGTTTTAGCCTTGGCCGCAACAAGCTCAGTGATTATAATAACAAGTCGCGTAAAGCGAAATTACTACATTTAGTCAAACTGTGGAACTCACAGAATGAAACTGAACGCACTGCATTTTTTCACAATGACCGTAGTCCGCCGCTAGGGCAAAAGGCAGTGAAAGTGACGAGCCTGTTTAGCGCGATAGCAGTTGCACTGTGCTGCATAGCACGCTTTACTGTACCTCTCTTCGTTTTAACTTTCTGAGCGTGTTTTTAATCCAAACATATCATATCTATATGTTTTTGGAATCAGGAACCGACAAGGAATAAGATGAAATTGTTTTTAAAACGATTTCGGAAATTTAATTTTAATCATAATTTTTATATTTTTAATTTTCAGAGCTTGTTTTTAATCCGAATATAACATATTTATATGTTTTTGGAATCAGAACATGATAAAGAATAAAATAAAAGTAATTTTGGATCATTTTATAAAAAAAATAATTTTAATTACAATTTTCAGATTTTTAATGACCAAAGTCATTAATTAATTTTTAAGCCTCCATGCTGAAATGCAATACCGAAGTCCGGCCTTCGTCGAAGATTGCTTGGCCAAAATGTCAATCAATTTGATTGAAAAATGAAGGTGTGACAGTGCCGCCTCAACTTTTACAAAAAGCCGGATATGACGTCATGAGACATTTATGGAAAATAAGAAAAAAAAGTCTGGGGATATCATACCCAAGAACTCTCACGTAAAATTTTATAAAGATCGGTCCAGTAGTTTACTCTGAATCGCTCTACACACACACGCACAGACAGACAGACAGACAGACAGACACACACACACACACACACACAGACAGACAGACAGACACACACGCACACACACATACACCACGACCCTCGTCTCGTTATGTTAAAACATTTAGTCACAACTTGACTAAATGTAAAACAAGTCGCGTAAGGCGAAAATACAACATTTAGTTAAGCTTAGTCGAACTCACAGAATGAAACTGAACGCATTGCATTTTTTCCGCAAGACCGTACACTCGTAGCATCGTCTGTCCACCGCTCGTGGCAAAGGCAGTGAAATTAACAATCCAGAAAAGCGCGGTAGTGGTTGCGCTGAGGAGGATAGCACGCTTTTCTATATCTCTATTCTTTTTAACTCTCTGAATGTGTTTTTAATCCAAACATATCATATCTATATGTTTTTGGAATCAGGAACGGACAAGGAATACGATGAAATTGTTTTTGAATCGATTTCAAAAATTTAATTTTAATCATAATTTTTATAATTTTAATTTTCAGAGCTTGTTTTTAATCCGAATATAACATGATTATATGTTTTTGGAATCAGAAAATGATGAAGAACACGACAAACGTAATTTTGGATCGTTTTATAAAAAAATAATTTTAATTACAATTTTCAGATTTTTAATGACCAAAGTCATTAATCAATTTTAAGCCACCAAGCTGAAATGCAATACCAAAGTCCGGCCTTCGTCGAAGATTGCTTGGCCAAAATGTCAATCAATTGTATTGAAAAATGAGGTTGTGACAGTGCCGCCTCAACGTTTACAAAATGCCGGATATGACGTCATCAAAGACATTTATAAAAAAAATGAAAAAAATGTCTGGGCATATCATACCCAGGAACTCTCACTTTCATGAAGATCGCTCCAGTAGTTTTCTCTGAATCGCTCTACACACACACACACAGACACACACACACACACACACACACAATTACACCACGACCCTCGTCTCGATTCCCCCCTCTATGTTAAAACATTTAGTCAAAACTTGACTAAATGTAAAAAGTAAGCTCTACCTGAAGGAAAAGCAAATTGTTTGGGGTGAAATTTAAGAGATATCGGAACAAGAGGAAAAGTAATCTGCTGCCGTCACTCACTTGTCTTCCACACGCAAGCGCCTGCCATTTAAACATGCTTCAACTGTTCGAACAGAAACTTGCGTAAATCACTAAATGCATCATTGTATCATCTGGCTAACTGAATTCAGAGTAATTCAAGCTTTAAAACATCGGGCCTTACCCAACATTCATCCCTGGGCCTTATTCACATGCAAACATTTCTTCTTATAGAAAACTAACAAACAGAAACGTACACAAACAAGCGCCTCAACTTTTACAAAAAGCCGGATATGACGTCATAAAAGACATTTATCGAAAAAATGAAAAAAACGTCTGGGGATATCATACCCAGGAACTCTCATGTAAAATTTCATAAAGATCGGTCCAGTAGTTTACTCTGAATCGCTCTACACACACACACGCACAGACACACACACACACACACACACACACACACATACACCACACACACTTGTATACACCACGACCCTCGTCTCGATTCCCCCTCCATGTTAAAACATTTTAGTCAAAACTTGACTAAATGCAAAAACATACATACAAGCTAACATAACATAACAGAGAGAGAGAGAGAGAGAGAGAGAGAACTCAGAATGGTTTATTATATTGAGGCCACAGAGAGGGGCAGAGAGAGAGAGACAGACGGTCAGAAAGCGAGCGAGTGAGCAAGATTGAGAGAGAGATAGACTGCAAGACACACATACACACACACACACACTGAAACAGACACACACACACATACACAGACATACATATACACACACAAACCAGAAGGAGTGAGAGCGAGAGAAAAAATGAGAAAGAGAGAGTCGTCAGTAAGTAGTGGTACTGACACGTAGTGATAATGACACGTAGCGCTAAAAGATGTAGTGCTGTCGACACGTAGTGACAATGAACGAATGAAAGTGACTCATAGACAAATTATTTGTAGCACTAATCAACGTAGCGATAGCGGCACGTAGCACAAATGACACGTAGGACAAATGACACGTAGCACAAATGACGTAGCGCTAGCGATACGCACCCCAGAGTTGTCGGTCGCGGATTTCGCGTCGTTGCAGATTGTATTCTTCTTCTTCTTAGTGATAGGTAGCCAACATCAGCATGGTGATGAATCTGCTACGCTTGGGTGATGGTGGTTCCGGTCTATTGCTTGGTCAGGGGTGAAGTTCAGGGGGGGGGGGGGGGGAGGTTGGGGGTAGGGGGGGGGGGGGAGGGATGATGGGTCAGTGGAGAGTTGCCAGCCTGGCCTGAAAGGATGCCAGGGATGGCGCTGTGGCAGTTTCTACAGGCAGGCGGTTCCACTCTGGAATGGTGCGCGGGAAGAATGTTTTCTGCCTGTAGGCTGTCCTGGAGTGGGGGATTTCGTAGGACAGAGCGTGGGTCTGCCTGGTCGTGCACTTGGGTGGTCTTGGCTTTGGTGCGTGGTTACTCTTCACTGCGACAAGGTCGTGGTGGACTTTGTAGAAAGTTGTTAGTCTCGCTCGCCTCCGTCTGCTCTCAAGCGTAGGCCACTCAAGGTCTTCGAGCATGTTGTTGACGCTGGAGGTCTGGCGGAAGCGATGCGACACCCATCTGGCTGCTCTTCTTTGGACCTTTTCGAGAGAGGCACTGTCTTCAGCGGTGTGTGGGTCCCATACTGGGCTGGCATACTCTAGGATGGGTCGTACTAGTGCCTTGTATGCAGCCGCCTTGACCTTCTTGTTGCTGAGCTTGATGTTGCGTCTAGCAAAGCCAAGTGCTCTGTTCGCCTTGGTGGTGATGTTGGCGATGTGGGTGTTCCACTTCAGGTCTTTGGTCAGGGTGACGCCGAGGTACTTGGCCTGGGTCTCCTCCTGGAGTTTCTGGCCGTGGAGCTGGTACTCGTATGGTAGGGTGGTACGGCGTCGGGTCATGTGTACTGTGTTGCATTTGGCAGGATGGAATGCCATCTTCCACTTCTGTTCCCAGGACGCCAGTCTGTCGAGGTCTGTTTGGAGGTTTTCTTGGTCCGCTGTTGTCTTGACGTCAGCGTGGCACGCTGTGTCGTCGGCGAAAAGTCGCGCAGTCGAGGTCAGGTTTGACGGGAGATCGTTTATGTACAGCATCGTTGTGAGTACTAGCATCAAGTTTCACACATTTTTATCGTTTCAACCTGTAAATAAAAGTGTGTTCTTGTGGATCCAATCAACAGTCTTTTGTTGAATCTATTCAGAAAACTTTAAAATGCGTTTTTGCACGCGTCTCCGCGCATTTGTGGCAACCCCGACAGCGGGTGCTGCCCTTTTAAACTCTAATCGAAAATACTTTTGATTGATCTTTCGCGCGATGCCGCCGTAGTAGAGAGATTTACATCACCCAATTATCGCTCTCGTGTTTTTCTCTCCAAGTCCGTGAATCCCCCCCTCCCTCTCTATTGTTAAACGATTTGGAGGTCAGGCGTCACATTATCGATGACGGTCTGCTAGCTGCCAGAGCGCGCTTCCAAACAGACGGTGGAGATTCGGGAGTAGTTGAGGCGAAATCAGGGAGAGAGAGAGAGAGAGAGAGAGAGTTTGTTTGTTTGTTTGTTTGTTTATTTGTTGCTTAACGTCCAGCCGACTACGCAGAGCCATATCAGGACGAGGAAGGGGGGAATGAAGGGGGCCACTTGTCAAGCGATTCCTGTTTACAAATGCACTAACCCATTACTTGTGTCCCAGCAGGCTTTAGTAAAACTAAATTAATACCTACTGGAAGATTACCAGTTTCCAGTATGTTAAAATAGGCTTAACCTATCTACTGCTGGACTTACATCAGAACACTAACAGATTAAACTATACATGAATCGCGAGACAAGCGGCAAGAGAAGAGATTTTTGGAAAAAATACAGGTGAATGAGCAAGAAGGCAGAAAAAAGAAAAGAATTCATGAAGAAAAAGAGAGCATGACAGGAAAGAGGAACCAAAAATCTACCTAACAGCAAACTAGAAAGCTCCTGCGGTTCCAAAAACAGGAGGGGCCTTTAATTTCATAACCGCAGTGCCCCACTGCGGGAAGAGAGAGAGAGAGAGAGAGACACGTGTGCGTGGGTGTATGTGTGTGCATGCGCGCGAGTGCGGGCCTGCGTGAGTGTTTGAATGTCGGTATTGAATTGTTAAAACAGCTCGCTCGCTCTCAGTCTCAGTCTCTCTCTCTCTCACACACACACATACGCACACACAGCCTGGTTTGGAATTCTACTAGATGCGGAACGGGTGTGTCTCGACCCCATTTTAAGGTCAGCACTTGTTTTAATTCAAAATGAACAAAATCGTATAAAGAAAATCAGAAAATTGCTTTACGCTTCTGCTGTATCTTCAGAGACTTTTGAAATAAACAAATCCAGCAAAATAAGCCTGGTTAAAAGAACTTACAAAGAAAATGCACATTCTGTTGCTAAAAAAAAAGAGCATGTACAGGGTGACCCCCCAAAATGCTAAATAACTTCTACATGTGTTCAGCGCCATTATTTCATATCTGGTGTACATTAAAGGCACAGTAAGCCTCCCGTAAACCATCACAGATACTGTCAGGCTTTTACACACAGTACAAACACCCTTCCATTTGAACGCTCACCGAACGGGAACATCCTACGTAAAGAGTTAGCAATTTTCAAAGAATTAATTTTGCGGATTGTCTGTCAGACAATCGGACGGTGCTTTTTTGCGCTTAATTCTGACCTAACTTTTGAAATCTAAATAATAAATTGACAGCTTGTTACACAAACATTCTTAAAGCCATATGTACTCGATGACTATACACGCTAATTGCTTTACCAACAGCTGGAGACAGACTAAATTAAGTTCCCTGCAAAATATTGTGGTCTAGGACCCCTTAAATGTTGAGATATTTGAATTTTCATTTTGATCTGGATCGTCCTATTTATAGATTTGGCAACACATGTAACGTTGATGCAAGGGAGAGAACACCGCGGCTTTGTTGACATCCTCACTTTTTCAGAGGCTAGAACAAGCTGTAATGCATGTATTATGGTCCGCGCATGGTGACGTATCGTCATTATATGGTCTTATGGTGCGTTTGACATCGATTGTGGGCAAACTACACTTTGTAAACACGGGAGTGCGTTAGTATGCCTTTAAATCATAAAAGAAATCTTTTTTCATCAAGACAAGATCAGAACAATATGAAGTTTTGAAAGTTTAAGAAAAGATAGTCCGGAAGCAAGGTCGTGGTTCTCGTAGCAGACGACGCTGCCTGGCGCCAGTTCCTCTGAACCGTTAACCGCCACTGCTCAGCCATGCCTTAGCGTCCATGTTGGACAAGATATATGAACAAAACAGACTGATTTGGATGCAGATGTGATTGTTCTGTCTAATGACATGCTAAACATGTTTCGTTTTAGCAATTTTTTGTCAATTTTAACGCGGGAACCTTGATTTTGCGAAGGTTATTTGCGAAGGTTACTTGTCTGTGTTGTAGGTTCCACTGTATCGACACTACGTCATGTAAACTCAATTTGTTTACTGAATAAGTTAGGGGAATAAACGGCCTTTCCAGTCATATAATTGGTTTTACTATAAACGGCCTCATCAGAAAGATCTGCCCTCAAACGCATCTGTAAAGTTTTTTTATGACGAGTAGTGTAGATACTATAGAACATTCATCTTTTTTGAAACTGTTTTGCAAATTTCTTAAATATGGTTATTCCAAGATATGTTATTATCAATCATTACACCTACAACTTTGTGATTTTGTACTTGTGTAATAGTTTTATTTTTTATTTTGAGAGGCCGTAAATTCAGTTTTTTGCGCTTTTGCCTCGCTGTTTATAACATTTACTTTGTTTTATCAGAATCTAATGAATTGTGGTGAAGTTCAGACCATTTTAGTAGTTGGTCAATGTTGTTCTGAAGACTTTTTGACATGGTGTCTACATTTCGATGGCTGGTTAATGAAATCAAATGCCTTGTCAAAATCGATGAACAGAGCAGTACAGAACTGATCATTAATGCAACCCAACCAGTGATCAAAGAAATGTATTAGTGCAATATGAAAAGACTGATTTGTCCTAAATCATGATTGTTTAGGCTGAAGTAAGTCAACTTTATCAAAGTGTAGGAGATGTTTGAGAGAGAAAGAGAGAGATGCCTTTGTCTTTAAAGGCAGTGTCACAGTAAGCCTCCCGTAAACCATCACAGATATTGTCAGGCTTTTACACACAGTACAAACACCCTTCCATTTAAACACTTACCGCTTGAGAACATCCCAGGTGCCCTCCGTAAAGAGCGAGCAATTTTCAAAGAATTTATTTTTGCGTGGTTTATCTTACCCCTGAGCCATCGTGAACCCTTGTGATCCAGTTTCCTTTATTCACAATGTAGTCGTCAGTTTGTAATTTGAATGCGACTCACTGTAAGCTTATCTGCAATAGCACGTTATTATGTACCTCTGAATCTAAACGAAACAAACGGCTGTGATTCACAAGAACTCTAGCGATGGCTTTTGACTGTTCAGAGGAACTGGCGATAGGCATAAACTGTCATCTGCTACGAGAACCACGACCTTGCGTGACCCTGCTTGCGGGCTTTTCTTTTTTCAAACTTTCATTACTTCGAATTGTACTGATGTTGTCTTGATGAAAAAAGAATTCTTTTATGATTTAAGAATGTTTGTGTAACAAGCTGTCAATTTATTATTCAGATTTTAAAAGTTAGGTCTAGTGCCAAAACGCACTACGGTCCGATTTTGTTATCAGACAATCCGCAAAATTAATTCTTTGAAAATTGCTTGCTCTTTACGTAGGGCATCTAGGATGTTCCCGTTCGGTGAGCGCTCAAATGGAAGGGTGTTTGTACTGTGTGTAAAAGCCTGACAGTATCTGTGATGGTTTACGGGAGGCGTACTGTGCCTTTAAATTCCACATAATACAGGAAATTACAACACATGCACAGAGGATGGAACTAATATAACTTACTCAGACAGGTAAACACACACATGTGAAATAGATTGCATTATGAACACAAGGAGAAACAGAAATAAACACACAATCAGAAGAAGACAATACATTTTGTGAAACATTTATTACAGAAATAAACATGAGGCCATGCATCACTGGATGCAATACCATCTCGTTCAACAGAGCAACAAAAATAATCAAAATGACTTGCATGAGCATGACCATAATACTGGGTAATGGTTTTGAGGCATGGACACATTTCCAATCTGCCATTAAGGCCAAAAAAAAAAAAAAGGTCTGTTTACGGTAACATAGGCCAAAAAAATAGGGTCGGTAGGTCGGGATTTTTTTTTTTCCCCCCCCCAAAAACCATACTTTTACGGGTTTTTTTTTCTTTTCCCAAATGCCAAAAAAAAAGTCTAGGGTCGTGCGAAAAAAATAGGGTCGGTCGGGTTACCGTAAACAGACTATTTTTTTTTGTGTGCCTAATCTCAGATGTGTCAGCATCCCCTTAACAAGAAGAGCAAACGCTCGATCGAGTCACTTTCGCAGTTCTGAATATTATATGAGGCATCAGATGGACAGGAAGAAATTGCTATTCACAACACAATGAGTCACGTTCACATAAAATTTGAGCCCGGTCACTTTTATAGTTTCCGAGAAAAGCCCAACGTTAAGTTGTGTGTTGCCGAACAGAAAAGGCTAGTTATCTCCCTTGTTTTTCTGATAACGTTCGTAAAAGGCTACAGATGTAAATACTTTGATGTAAAGAATAATCCTACAAAGTTTCAATCACATCCGATGAACTTTGTCAAAGATATAAAATGTCTAATTTTTCCTTTGACGCTGACCTGTGACCTTGAAAAAGGTCAAAGGTCAACGAAACCATCGTTAAAGTGTAGAGGTCATTGGAGGTCACGACTAAACAAAATATGAGCCCGATCGCTTTGATAGTTTCCGAGAAAAGTCCAACGTTAAGGTGGTGTCTACGGACGGCCGGCCGGACAGACTAACACTGACCGATTACATAGAGTCACTTTTTCTCAAGTGACTCAAAAATCTACAAGAACTATGTGCAACATTGATCAGCAAATACTTCATTTACTGTTTGACAGAAAATGCATACATCACGTCAAATCATCATCTGCATCCAAGGTTTTATGTGGGTAAGTTTATGGATGATCAAATTTGGTCACTCATCAATGTTTCTTCCGTTACCAGTATTGTGAATGTGCACACACACGTTACGCAAAAAAATCAAAATGTCAGATGACACTGTACCAACACCATACCGCTCAACAACAACAGAAAAGAGCGCACACACACACACGCTTTTTACATTTAGTCAAGTTATGACTAAATGTTTTAACATCGAGGGGGGAATCGAGACGAGGGTCGTGGTGTATGTGCGTGTGTGTGTCTGTGTGTGTGTGTGTGTGTGTGTAGAGCGATTCAGACTAAACTACTGGACCGATCTTTATGAAATTTGACATGAGAGTTCCTGGGTATGAAATCCCCGAACGTTTTTTTCATTTTTTTGATAAATGTCTTTGATGACGTCATATCCGGCTTTTCGTGAAAGTTGAGGCGGCACTGTCACGCTCTCATTTTTCAACCAAATTGATTGAAATTTTGGTCAAGCAATCTTCGACGAAGCCCGGACTTCGGTATTGCATTTCAGCTTGGTGGCTTAAAAATTAATTAATGACTTTGGTCATTAAAAATCTGAAAATTGTAAAAAAAAATAAAAATTTATAAAACGATCCAAATTTACGTTCATCTTATTCTCCATCATTTTCTGATTCCAAAAACATATAAATATGTTATATTTGGATTAAAAACAAGCTCTGAAAATTAAATATATAAAAATTATTATCAAAATTAAATTGTCGAAATCAATTTAAAAACACTTTCATCTTATTCCTTGTCGGTTCCTGATTCCAAAAACATATAGATATGATATGTTTGGATTAAAAACACGCTCAGAAAGTTAAAACAAAGAGAGGTACAGAAAAGCGTGCTATCCTTCTTAGCGCAACTACTACCCCGCTCTTCTTGTCAATTTCACTGCCTTTGCCATGAGCGGTGGACTGACGATGCTACGAGTATACGGTCTTGCTGAAAAATGGCATTGCGTTCAGTTTCATTCTGTGAGTTCGACAGCTACTTGACTAAATGTTGTATTTTCGCCTTACGCGACTTGTTTCTTTTTTGCTGCTTGCAATCACCATTCTAACTCTCCTGCTTACATACACAGATGTCAACTGAATTTGCTTAAGCAAGCACAAACACACACATACATCCAATTTGTCCTCTCTCCAGTTTCCACAGCACTTAAACAACCACTTTCCCTCACAGATGCTCCCACAAACCTATCATCCCAGCCCCCACCTCCCATCCTCTCCTTACTGTGACACTTTTTTCAGCTGCACATCTGCATTGGGGTGTTGCATCCAAGCTTAAAGACACCTTCCTTTCCATAGAAAGATTGTCCAAACCATCACAGAGCTGTCCAGGCCTTTCCATCTGATAAAACCATCACAGAGCTGTCCAGGCCTTTCCATCTGATAAAGCCATTACAGAGCTGCCCAGGCCTTTCCATCTGATAAAGCCATCACAGAGCTGTCCAGGCCTTTCCATCTGATAAAGCCATCACAGAGCTGTCCAGGCCTTTACATCTGATAAAGCCATCACAGAGCTGTCCAGGCCTTTACATCTGATAAAGCCATCACAGAGCTGTCCAGGCCTTTACATCTGATAAAGCCATCACAGAGCTGTCCAGGCCTTTCCATCTGATAAAGCCATCACAGAGCTGTCCAGGCCTTTACATCTGATAAAGCCATCACAGAGCTGTCCAGGCCTTTACATCTGATAAAGCCATCACAGAGCTGTCCAGGCCTTTACATCTGATAAAACCATCACAGAGCTGTCCAGGCCTTTACATCTGATAAAGCCATCACAGAGCTGTCCAGGCCTTTACATCTGATAAAGCCATCACAGAGCTGTCCAGGCCTTTACATCTGATAAAAGCATCCTTCCACGTGAACACATACCAAAGATCAGCAGCCTGCTGATTTCTATGCAGTGTATTTTTGTCTGAATTCATTTTGGCAAGTGACACAGGCTTTTACAGAATTGATTGAGCAGAAAATGTCCACTCAGCACAGGAAGCGGCCAGGCTGTTGATTTTTGGTATGTGTCCAAGTGCAAAGATGCTCCTATCCCATGGCAGGATCTTGGTTTTGTAAGTTTTAAATTTTTTAATAATTTTTTTTTTAACACAAAATGGTACAAATGGCAAGGAAGATATCTCCAAAGATACATGTACCTTCCTTCCCATATAAGTGATCATGTACACCAGCAACGGTCTATCCAGGCTTCAACATGGGATAAGAACTCTCATCCATTTGAACCTAAACCAAACAACGACAGCTTGACTGCTTCCTTTGAAGAGTGGGAATTTTGGCTAAATTTATATCTCAGATTAATATAAATATCAAGTAATTTAGCAAGAATAAACCCAAAAAAAACGAGAAAAAAAACGCACTGTCTGCAGAGAAAGCTGCTAAGCTGTATATTCGGGGAATATGTCCATGTATCTTTCTTTATTTGGTGTTTAACGTCGTTTTCAACCACGAAGGTTATATCGCGACGGGGAAAAGGGGGAGATGGGATAGAGCCACTTGTCAATTGTTTCTTGTTCACAAAAGCACTAATCAAAAAATTGCTCCAGGGGCTTGCAACGTAGTACAATATATTACCTTACTGGGAGAATGCAGGTTTCCAGTATAAAGGACTTAACATTTCTTACATCTTTCTAAAATCTTTACAAACATTGACTATATTCTATACAAGAAACACTTAACAAGGGTAAAAGGAGAAACAGAATCCGTTAGTGGCCTCTTACGACATGCTGGGGAGCATCGGGTAAATTCTTCCCCCTAACCCGCGGGGGGTATGTCCATGTATATTGATGTTCTTTATTCCACATGAAATCCTTGCTGAATCTTTGTGATTGACAAGATTTCAATGGGAAGGAAGGAAGGTGTCTTCAAGCTATGGTTATGGAGACAATACCACAGTAACACAGACCTGTGGGAAAATTATTTTCGCTTTGGCTGATGACCTCAAAGATAGATGTTTATACTCATGCTATGATAGCAAGTTGGAACATTAGGTATTTTGGAAAGCAGGCATGGTGTCTACCCTGTAACAGTGGCCATTCAAAACGGGCAGCAGGCTGTGCTTTTAGAAAGTGACTAGCTCATACAAACTGCTATGGCCAAACACAGTCTAGAGACATCCTGCTTGCTGCCGTGCGGACCGAGAAAATGTTCCCTCTTTTATCTTCACTGCGCTGGCTGCAAAACCCCTCCGCGTGGAGGTGTTTTCGGACACATAGTGAAAAAGTGGGACCTCCCTTTGAACTTAGTTTGAAGACAGCCTGAATTAACTCTTTCCATCTTTCACCTTTGAACTTAGTTTGAAGACAGCCTGAATTAATTCTTTTCATCTTTCACCTTTGAACTTAAGTTTGAAGACAGCCTGAATTAACTCTTTTCATCTTTCACCTTTGAACTTAGTTTGAAGACAGCCTGAATTAACTCTTTCCATCTTTCACCTTTTAACTTAGTTTGAAGACAGCCTGAATTAACTCTTTCCATCTTTCACCTTTTAACTTAGTTTGAAGACAGCCTGAATTAACTCTTTCCATCTTTCACCTTTTAACTTAGTTTGAAGACAGCCTGAATTAACTCTTTCCATCTTTCACCTTTGAACTTAGTTTGAAGACAGCCTGAATTAACTCTTTTCATCTTTCACCTTTGAACTTAGTTTGAAGACAGCCTGAATTAACTCTTTCCATCTCTCACCTTTGAACTTAGTTTGAAGACAGCCTGAATTAACTCTTTTCATCTTTCACCTTTGAACTTAGTTTGAAGACAGCCTGAATTAACTCTTTCCATCTTTCACCTTTGAACTTAGTTTGAAGACAGCCTGAATTAACTCTTTCCATCTTTCACCTTTTAACTTAGTTTGAAGACAGCCTGAATTAACTCTTTCCATCTTTCACCTTTTAACTTAGTTTGAAGACAGCCTGAATTAACTCTTTCCAATTCTTTCAACACCTTGCTTTTTCACATTTTCAATTTACCTCCATTTTGAAGTTCCCTCCATTTTGAAGAGCTAATTTTCACAGATTGTTGGATGTCTTAAAAGGGGGTTTCACTGTACTTCCAAGATCAACACGTTTTAATAAGGTCATTAACACCCCCTTAACACACTGATTAATCCCCACAATCATCAGAGCCCGACAGTGAATCCAAGAACGGCTAACAACCTTACCATGCTTCTTCTTCTTCCTTCTTCGCTTCTACCTTGCTATGTCATATCTACTAGCAATGCCTGAAACAAAACAAAAAACACCAAAATAAAGAATTTCGATAGCTCTCAGCTGCTGGAGAGGCTTTCTGAAGTTGCCGCTCCCTCACAACCGTGTCTGGGTTCTTTCAGGTTCTTGTCTCTATCTCTGTGCGTCAATTCACCGTCTGTCTTCAGTCTTTTCCCTCCCCCACCTTCACTTTCTCCCTCGTCCGAATGCTGGTCGTCACTGAGAGAAAAACCCAGGTCATCCGCTCCCTCCTCCTCGTTGCACATTTGCCCTCGGTCTTCCAGTTTCTCCACAAGGACAGGCCTGCTCAGCAAACAGTTGAAGATCTTTCTCTGAAGACAAAACAATCCACACAGGTATTTAGCATGCACATATTATGGGATTTTGAAATAATTTGAACTGAAATTACTAACAGTGAGCAGAGGTGTGGTTATTACCTATACTTTTTAGCGTTGATTTTGATTGATAAAATCATAAATACCCTTTAGCTTGGGCTTTGCCATTTTAAGAAAATCGTTTTGTTTTTTTGGATAGAAATCGCATGTCTGCATTTAAAGGCACACTCCATCTGGTGAAAGCAGTTAGGTGTGCCATCTCAGATCTGGCCATGGGACAAGACCGTCTGGTGAAAGCAGTTAGGTGTGCCATCTCAGATCTGGCCATGGGACAAGACCGTCTGGTGAAAGCAGTTAGGTGTGCCATCTCAGATGTGGCCATGGGACAAGACCGTCTGGTGAAAGCAGTTAGGTGTGCCATCTCAGATCTGGCTATGGGACAAGACCGTCTTTCCACTTGGGCACAAACCAAACCAAAACAGCCTGGTTGCTCTCTGTGTACTGTTCTTTCTTTCTTTATTTGGTGTTTTTCGTCGTTTTCAACCACGAAGGTTATATCGCGACGGGGGAAGGGGGGAGATGGGATAGAGCCATCTGTGTACTGTGAATAATATTCGTAGGAATACATTTCTTCAAGAGACACTGGTTGCATTTATAAATTATTTCATTAACACAAAATTCACACTGTGCACAGAGCACCCAGGCATTTTTTTTGGGGGGGGGGGGGGGGGCCATATCAGGGCGGTGCTGCTTTCACATATAACGTGCGTCACACACAAGACAGAAGTCGCAGCACAGGCTTCATGTCTCACCCAGTCACACTATTCTGACACCGGACCAACCAGTCCTAGCACTAACCCCATAATGCGGAGCAGCCACAAGATTGCCAATTTTAAAGTCTTAGGTATGACCCGGCCGGGGTTCAAACCCACGACCTCCCAATCACGGGGCGGACGCCTTACCACTAGGCCAACCGTGCCGGTCCCAGGCATTTGTGGTGTGTAGCTAAGTGGAGAGATGGTCATGCCCCGGTCACAGCCTGGTCAGATCTGAGATGACGAGTCAAACTATGTTTTCACGAGAAGGTGTGTGCCTTTAAATCAAAGAAAGCCTCCAGATGCTAGAAAACTCATGGGTGCAGGCAGGACATGAAAACAACTCTTGGAACCAACAATAGCATGGGATGGTCGTCACTCTTCTGGTCCATACGTCAGACCTTTCCTCCTATCTTCTGGTCCATACGTCAGACCTTTCCTCCTAGTACACTAGTTCCAGCTGTCATATTTATGAAATTGCTGGTTTTCTGGTTATAGGTATATGTGCCCATGAAAAAGTGATCTGTTCAGCAAAGTAAGCATTGCCTTACTGGACCTTCTATATAAAATTTCATCTCACACGGCATCACTGCAGAGCGCCTAGAACTGTACCCACGGAATATGCGCGATATAAGACTCATTGATTGATTGATTGAAAAGTCCTGCGAGCAAAGGACGCTCTTGGGGAGCCTTGCCACTGTCCTTTGTAGCAAGGTGTCTTTTCTTATGAATATGAATGCGCTAAAATTAAAAAAAAAACAAAAAACCAACAGCCAAATGAATTACATGATTGTTTGTTAGTGGTACATGTAGTTTTATTGTATGTATGTGTGCATGTTTATATATAAATGTAAATAGAGCGTCTATGCATGTTTAGTTCTTTCATTTTCTTTCATTACATGTAATAAAAATTAAAACCAAAACTTGATGTTCAAAAAAAAAATTCCAAACTGTGCATTAGTCATGCAGAAAGTGACAAAGAGAAAAAGTTCAAGGATAGTATGCAACATGTATGTACAAAACCACAATCAGTAAGTTTATCACTGGGGTTTGCGGAAAAAGTCAGAGAGAGAGAGAGAGAGAACGAGCGAGCAAGCAAGCGATAGAGAGAGAGAGAGAGAGAGAGGTGCAATCGGTTTCTTACGACCTGAAGCAATGGGCCATTCACGGGAAGATTCTTTGATCGAGCTGTTGAAAACCACTCGAAGAGTTCTTCGTTCAACTCATCATAGGTTGTTTTTCTTCTCTTAACACATGTTGCCGTCGATCTGGCACCGGATTTCCACTGACTGAGAATTTGTGTTCGATCAGCTTTTATGTTGTAAATTTGAGTTTTTTCGCAATTCAGCTCATGAGCAACTTTTCGAACGGACAGCCCCATGTCCAATTTCTTATCACATCGACTCTCTCTTCTAAAGTCAAAAATTTTCGTTTTGGCATGATGAGACGAAGACGAAGGATGAGATGAAGATGCATCACAGTACAGAAAGTAGAAACCCGTGTTTTTGTTTGTGAGTTCACGGCATCGACCAATGAGTGTGCACCATACAAGTGCTGTCATTGGCTTACAAAATAAGCTTCTCGCGCGTTCACATCGCCAGCGAGATTGTATTTGCAGAACCAAGATGGTGGACCAGCGTCTGCTAAAAGCTGTCTGCTTCAAGGGTTTGTTCGTTTTTGACAAGTAACGAACCCAATCGGGACCAAAAAAGGGTGTCCGCGTCCGCGCCTTTGAGGTGTTCGCTCTTTTCAGGTGTTTTTGAGTGTAAAATACATCTGTCCTCACTTGAATTGTCCGTTATGCTAAGGTGTCCGCCGAAATAAGGGTCCGCTAGATGCAGGTTTAATTGTACAGTCAATTCCGGTTAATCGGCCATCCGGATAATCGGCCAATTCCGGATAATCGGCCAATTTTCCCTGGGACCGAATCTTTTCTTCATACGTAGAACTTATGTGTCAAAATGTTCGGTTAATCGGCCACTTCGGATAATCGCCATAGTTCAGTCAGTCCCAAAAGTGGCCGATTAACCGGAGTCGACTGTACAACCATTCTTGTTTTCATTCAGAAATCTACAATGGCTCAAAAGCTCAAGAAACAGTGTACAAACACAACAACTTTGAATGCGACTGACCACCTTGACCATGTAGAAATAAATTCAACTTTGGTACAGCACTCTTTGTTGCATTACACTCAATTCTGAGCACTTGGTGCTTGTCAAAGATTTCTAGAAATGTCACAGTACCTGCTTAGTGTTACTGGCTTTAACGGACAGATCCCACTTGAGGCATAGATGCAGCAGCATACCTTTCACCTGCAAAATCATTTGATTAACAAATGTCATTTAATGAACAAATCTCAGAATGAAATAAGTTTCTAAAAGCAAGATTTCGTATTACACAATGATTACAGACATGTTTTTGACAAAATAGTGTAGGAGACGAAAACAACTGAACTTGACAAAACCGAATTAACTGAAAAGCAAAGCATGACACACTCAAGGCATGAAAATGATATTGCACAGGCAAGGAAATCAGATACATCAAATCACAAACAGCCACAGGCTGAAAATAAGGTTGATTTAGAAAGTAGCAGACCTGGGAACCCCCTTTTTGCACCTAGAGTATTCTCAAACAAACTTTGTGTATTTTTTTAGAAAAATGAGCATACTCCTCACAGCATTTGAACATCCATGCTTGAAACATGCTTCACAGGCGTCCGTCACACTGTTAATTAAGTTTACCTATACATACAAAAAAGAGGAGCTTTTTTCAATGTTTACTGACAAAAACTGTAGTCATGTGTCAAAATACTGGATCGGCTTTGGGATGGGCTTGTGAAGAAAAGTAGTCTAGGAATTTTTCTTGTCGTATTTTTTCCCCACTGACCGTACTGATCGTATTCTCGACAATCATGCGTACAAAATATGGCGAAATCGTGTGGATTCCCAGGTCTGAAGTAGGTATCCAGAGTTTAGCATGAAGACTTACAGATCACTACAGCTTCTCATTAACTTGTGCAGCCTCTACAACCTTTCGTGCTCACCTTTGTGTAATCCAGTTGCTGCACACTGTCTCGTATTTCGGAAACTATTAACCTCACAGATTCCAGCAAACGACAGAGCTGTTTCTGAAATAGATGACAGATAACAAAATTAATTAAACCACTGCCTGTCAACATGTTAATTGCTTCATTCCAGCAAAGCTGATTTCATAATAAGCCAGCATAAAAAGTTTTTTGTTTTTTGTTTTTTGTTTGTTTGTTTGCTTAACGCCCAGCCGACCACGAAGGGCCATATCAGGGCGGTGCTGCTTTGACATATAACGTGCGCCACACACAAGACAGAAGTCGCAGCACAGGCTTCATGTCTCACCCAGTCACATTATTCTGACACCGGACCAACCAGTCCTAGCACTAACCCCATAATGCCAGACGCCAGGCGGAGCAGCCACTAAATTGCCAATTTTAACGTCTTAGGTATGACCCGGCCGGGGTTCAAACCCACGACCTCCCGATCAGAGGGCGGACGCCTTACCACTAGGCCACCGTGCCGGTAGCATAAAAAGTAATACGAGTAAGATTGGACACACTGACTTGGAATTTAGTTGAGCCATTTATAGCCATGAACGAGACATGCACAATTGAATATTCATAAAATAACGCCTAAATACATTTACAATGTTTAATTCAAAGACACAGTCCTTCCTGCGTAAACAATTCGGCTCACTATCTCAGATCTGGCCAAGCTGTTACAAAGGATGATGAGGCCATCCCTCCACAAAAAATCAACATCATGACTGAGAATTTGTGAAGAATTGGAAAATTTCAATAGTACATTTTCATTTGATTAATATACTTACCCAATTCTCATAAATGCATTGACTTCAATCTCACATGCTAGATGTCGAAAAACTACTCAAATTACCTGCCCTTGCATGGGGGCATGTCATTAAGACATGTTCTGGAGTCTGGTCTTCCAGACCACAGGGACAGGTTGGTGATGGGGTCAGCTTCAGCTTCCTGAACATGTGGGCGTTGAGGACGACAGTGACCAATTCGTAGTCGTATGATCACTACTTGCTGTCATCGTTCTAGGAGTACCGCCTTACCAGTGGTCATTGTCCTCAGCCAGCAACCGCCCCCCCCCCCCCCCCCCTCGGGGTGGGTGAGCGGTGGGGCTACAGGACGTCAGAAGGTGGACGAGTGAGGAACGGCCGTTTACGGTTGTGTCTCTCATTCAGTCTTTCGTGACAAACCACCCCCCTCCTCACTCGGGGCGCGGCGTGGCTCAAACCAGGCAGACTGGTTCTCAGCACTGGGACGCTTCTCTCGCACAGCGGGTGGGATACGGCTGGCCGGGCTCGGCTTTGTCTCGTACCCCCACTCGCCCTCCTTCTCGGCAGGGCGCTGTGCCAACCACCAACCCCTCTCCCCCCTCGGGTCATGTGGGTGGTTTGGGTTGGCAGGCAGAGACGGATCACGCTTTTCACTCTCACTCTTGGCGGTGTTATCAGCAGGAGTTTTAGTGCGGTGCCTCCCCCGTCTCCCCGCCTTTGCGTTTTGACACAACTGCTAGTGGGGATTCGGACTCCTCGGTGGAGGAGGAAGAGTGTGTAGCGCTGCCTACTGCTTGTAGGCTCGCTATGCAAAAAGCGGCTGCTGTGGCAGCTTACTTTTTCCCGGAAGGGGGCGGATTCAGAGCAGGGTGTCTCTCTTCCTCCCTCTTCCGCGGATGACTTTGGGCGGAGAGGAGAGGAAAGGGTGCTCGTGAACAACCCAGTGCTACCAGAGGCAGAAAGGGCTGAACCGAACTGGCCATTTGCACCAGACCACGGCGCGAAGCTGAAGTAGTAGGGCTGCCAAGGAGTACGCTGGCAGACGTCGCCTAGGCCAAAGGGCCCCCTCCAGCCAGCAAAAAGTGTCCGCCACAGAGGGCGGGAGACGGGAACCGCCGATCGTGCCTGAAACTGCTGAGAAATAAAAACACATATTTCATCGTTAAGCCCACCGAAAGTGGAAGACACTGACTGGTTCTCCTTACGAAAAGATGCGGGCTGGGGAGAAAAAACGAAACCTTATCCGCCTGAATAGCTACTACAAAAGAAGTACTACTCAAAGGGTCATCGACCCGCACGGAGGTTTCTAAATAAGGCTATAAGCCTTCTCCCCTTCCTGCCTCGCACTGAGTTACTGCTTGGTATCGGCCATCTTCGAAAAGCTAAATGGCCAAAAACCATAGCCGACCAGAAACGTAAATTTCCGACGCGGCTGTAAAACCAAGCAGCTAACAACAACAATTCAATAAAAAGGGCAGATCTCACCAATGAATGGCGAACAGGTAAAGGACCCAGCAAGTCTGTATCGTCTAAAAGACGAGGGCTAGTGAAGTCCAAGTGAGCAGTCGAATTCCGCACATCCTACGTGCGTCGTCGAAAGTCGAGAATGATTATTCCGGATGCCGGCGCTCACATGGTGCGCGGTGGGTCATGGGTAACCAGGTGGGACAGGTCATAGCAACGGCTATGGCGTCTGTTTTTTTTAGCTTGGTTACCACCCTTGCAAGGGCAGGTAATTTGAGTAGTTTTTTTACATTTAGCATGTGAGATTGAAGTCAATGCATTTATGAGAATTGGGGTAAGAATATGTAACTTAATAACCCTTAGGCTGGTTGTCGCGACATATGTCGCGCTACTTTACGTATATATACTGTCACCTGGTTGTCACGACATATGTCGCGCTCCTGGCTCAGTCATTTTGGTCGGTTCCGATTACCTCCCATGGATTCGAAAACCTTATGACCGTTCTTCTTTATTTTTCTCCCTGTTAATTCACCAGTGGCTATGTAACATGTGTTACAGAATTGCACCAGTGTAAGGGTTAACATCACAGATTGCCACTGGTGTCTGCCAAGAAATTAATTTATCCAAAAGATTCAACTCTGCAGAGGAAGCAGCCAAGATATTGAATTTGTGTCCATGAAGAGGCGGCGGGATGGGATGGCCTTGGCATATTTGAAACTAGCAGTTAAGCCCGGCTTCGCCCGGGAGTAAGCGGAGCCCTGTAGCAATTTAAGATGCTCGCTATCCCATTATCATTAGCTTTACCTCCTTTGTTTGGATACAAAAAAAGAGTTATCTCCCTTACCTTCTAGAAATTTCCGGAACTGTCCAGTTAATTTTTCATTCTTCATTTCTTCCCCTCATAGGAGCAATAGCGAGTCTCTAATATCACTGGCATGATGTGCTTGCTACAGGTGAACAGTAGGCACTGAACTGGTCTTGCACCATATAGGCTGTATTCAATAAATGGGAGGTAAAGGAAAGAATGAATCAAGAAACTAAAACCCAGGTGCACATCTGCGGCACCTAGGGAGTGTACGTGCACACTATCTTGTTCCTGCCTCTTGCCATCTCAGAGGTATGGCGACCACAGACAGACACACACACACACACACAGACAGACAGACACTCTCTTTTATTTATATGTATAGATAATGAGCAGCACCGTTTCCACGTGAAGCACTGTGCCTTTAAACAGCAGAAATGGGGCGGGGATGTAGCTCAGTCGGTAGCGCGCTGGATTTGTATCCAGTTGGCCGCTGTCAGCGTGAGTTCGTCGCCACGTTCGCCGAGAGATTTATTTCTCAGAGTCAACTTTGTGTGCAGACTCTCCTCGGTGTCCGAACACCCCCCGTGTGTACACGCAAGCACAAGACCAAGTGCGCACGAAAAAGATCCTGTAATCCATGTCAGAGTTCGGTGGATTATAGAAACACGAAAATACCCAGCATGCTTCCTCCGAAAACGGCGTATGGCTGCCTAAATGGCGGGGTAAAAAACGGTCATACACGTAAAATTCCACTCGTGCAAAAAACACGAGTGTACGTGGGAGTTTCAGCTCACGAACGCAGAAGAAGAAGAAGAACAGCAGGAATTTCTGGCATAAAAACAGGTTTATCCAGATGGTTTACTTTTCTTGCAGACCCCCACAATGTTCTCTATTTTCTTTTTTCTTTTTTACAAGGACAATTTTTAAAAACGAGGAATTAAATTGTTAATAAAACCCAGGAGTTTCCATGGAAATGAAGAAACATTTGTGCCTGAGGAAAAAAAGGTGACCTACCCGTTGTGTGATGTGCTGCACCGCGGGGCCAACGCTCACGTCCAACAGGTGGATCAGGCTGGACAGCTGGTAGTTATCACTCTGCAGCAATGGTCGCAGCCCCGATATCAACTCACACAGGTCCTGGATCTGGGTGTATACAAAATTTAAAAAACATGATAAAAAAGAGCAAACGCTCGATCGAGTCACTTTCGCAGTTCTGAATATTATATGAGGCATCAAATGGACAGGAAGAAATTGCTATTCACAACACAATGAGTCACGTTCACATAAAATTTGAGCCCGGTCACTTTTATAGTTTCCGAGAAAAGCCCAACGTTAAGTTGTGTGTTGCCGAACAGAAAAGGCTAGTTATCTCCCTTGTTTTTCTGATAACGTTCGTAAAAGGCTACAGATGTAAATACTTTGATGTAAAGAATAATCCTACAAAGTTTCAATCACATCCGATGAACTTTGTCAAAGATATAAAATGTCTAATTTTTCCTTTGACGCTGACCTGTGACCTTGAAAAAGGTCAAAGGTCAACGAAACCATCGTTAAAGTGTAGAGGTCATTGGAGGTCACGACTAAACAAAATATGAGCCCGATCGCTTTGATAGTTTCCGAGAAAAGTCCAACGTTAAGGTGGTGTCTACGGACGGACGGCCGGACGGACGGCCGGCCGGCCGGACAGACTAACACTGACCGATTACATAGAGTCACTTTTTCTCAAGTGACTCAACAACAACAACAACAAAAATATCAAACCCCACAATCACTTCTAACAAACTGAAAACACAAAAATGTCTCCTGATGCTAAATATCCAAAAAGCAAACAAATTCAATAAAGCAAACAGCCAACCAACAGCAAAATGTTAACCGTAAGGAAAAACACACCCGTAACATCCAGCATGTTTGATTACACTACCAGCAAAAAACCCAGTTGGGGCGGGGATATAGCTCAGTTGGTAGCGCGCTGGATTTGTATTCAGTTGGCCGCTGTCAGCGTGAGTTCGATCCCAGGTTCGGCGGAAATTTATTTCACAGAGTCAACTTTGTGTGCAGATTCTCTTCGGTGTACGAACCTCCCCCCGTGTACACTACATTGGGTGTGCACGTTAAAGATCCCACGATTGACAAAAGGGTCTTTCCTGGCAAAATTGCTTAGGCACAGTTAATAATTGTCTACCTATACCCGTGTGACTTGGAATAATAGGCCGTGAAAGGTAAATATGCGCCGAAATGGCTGCAATCTACTGGCCGTATAAAATTTCATCTCACACGGCATCACTGCAGAGCGCCTAGAACTGTACCCACGGAATATGCGCGATATAAGACTCATTGATTGAGTTAAAAAGCAAAATCATACCTCCTCCCCCCCCCCCCCCCAACAAAACACACACACGCACAACAACCAGCAACAACAAACAACAATCATTCGATCATTCTGTCAATAGTGCTTTTTATTGCCTGTTTTTAAAGGCACAGTGCAGCTCACAGCCTTCGTTTTGCGTTTTTGTTGCAGCTGAGTGCATTTACAGTTCAAAACTCCTCCTATGGTAGTAAAACAAACCCAAAACTACCCAACGACGACATCTGTGAAGGCCACAGACGGTGATTCCCGGAACCGGAAAGGACATTTAGTCTCCTTGGAACTCCGGAAATCACCAAGAGCAGAAGGTGGTGGAACCAACTGAGCCTTAGACTCAACCACCCCTTCCTCAAAATACTTGAAAGCTGTTTCCGCTGCCAACGCAACAGCGTTTGACAGCTTGTGCGGCAACCTGAATTCAGTGCATTCCCCCATAGCGGAAGTCCAAATTGTGGCCAAAAATGCCGCCAAAATCATGAAAAGACAAGGAAAGATCTCACCTCAACATAGTACAGCAGTCCCTCTCATGAACGGACACCCTTGGGCCATAGCAAAACTGTCCGTACATTGCAGGTGTCCGGTCATGGGAGGGGTGACCACACCACCCCCTCCCCCATACACTCACACAGAGACACACAAACAACAGGATTGAGTCTATGCTAATCACTTCTTGTGGCTACTAAACAATAAACTCCTAATACTTCTTTAAACGTTCTGTAAAAATGATTTGTATGAAAAGTGTTGAAAAGAAGAGATAAAATAAATCCTCAAGGCAGTGAACACACTCACCATGCACTGACATACGAAAGCAGCCACACAAACACAGCACAGAGGAGCGTGTGCAGATGCTTTGCAAGAATAAGCTTGAAAACCAGTTTGAATAAATAGCAGCAGATAGAGCTGCATGTCATAATCATGTAATTTATTTTCATCTTGTCTGGCTTTATTGACTGCATGCCGATCATGTGGCATGGCAGTGACTTTTCACTCTTCAGTCGGAAATACACTGTACATAACACAGCTCCCACTTTCCCTCACTAGTGCCTACCCCAAGCCGTGACAACTGATGCTTGGAAATTGTGTGGAAGAGTACACCTCTCTATTTCTCTCCAATGCTCTTCCTGCTGACATGCAGTGACACCGGACACCCCACCGAGTTTAGCCAGCTACCCCTCCACCCCCCCCTCTCTCTCTCACTCCCTCCAGCCATGGACTGTTTGGGGCTGTGGCCAGAGAGGTCAGCTCCAACTGTTCACTCAGAGCAAAACCAGTTGACTGTGTCGTAACTTTTGACAAAGCAAGACAACTGAAGGGTTCACAGATTAGGCAACCGACTCACTGGTCAAGGCTGAGGGGAAACAAGAGTATCTTGTCAATGAAAGAGGTTACACACAGACACACGATGCTGAGAACTGTGGCCGGTTTTTCACTCTCTTTCGCTCAGGACCTTCATCGACTGTGGTTTCTGTTGTTTACGTCCAACAGACAAGAATAAAGAGCACAGTGCAGTTTCATGTTGGCATCTTCGCATGTACTCCACTCCTTACCAAAACTACCCCCCCTCCTGATGGGTACAGGTGCACTCAAGTTACCAGTGACTGTCGTCACGCCATTGCGGCTGTGATCTTTGTACCAAGAGCCGGACTGCTCTGTTATCGATTTTGTTAAGGTGAAAATTTGACGATGGTCTGTCCGTACATTGGAGGTATGACCTGCTGTTGGGACCGAAAATGAGTGTCCGCGTCCACGTTTTGCAGGTGTCCGTTTAAGGGGGGGCAAATATAGAAGGAAAACACTCCGTGCCGAGCAAATGTGTCCGTACATGTCAGGTGTCCGCTCACGCCGGGGGCCGTACATTGCAGGGACTGCTGTAGCGAAGTCAAAACGAAGAGTAGAAAACCAAGAGGAATGTAACAAAGTCAAAAGACTCAGTGAAAACGGCTGTACAACAGCCAGAGCGTACAAAATAGCGACCAACTTGACTGAGCGCTGAGGTAGGAATGACTACAAATGGTGGCGTATGCGCACGCATACGGAAGACAGACTCAGTATTGGTCTGGCCTTGGCTATTGGTCACTCTTTTTTAGAGTTGTCTCCCTTGTTACCAAGGGGACGCGTACAGCGTTACCAGCACTGAACTAGGGTTAATTGCTATATGTGAGTTGGGCAAGGTATGTAATTTAATGCCCATTAGAGAGTATCTGCAGTGCAACTTTTTTTTAGTGTAGGCAATGTTTTATGACCCATTTTTGACCGCTACACGGAGAGGGAAGCAGCAATTTTGTTTGTTTGTTTGTTCGTTGGTGGCTGAAACTCCCACGGCTTTTACGTGTATGACCGTTTTTACCCCGCCATTTAGGCAGCCATACGCCGCTTTCGGAGGAAGCATGCTGGGTATTTTCGTGTTTCTATAACCCACCGAACTCTGACATGGATTACAGGATCTTTTTCGTGCGCACTTGGTCTTGTGCTTGCGTGTACACACGGGGGTGTTCGGACACCAAGGAGAGTCTGCACACAAAGTTGACTCTGAGAAATAAATCTCTCGCCGAACGTGGGGACGAACTCACGCTGACAGCGGCCAACTGGATACAAATCCAGCGCGCTACCGACTGAGCTACATCCCCGCCCGTGAAAGCAGGAATGAGTGCCAGGACTCACAAAATAGAGGGAGCTATTGCATGCATATGATTATTTGTTTATGCGTAGCAATTTTAAGCTTAGCGTACCAGTTGGAAGCTCTGCTCTAACCACTATGCCACTCCAGCAATACACACCTGGAAATCGCGCAGCTGCTGGTCAGTGGGGCTACAGTGGTTGACGACATTGTGGAGACAGAAGAAGGCCAGCCTTTGCTGGATGTGGCCACCACGCAGACTGGTGGGGCTGAACAGCTGAGTCACGTACACCTGGTTGTGATGATGGCTGCTTAGCCCACCCAGCACGCGACAAAGCCACGGCACCTGGGGGGAAAAAGGAATAATAAAAATAATAAAAAGGGTCACATCCACTTCAAACAGAAAGTGCAATATACAATTGATAAGATCACTCATTAACTTGCATGAATGTATCATTTTGTATTTGTGAGGTGTGTGTGTGTATGTGTGTGCAACATGTGTGTGTGCAACATGTGTGTGTGTGTGTGTGTGTACAGTGTGTGTGTGTGTATGTGTGTGTGTGTGTGTTTGTATCTGTGTGTAATTGTTGTTTATATATTGATGCATTTTAATGTTAATTATTATGTGTTTAGCCACAATGTAATTTCTATTTTGAGATAATAAAGATAATAAAGTATTATTGTATTGTATTTGGGAATGGGGGGGGGGGGGGGGGGGGGGGGGGGGGGGGGGGAAATGTTAATAATACACCAACTCTAATTTTCGTGTTTTTCTTTGCTATTGAACATGACGTGACACTTGGATTGTAACTGATTAGGAGCGCATGCAAGGATTTCGATGAAATGCCTTTTCTTTGCACTATCCTATAACATTCGCATAATCTATAAAAATTACTCTACAAAAATTAATATACACCAGTGTCTAGCACAATTTTTAAATCTTCATATATTTTACATTTATTTTAACATGTTCTACATTTCTTAATCACTGACAAAACAAAGGATAATAGTGTGTGTGTGTTTGTGTGTGTGTGTGTGTGTGTGTGTGAATTCTGCGCAGATTTCAATGGATAGTAACATGTATGTATGATGCTCTAGATACTGCTGATCATTGTCACACAGCAGGTGTTTAAAAAAATGAAAGAAAAAAAACCTGTCAGGCTACTCACAGCTGTGTGCCACTTGCTTGCTGCATAACAGTCCAGAATTGAGGCCATGCACACTTGAAGGTCACTGAGTAGGCATTCTCTGCAGCACAGCATGGCAGTAAATGAGGTCAATTAGCAAGGGGGGTAATTCAGCATTGTACACTTGAGTGTAAATAATACAACACATGCAGCAAGCTTATCAGTATGGCTTATCTATCAAGTGCAGCAGACAAATTCTCATTCAAGGCTCAACAAGGATTTGTATGAAAACAGACATTGACACAGATAGCCAAACACACCCACACACATCGACACACACTAGATTATGGCAATGGTTCTGCACATAGACACAGACAGACAAGACACAAACACACAAATGTGACTGCAATGCTTCTACACCAGTAGTTACTGTGACTATGATTTCAATCAATCAATCAATCAATGAGGCTTATATCGCGCATATTCCGTGGGTACAGTTCTAGGCGCTCTGCAGTGATGCCGTGTGAGATGAAATTTTATACGGCCAGTAATTGCAGCCATTTCGGCGCATATTTACCTTTCACGGCCTATTATTCCAAGTCACACGGGTATAGGTAGACAATTATTAACTGTGCCTAAGCAATTTTGCCAGGAAAGACCCTTTTGTCAATCGTGGGATCTTTAACGTGCACACCCAATGTAGTGTACACGGGGGGGAGTTCGGACACCGAAGAGAGTCTGCACACAAAGTTGACTCTGAAATAAATTTCCGCCGAACCTGGGATCGAACTCACGCTGACAGCGGCCAACTGAATACAAATCCAGCGCACTACCAACTGAGCTATATCCCCGCCCCACAGAAACTTACTCTATATGTGCATGCGTGCATGCGTGTACATGTGTGTACGTGTGAGTTTATGTGTGTGTGTGTGTTTGTGCGTGCGTGAGTGTGTGCTTGTTTGTGTGTGTTGGAGAACAGAGCCCTTTAAAATGTACATGCACATTATCTAGCTCTCACAGTATTCAATCTGAAACATGTTTCACTTCCAAACACCACTGATGCATAATGGAAAATAGTAAATTTTCTTTTCATTAATATACTTACCCAATTCTCACAAATGCATTGACTTCAATCTCACATGCTAGATGTCGAAAAACTACTCAAATTACCTGCCCTTTGAGAATTGGGGTAAGAATATGTAATTCAATCTTCATTTGAAAGACTTCATAACCCTTAGGCTGGTTGTCGCGCTACTGGCTCCGTCTGTTTGGTCGGTTCCGATTACCTCCCATGGATGTGAAAACCTATGACTGTTTTTCTTTATTTTTCTCTGTGTTAATTCACCAGTAGCTATGTAACATGTGTTACAGAATTGCACCAGGGTAAGGGTTAGAATAAAGTGGAAATAATCCAGTAAGACCCACCACTGCCTCCCCCCTCGTCCTGATTTAACACTTCTCCCTTTTGAAGACCCTGCTGTTGAAGATTGTCTCTTCATAAGATCAGTGGAATCATCTCCCCTTTTAGCCTTGATTGTTGGAGGTCTTATAAAAGAGGCAGGGATTCTTCTTCTTCTTCTTCAGCGTTCCAGAATTTTCTGGTTATGTGTGAGCTCGTTTGCCGATTTGGGTTCCCCACACTATACTCTGAGAGCATAGTCCGCTCACTCCGCTTTCGTTGAGTAGGCATGCTGGGTATTTTCGTGTTTCCATAACCCACCGGACTCTGACATGGATTACCGGATCTTTTCCGTGCGCACTTGGTCTTGAGCTTGCGTGTACACACTAAGGGGGTTAAGTCACTAGCAGGTCTGCACATAAGTTGACCTGGGAGATCGGAATAATCTCCACTCTTAACCCACCAGGCGGCAGCGACGGGGATTCGAACTCACGACCTCCCGATTAGGAGGCCGACGTCTTACCACCACGCCACTGCGCCCGTCTGGCAGGGATTCAACTGTGTAAATGACTCAGTGCATGAGCACAGCAAGAAAAGGTGTGCATGTCCGGAGAGCAATACAAGCAATTTACCTGAGAAGGGACTGGTCCAGGGACACCTTACACACCATCACCAGTAGCTGATTCAGTTCTTCTGTGCTGTAGGGGGGCCTGCACACATTTTTTATATAAAAAAAAATATTAAAAAAAAAACGTTGAGGAAAAAAAAGATAACAAAAGACGCCAACAGTAAAAGCAACATCGCAAAAAAGAATCTACCCGCTACACAGTTCAGGAACAACACATCAAAGTAATACCGTACTTTCCGGGTCATAAGGCGCGACTTTTTTCCTCGAGTTCGACCCCTGCGTCTTGTATAACAAAGCGCCTAATCCCTGTATGAAATATGAAAAAAATCAAAGAGACCGCTTGAGTACCAGTCAAACAACTTGTGATAATGCATGTTTCAGCTACTAGGTACTGCCCTGCCTTTGATCTGGCCGCACACACAGATTTCCACTCTGTTAAACTCGGTCACTGACCGGTCACTGACCCCGATGCAGGAAGTGTTTTCTCTCTCAGATATGACAGAGGAACCACCTCTCATGGCAAAAACTGGGTCATTGACCCCTGGGAAGTAGGTCGTGTCTAAAAACAAGGCCACCCAGCTATCACAATGCCTTTGATCTGGCCGCACACACAGAGCACACATATTTTCACTCAGTTAAAGTCGGTCACTGACCCCGGTGCAGGAAGTGTTTCCTCTCTCAGATATGACAGGGGAACCACCTCTCATGGCAAAAAGTGGGTCATTTTGGTGCGCCCTATCGACCCCCTGCGTCCAATGGGTGACTGGATTACATTTTTTTTTAAAAAGAAGGGGGTGCGTCTTGTATAAGAAGCGCCTTGTCACCCGGAAAGTACGGTACATGTTCTGTAAACAGGAAATTGCAAAAACTTTGTGATGAAGAAAACTCTACAAGACAGGATAAATTATGTGTGAACCAGAGGGGTCAAGGGGTCTGAATAGTTCCCATGTCATAGACCCACCAGAGGAGTTAAAATGATGGACAAAAGGCGAATTCCGGTGTCATGTTTGTATAGGTTGTGAAAGAGTGGGTACTCTTGCTTTTTCGGGACAAATAATCGACACGTTGTTCCTGTTTCATTTTCCTGCGTGATATCATAGGCCAGTCACTAGCAACGGTGTATGTCTCAAATATGCGTACAGGAACCACGTGTCGATTATGTGTCCCCGAAAAAGCAAGGGAATTCACTCTTTCATAGCGTATACAAACTCAACAGAGTTATTTCCGAAATCCGTCTATTTGTCAAAGGAACATGTCTACATGGTTTAGCCTGGGAGAAAAAGGCAATGGGACATTTGTCCCACTCAACCAAAATACCGATGGGACATAGTCGAAGGCAAGAAGCGCCAAAGAGGCCTGTACGTGTTTTGACCAAAGACGCAAAAGGGTGCAATATGGTGCCATTTGAGAATTAGCCGCTATATCGAGTTATCTGTGTGTGTGTGTGTGTGTGTGTGTGTGTGTGTGTAGGTGTGTGTGCATGCGTGCGTGCGTGTGTGTGTGTAATCCGATGTAAAGTGTACATTTGGTGGCGCAGTGGTACGTAATCTCAATGCGCCCTTTGACGCACTGAAGGGAATTGTGATGGGACATTTTCAGATTGAATGCGCCAATGGCGCAGGGCGCACTAGTAAATGAAACCCTGTGTCTATATCACACACCTGGCTTGCAGCAAGCAGGACAACACTTTCAGCACGGACTCCACATTTCTCTGGCCCACAGGCGGCAAGCCTCCGTTATCATGTAACGGCACAACCTCTCTGAAAATAATGTTGTCATAAGTCAGAATTAAATACCATTTTTTTATGACACTAACAAAACATACATGTTTGTATAAATCAGTTTGTATAAATGATGCGTGTGTTGGTGTATATGGCTGGATTAAAATGTTTCTTAACCCCTTCACTGCCACAGTATAACAGCATTATCCGAACTGTCTATGGGAAAGAAATGTGTTTAGAACCCCTACAAGTACTTGGACAGTGGTTACCTCCCATTTAGTTTTCAGAAATGTCCTGAAATGTTGTTGACACAAATCCCACGTATGAGATACGGTTATGGGCGTAGGACAAACCGAAAATGACCACGTATTACATACGGGGTGGGCAGTGAAGGGGTTAACCGCAATGTCATCACAAATTCCCAACCTTGGGCAATTAAAGATTCTGTATTCTGCAAGTGTTAAAATATGAAAACGAAAAGAAAACCCAACAGAAACAAGTTTTGGTAAATTCTTTATCAAATGTTCGGCAGCTTGTCGCTGACCTCTTCAGGATGGTAATAAAATGTGTTAAAATATTCAATCACACCACCACGACAGACCTTCAAGCACTTTAGGATCTGGATCAAACAAGGTCACTGCATTACTCTGCATTTCTCAAATCAAAAACCCCAAATTCGGATTTTACAGTTAATTTTTTTGTTTTTAAAGTTAAAATAATCCAGTATGTGTGAAAGTACAGCAATGCTACTTCTAAGTTACTCGTTCTTACCTTTCAAATATATGATCATAATCGCCAGAATTATTGCTTTTACGACCAAATACATATTGTCAGATTTGGTAACAAGCAATTAAACAAGCTGTTTTACAAATGATATGGGCGCATAAGACACATGACTTGTATTTTTCCCTTGAGCACTGCATAACAAAAACAAAAAAACAAAAAAAACAAAATTACCCAAGTTGTGTGGCATCAGCAGCGGCAGTGTCAAAAACCAGTTCATCTTTATTAGCACCTGTAGGCAAAAAGTAAGATGATAAAATATCAATTCTTTGTATAGACAGAATAGAGTCGTTTGATGCTCCAATACTCCACCAGAAACAAAACATAAGTCTGCTCTACCTGTATTTACTGAATTATGTGTCATTCAAATTGCAAGAAAATCCAAGACAAATTACTCTGACTTTGAACATAAGAACTCTGAAGATTAATTCTTGGTAGTCTTCATTTGCTGTGAATACACCAGTGTAGCATATTACATCAGAAGAGTGTGCACAGTTAAGACGAACTTGAATAAGTCCATTCTAACAGGGATCGAGAAAAGAGAATTAAGACAAGTAACTTTTAAGTCATCCTCACAGGGATCAAGAAAACAGGATTGAGAGCGCATGGAAAAAAACAACAAAGCTTATTGCAATGATCACTCTTGCTTTTAAAAACAAAAAACAAAGCCACAATAACAATTCTTGCTAACAGTAACAATGGATCAGTCATATGTTCACCAGGCAACCATGCACTCAGAGAAGACAGGTAGGTAAGGCAAAAAAAAAAAAAAAAAGTCTGTTTACGGTAACCTGACCGACCCTATTTTTTTCGCGCGACCCTAGACTTTTCTTTGGCATTTGGGAAAAAAAAAAAAAATAACATAAAAATATGGTTTTTTGGAAGAGAAAAAAAAACAAAACAAAAAAAAATCCCGACCTACCGACCCTATTTTTTGGGCCTATGTTACCGTAAACAGACCTATTTCTTTTTTGGCCTAATGAAATGTTACCCCAGTTGACCAAGATGCGAAGAATGTCCAAAATGCGTGGGGCCCATGTGTGCTTGTCATTCCCTTCAATGATGTCTTCCATCTGCCACTGCAATACCTGTAGCAACTGGTCTCCACACTTCTGCACCACAGTGGCATTGCTGTGACATGACACTGCACACACACACACACACACACACACACACACAGGCACGCACACACACACACACACACACACACACACACACACACACACACACACACACACACACACGCAAACAAAACACACACACACACACACACACACACATTTAGGTAGAGACACACACAGAGGCACAGACACACACATACAAACACAAACACATGAAATATCAATGTGTTTTCAGTTACGTGCATAACATTACTGACTACCCAACCTGTACACATGGGAATACACAATTTTTTGCAAGGGAAGCTGCTGACCACACACAGTAGATCTATGAAGTGTTTCTCCTTTGACAACTTTCACAATGAACTGGGTTGATGTAATCAGGTGCCAAGTTATTTAAACATTTAGATTTTTTATATTAATCACTCAGAATGCTTCACACTCCTGCATTTTCTGGTACTGAGAAAGTACACACTACAGTGGTACCTGCGACGTGAGCCCCCTCTGATGAGAAAGTACCCGCTACAATGGTACCTGTGACGTGAGCCCCCTCTGATGAGTGGACACCTCCCATGAAATTGAAAGGACACCTTCTTCTAATTATTACAAAAATTAATTTAAATTCAACTGTAGTCTTTAGTAAAAAAAATCGTTCTATATGATTGCAGATATAAGTCTTGTGTATCATTGTGCCGAATATCAAGCATTTCTGATGTATGATGTAGCTGTAAAACCGTTTCCTAGAAATCCAATATGGCGCTGTTTATGCCAGTTTCCATAGCAACTATGTCCTTTAGTATTTGCAAATCTGTCATTTCTTTTTATAAGTCACTTTAATAACTACCCAGAAACAAAGTATTTCCATGTATTCTCCAAGTTTAAATTTTGGTAATTGTAGTGCCTCACATTGCCGTCACTATCTGCTATCACAGAAAGACCGCAAGGCTGAGCAGAAAGAGTGTAAAAATACGCCATGTTTAACAATAAAGAAATCTAGACTTTACAGAAATTGTGAACAGATATAAACATACATAAGAAGAGGAGCCACCGCTGAACTTGTTCTTTGCAGGGAAGACTGCCGTACGCAAGGGAAATAATGTCTGATGACAGGATGTCCATCAACATTTCTGAAACAAAAACAGTTAAGTTATTTCAGGGCACACAAAGCCTTTCCACAACACAGCCCAAATTCAACAAAAAACAAGTCGCGTAAGGCGAAAATACAATATTTAGTCAAGTAGCTGCCATTTTTCAGCAAGACCGTATACTCGTAGCATCGTCAGTCCACCGCTCATGGCAAAGGCAGTGAAATTGACAAGAAGAGCGGGGTAGTAGTTGCGCTAAGAAGGATAGCACGCTTTTCTGTACCGATCTTTGTTTTAACTTTCTGAGCGTGTTTTTAATCCAAACATATCATATCTATATGTTTTTGGAATCAGGAACCGACAAGGAATAAGATGAAAGTGTTTTTAAATTGATTTGGAACATTTAATTTTGATAATAATTTTTATATATTTAATTTTCAGAGCTTGTTTTTAATCCGAATATAACATATTTATATGTTTTTGGAATCAGCAAATGATGGAGAATAAGATAAACGTAAATTTGGATCGTTTTATAAATTTTTATTTTTTTTTACAATTTTCCGATTTTTAATGACCAAAGTCATTAATTAATTTTTAAGCCACCAAGCTGAAATGCAATACCGAACCCCGGGCTTCGTCGAAGAATACTTGACCAAAATTTGAACCAATTTGGTTGAAAAATGAGGGCGTGACAGTGCCGCCTCAACTTTCACGAAAAGCCGGATATGACGTCATCAAAGACATTTATCAAAAAAATGAAAAAAAACGTTCGGGGATTTCATACCCAGGAACTCTCATGTCAAATTTCATAAAGATCGGTCCAGTAGTTTAGTCTGAATCGCTCTACACACACACACACACACACGCACGCACGCACATACACCACGACCCTCGTTTCGATTCCCCCTCGATGTTAAAATATTTAGTCAAAACTTGACTAAATATAAAAAGGCGTCAGACATTATAACAACGACGACAAAACATCCCCTCAGGAATTAGACAGGCTGAATGACAAACAGGCAGTTGTTCAGAAAGAGGGGGTGCCTTTTGCATATACAGTGGTACCTGCGATGTGTGGCCCCTCTGATGAGAGGACACCTCCATTAAAAGGACACATTCTGGGGTCCCTTTGTCTATTATCTCTACCAAAATATACCTGTCATGACAGGCCACCTGCAATGTAGGGACATGTTTAGTTGGTCCCAAGGGTGTCCTTTCATCGCAGGTACCCCTGTACACCCATGTGATGCGAATGTTCACATTCCCAGAACCATAATTGTATTCTTTATACTTCCTCAAGGACCGTCATGAAGCAAAGGATGGAAAATGAAAGACAGGCTGCTGGATCCATGATAACTCAGGGGTATCAGGTTTGGTGCCCAGAATGTCAAGGGAGATAACCATAGAGATGGTACCTGGCTGGTAGTTGGTCAGCAGCTGGCTGAGTGGATTGTGTGTGGCACTGGTCACCACTCCACAGTCAGTGGGCAAGAGATTGTTTGTAAACAGGTGTCCACACGGATGGTGAGAAAGCACTGCCTCCCCAGGGTGAATCTCTCGAATCTGACCTTCCTCTTGTTGGAACTGTCACAGAGAACAAAGAATGCACACATACACATAATTATGCTGTCACCAGCTACAGTGGAACCCCCTTTGAAGACACCCACCCCCCCCCCCCCCCCCAATATAAGATTTCCTTCTTTTTAAGACCTTGTTTTCTCAGACTTTCTGTTCATAAACTCTGTAAAATAACCCCCATTTTAAGACTCCCTGCTTTTTAAGACCCAATTTTCTGAGATCTTAAAAGGGGGGTTCCACTGTACTTTGCCAATTATCCAACAAGCCAGCCAACAAACCAGCCAACAAGCCAGCCGACAAGCCAGCCAACAAACCAGCCAACAAACCAGCCAACAAGCCAGCCAACAAACCAGCCGACAAGCCAGCCGACAAGCCAGCCGACAAGCCAGCCAACAAGCCAGCCAACAAACCAGCCAACAAGCCAGCCAACAAGCCAGCCAACAAGCCAGCCGACAAGCCAGCCGACAAGCCAGCCAACAAACCAGCCAACAAGCCAGCCGACAAGCCAGCCAACAAGCCAGCCAACAAGCCAGCCAACAAACCAGCCAACAAGCCAGCCAACAAACCAGCCAACAAGCCAGCCAACAAACCAGCCAACAAACCAGCCAACAAACCAGCCAACAAGCCAGCCAACAAGCCAGCCGACAAGCCAGCCAACAAACCAGCCAACAAGCCAGCCAACAAGCCAGTCAACAAACCAGCCGACAAGCCAGCCGACAAGCCAGCCGACAAGCCAGCCGACAAGCCAGCCGACAAGCCAGCCAACAAACCAGCCAACAAGCCAGCCAACAAACCAGCCAACAAGCCAGCCAACAAGCCAGCCGACAAACCAGCCAACAAACCAGCCAACAAACCAGCCAACAAACCAGCCAACAAGCCAGCTGACAAGCCAGCCAACAAACCAGCCAACAAGCCAGCCGACAAGCCAGCCAACAAACCAGTGTAAGCCCACTGTAAGGGAACAAGCACACAGCTTGTCCCTCCGCCTGCACATTTTCCTTTTATCACAGAAGCAGAAAGACACAGTGATCTGTGGTTGTTTTGTAGCCCGTTTTCAATTAAACGTTCCGTAAGTAACCCTTTCCAGTTTTGGGTCTTTATTTTTGAACATTTGCAGTCTACCTGTATGACCTTTTGAGCTGAAAGGCGCAGTGTTTTCAGAAAATGTGTCACAAGAAAATATGAACGGCTTGGTTTGACTGGTTGCAAAATTTAATTCTGACATTTTCAATTTACAGCTGGTCAAATGCTAGCTTTGCCTTGTCAATACCATCCCAGGGTCCTACACAACAAGAATAACTCACAAACTTGCCAGATAAATCCATAACTATCAATGTTTTAGGTTTAAAAAAAATACTATTTGTTATTGGCAACATCCCCAGCAGGAGGTTGAAAAGTATGAAATTTATGCTACGTTATTATCATTTCCTATACATGTACATGTCGTTATTTGTCCCTGCATCTTACCGTCAGCAATTGATTCCTCTGTTCATCTGTAAAGTTCTCTGCAATAGAACCAACAGGAAAGATATTCAGCAGGATTAAACACACACACACACACACACACACACACACACACACACACACACACACACACACACACACACACACACACACACACACACACACACACACAATGATAATCAAACCCAAACAAAAACAAGAAATTCCTACGAGGTAGGAAAAACACCCCCGGCAAAGGGAAATAACCTTCTCAGTTGGTGGCAGTGACTGAGTGAGAATGGTTATTTCCCTTTGACCATTAAGATGTCCCTGTATAAATCCTTGTATAATTTTAATCCACCAATAACTCCCTAACCGTGTGTTTGACTGGTCCCAATTTTTGTAAGGACCGTCTCAGGAATGTATAGAACCTGTTTACCAAGTTTGGTGACGATCGGTCCGTTCATTCTTGAGATCTATATGCGAACACAAACAAACAAACAAACAAACAAACAAACACATCGAGCGAAACCTATACACACCCCTATACCGGGGGTGTAAACACAGTACCTTAGAGCATTCTTATACAGTGGTACTCCCCATAAAAGACCTCCCAAAATCTGACAAATTTAGGTCTTAAAAGGGGGGGGGGGGGGGGGGGGGTCTTACATGGGGGGTGAGGTCAGGTCAGAAAAAGACAAGTGAGAGAGAAAAAATCAGTGACAGAGAGAAAGAGAGAAATACCTTCAGGGTCCGTTGAAGTTGTGGCATAATTACAGTTGTGGTTTGGTGAATTAATTTGATAATCTAATTCAATAAAAAGCAAGAGATGTATTTTTTCTTTTTTTTTTAACTTTAATTGTATCCTCTACATGTATTTAAAAAAATATTTGGGAGTCAAAAGAGTTTATGTTCATATGGGTGTCAGTATTTGGAAGAGGACTATACACCTGTCACATTTTACACTGGTTTGAAGAAAGATTTCATGGAAGTCTGAGAAGCTTGAGACTTTCTCTTCAAGTGGTCTTTCTTAATTTGACTGTCAAAATTGAGCAAGACATCAGCCATGTCGGGAAAGTTATTGGCCAAAGCAAACCGCATAAGTATTTGCGGTCACAATTTTCGCCGGTCTCCCATCGATTGACCACGTTTTCTTGGTCGCTGACGATCGATTGAATCTGAGTTTTTCCTACCTCAAACGACCGCGCGATCAAAATTGCCGTTTCGCCCTTACGGCTCCGTTTCACCACTTCCATCCTCTGTTTCAGAGTCAAAATTTTCCTCTTCTTTCCGCGCGATTGAGCGTTTGAAGTTGAAGGAGAGTTCGAAGCCATGGTCGAAGAAGAAGATCGTTGATGCTCGCGCGTGTGTTTGTTGATTTTTCGAAAGGAAGTGGACAAAGAAAAGGGCATGTTGGGATCGTAAAATTGTGAACGCCGGACATGCGCAATCGAGACCTAAACGCGTCGTCTGTTATATTTCCGGCCGAGTGATTTTTGCGATCTTTTTTCAGAGATTCAAGCAAAACGTTACTATTTTTTGTTAGGTTTTGATTTGAAAATGTCGTTACAAGGTCGTAAATTGTAACAACTAGTCGGTCGCAAATCGGGTTCTGGGGGGAGTCGGCCATGGGGGTGATGTATATAGCAAAACTAATCCGTCAGCAAGAATGAGGTCTGAGAAGGGAGAGGGTCTCTGATGGGGGGGTCGTTCGTCGGGAGTACCACTGTATATCAACATGCTGTCATAGGCTTCCATAAACCAGAAGGCGGGTAACTGGAGGAGTTAACAACAGATATCTCCCCTCCCAGTCAAGTATGTAAACAGTCTCCGATCTCCCAGGTCAACTTATGTGCAGACCTGCTAGTGACTTAACCCCCTTCGTGTGTACACGTAAGCACAAGACCAAGTGCGCACGGAAAAGATCCTGTAATCCATGTCAGAGTTCGGTGGGTTATGGAAACACGAAAATACCCAGCATGCCTACTCAACGAAAGCGGAGTGAGCTGACTATGCTCTCAGAGTATAGTGTGGGGAACCCAAATGGGCAAACGAGCTCACACGTAACCAGAAAATTCTGGAACACTGAAGAAGAAGAAGAAGATTCAGCAACACATCCCCACTCTGCACAAACATCAGCCAGGCTGTAGATTGTTGGTATGTGTACAAGTGGAGGAATGCTCTGACCCCGTGTGAAAGCCTGGACTATTCTCTGCTGATTTACACAATATTTTATATAGTTAGGTATTTTTAGGCAGAGTCAAGTAACTTAACAAAGTAAAAAAAAAAACCAAGTAAAAAAAAAACCAAAACCAACAACCCACTTTCACAACCAAAAGCTAAAATAAAATTTGTTTATCTTCTTCTTCTTCTTCGTTCATGGGCTGAGACTCCCACGTTCACTCATGTTTTTTGCACGAGTGGATTTTCACGTGTATGACCGTTTTCACCCTGCCATTCAGGCAGCATACGCCGATTTCGGGGGAGGCATGCTGGGTATTTTTGTGTTTCTATAGCCCACCGAACAATGATTACAGGATCTTTTCCGTGCGCACGTGGTTTTGTGCTTGCGTGTACACATGAAGGGGGTTAAGTCACTAGCAGGTCTGCACATAAGTTGACCTGGGAGATCGGAAAAATCTCCACTCTTAACCCACCAGGCGGCAGCGGCCGGGATTTGAACTCACGACCTCCCGATTAGGAGGCCGATGCCTTACCACCACGCCACTGCGCCCATCAAATTTGTTTTTGAAAGTGTCACACTCACTGATAGTGATACCTTATACTTTTTATCTGAAGTAAAATGAATAGTTGATAAAAAAATTAAAAAAACACACCAGATGTGGACTCGTCTATCTTTTTTTAATTAATTTTTTTAAACATTTTTCTGAAATATCCTGACAGAATTTTACAGCTGACCTGCTCTTGACATCCAAAATAACGAGAATAATGGTTCTCACCTTCGTCTGCTTCTGTATCATCTTCCTCTTCTGCAGCGATGCCTATTCCTTTGCTGGAAAGCAAATCCCTCTGAAAATAAAGCATGACAATATAATATGCGAATGAATTAACCTCTTCACTGCCACAGCATAACAGCATTTTGGTATTGCTGTGTGCCAGGGCAAAATGTCACTTTCTTCGGTAGGTTCACCAATCTGTTCACTGCTCGATCATTTATTGAGATATCTCTTAGATCTTTGGCATGTGTTTTGCTTATACCCTGGGCTAGTATGTGATGACATGATCATTGGAGTTTGTTTGTGATTGTTATAGTAACAATTTATATAATGACCATTTTTGTCAAAAACTACTGTTTCCGGACTTACACACACACATTGCAGCATGTAAAACCACACAAAAACACTGCTAAAACTCAGGTACTCACATTACAGCCCATAAAAGTATTCTTCTGTGTGGTAATCCATAAATCACTTCTTGCAGAGCTTCAAGAACACTGCATCGCTTGAAAACAGGTCTACGAGTTGAGGTCCGACTTTCGGCCGCCATTGTGAATTCTATCTATGGTTCTACAAGTCTAACAAAGTTTTCAACACGTGGTAGTAACTTATCCGAACGGTCAAGTGGGAAAGAACTGTGTTTAGAACCCCATACAAGAACTTGGACAGTGGTTACCTCCCATTTAGTTTTCAGAAATGTCCTGAAATGTTGCTGACGCAAATCCCACGTACTAGGTACGGTTATGGGCGTACGACAAACCAAAAATGACCACGTAATACATACGGGGTGGGCAGTGAAGGGGTTAAACTGGGAGAGGAACAAGCCACACACCACTAGGTAAAGTCCAGCAGTCCATCAAGCATGGTCAGGCACAGGTAAGAGAGTCACAGACTAAAGCAAACTCCTCTCATAAGTACAAGGGCTCTGTGCGAGTGCATGAGTGTGTATGCGAGCTAACAGAGAGAGAGAGAGAGAGAGAGAGAGAGAGAGAGAGAGAGAGAGAGAGAGAGAGAGAGAGAGAGAGAGAGAGAGAGAGAGAGAGAGAGAGAGAGAGAGAGAGAGAGAGAGAGAGAGAGAGAGAGAGAGAGAGAGAGAGAGAGAAAGAGAGAGAGAGACAGAGAGACTGACCTTCAGATCCCTCTGCATCAAACGAATCTCGTGCTCTTCTGCCTCCTGTACATGATCAAAACAGTAAATATCAGAATATGGTTATGTTCTGCAATTTCTTTCTCAACACACAGAATTATATTTTATATATATATTTATGCATTTACACGCAGAAATGATTCTGAACCTTGTCCATGTGTGTTACCTAGCAAACAACATTGAAATTACTTTGACACACAAACAAAAATGATTACTTATTTCCCATACAATCCCGTTACTTGCTTTCAGAGCACCCTCCTCCTTTTCCTAAACAATACCGGCATCTTGCGAGATAACTTCAGCCACTTACAATAGGCTGTGTATATATACCTCCTATAACCAGCTTGAAACAGATTCTTTTTTTATTTTATGGAAAGGGGGGAGAGGGGATAGAGCCACTTGTCAATTGTTTCTTGTTCACAAAAGCACTAATCAAAAATTTGCTCCAGGGGCTTGCAACGTAGTACAAATATATATTACCTTACTGGGAGAATGCAAGTTTCCAGTACAAAGGACTTAACATTTCTTACATACGGCTTGACTAAAATCTTCACAAAAATTGACTATATTCTATACAAGAAACACTTAACAAGGGTAAAAGGAGAGAAACAGAATCCGTTAGTCGCCTCTTACGACATGCTGGGGAGCATCGGGTAAATTCTTCCCCCTAACCCGTGGGGGGTTTGAAACAGATCATATTTACTTACATCATTCTTAGTGTCTGACAGCAGAGAGTCAAGGGAGAATGTGGGACGTTCGTCTGATGCGTGTGACTGCTTCCCAGCTGGCAGGCTCTATAATGGTTACAAAAACAAGAAATGTCTTTAACGGTTAAAACCAAAGAATTGTAATCTATGAAGAGACCGAGGAGCATTTTTCGTCGGTTGCATGAATACTCTGGAAAAAGATATTGAGTCTTTGACATCTAGAATTGAGTAGAAGATAACAAGGATCATTTATTGTCGGTTGAACACTTTGGAAAAAAATACTGAGTTTCTGACATCCAGGATTGAGTGTTGAAAAAAAAAGTTGTACATCTTTGGAAAAATGATACACACTCCTCGGGTCACAGCCCATGAGTATGTGTGCTGAAGAGAGCCGTGGCGTGGTTAAGGAAGCTGTATTTTATGAGAACTTTAACCAACAGTATCATTATCACCATATCTGCACCTTATGCAGCTGGCCCTCTTTCTAATACTTTCCTCATTCGTTTCTGCCTTTGATTTGCTGTTTAGCTCATAAGTATTCAAAATTTTACATTTGATTCAAACTGTTTAGGTCCTCAAAGGACCAACATTTTCTTTGAATTTGAGAGTAGAAGAGCAGAGCTATGGCTCATGTAACGTCACAATGTCACGGCATCACTGGGTAATGGCAGTTTTTCCATTCTGCACGCAGGTGTCCTGTCATATAAAGGTGACATCTTTAACAAACAAAATCCTTTCTGTACTTGTTGTCCTGTCATATAAAGGTGACCTCTTTAACAAACAAAATCCTTTCTGTACTTGTAGTCCTGTCATATAAAGGTGACCTCTTTAACAAACAAAATCCTTTCTGTACTTGTTGTCCTGTCATATAAAGGTGACCTCTTTAACAAACAAAATCCTTTCTGTACTTGTTGTCCTGTCATATAAAGGTGACCTCTTTAACAAACAAAATCCTTTCTGTACTTGTTGTCCTGTCATATAAAGGTGACCTCTTTAACAAACAAAATCCTTTCTGTACTTGTTGTCCTGTCATATAAAGGTGACCTCTTTAACAAACAAAATCCTTTCTGTACTTGTTGTCCTGTCATATAAAAGTGACCTCTTTAACAAACAAAATCCTTTCTGTACTTGTTGTCCTGTCATATAAAGGTGACCTCTTTAACAAACAAAATCCTTTCTGTACTTGTTGTCCTGTCATATAAAAGTGACCTCTTTAACAAACAAAATCCTTTCTGTACTTGTTGTCCTGTCATATAAAGGTGACCTCTTTAACAAACAAAATCCTTTCTGTACTTGTTGTCCTGTCATATAAAGGTGACCTCTTTAACAAACAAAATCCTTTCTGTACTTGTTGTCCTGTCATATAAAGGTGACCTCTTTAACAAACAAAATCCTTTCTGTACTTGTTGTCCTGTCATATAAAGGTGACCTCTTTAACAAACAAAATCCTTTCTGTACTTGTTGTCCTGTCATATAAAGGTGACCTCTTTAACAAACAAAATCCTTTCTGTACTTGTTGTCCTGTCATATAAAAGTGACCTCTTTAACAAACAAAATCCTTTCTGTACTTGTTGTCCTGTCATATAAAAGTGACCTCTTTAACAAACAAAATCCTTTCTGTACTTGTTGTCCTGTCATATAAAAGTGACCTCTTTAACAAACAAAATCCTTTCTGTACTTGTTGTCCTGTCATATAAAGGTGACCTCTTTAACAAACAAAATCCTTTCTGTACTTGTTGTCCTGTCATATAAAGGTGACCTCTTTAACAAACAAAATCCTTTCTGTACTTGTTGTCCTGTCATATAAAAGTGACCTCTTTAACAAACAAAATCCTTTCTGTACTTGTTGTCCTGTCATATAAAGGTGACCTCTTTAACAAACAAAATCCTTTCTGTACTTGTTGTCCTGTCATATAAAGGTGACCTCTTTAACAAACAAAATCCTTTCTGTACTTGTTGTCCTGTCATATAAAAGTGACCTCTTTAACAAACAAAATCCTTTCTGTACTTGTTGTCCTGTCATATAAAGGTGACCTCTTTAACAAACAAAATCCTTTCTGTACTTGTTGTCCTGTCATATAAAAGTGACCTCTTTAACAAACAAAATCCTTTCTGTACTTGTTGTCCTGTCATATAAAGGTGACCTCTTTAACAAACAAAATCCTTTCTGTACTTGTTGTCCTGTCATATAAAGGTGACCTCTTTAACAAACAAAATCCTTTCTGTACTTGTTGTCCTGTCATATAAAGGTGACCTCTTTAACAAACAAAATCCTTTCTGTACTTGTTGTCCTGTCATATAAAGGTGACCTCTTTAACAAACAAAATCCTTTCTGTACTTGTTGTCCTGTCATATAAAGGTGACCTCTTTAACAAACAAAATCCTTTCTGTACTTGTTGTCCTGTCATATAAAAGTGACCTCTTTAACAAACAAAATCCTTTCTGTACTTGTTGTCCTGTCATATAAAGGTGACCTCTTTAACAAACAAAATCCTTTCTGTACTTGTTGTCCTGTCATATAAAAGTGACCTCTTTAACAAACAAAATCCTTTCTGTACTTGTTGTCCTGTCATATAAAGGTGACCTCTTTAACAAACAAAATCCTTTCTGTACTTGTAGTCCTGTCATATAAAGGTGACCTCTTTAACAAACAAGAAGAGCAAACGCTCGATCGAGTCACTTTCGCAGTTCTGAATATTATATGAGGCATCAGATGGACAGGAAGAAATTGCTATTCACAACACAATACAGATGTAAATAATTTGATGTAAAGAATAATCCTATAAAGTTTGAATCAAATCCGATGAATAGTTTCAGAGATATGATATTTCAATTTTTTTCCTTCAAGACATACCTGTGACCTTGAAAAAGGTCAAAGGTCACCAAAGCAGACGTCAAAGTGTAGAGGTCACTGGGAGTCACGTTCACATAAAATTTGAGCCCGGTCACTTTTATAGTTTCCGAGAAAAGCCCAACGTTAAGTTGTGTGTTGCCGAACAGAAAAGGCTAGTTATCTCCCTTGTTTTTCTGATAACGTTCGTAAAAGGCTACAGATGTAAATACTTTGATGTAAAGAATAATCCTACAAAGTTTCAATCACATCCGATGAACTTTGTCAAAGATATAAAATGTCTAATTTTTCCTTTGACGCTGACCTGTGACCTTGAAAAAGGTCAAAGGTCAACGAAACCATCGTTAAAGTGTAGAGGTCATTGGAGGTCACGACTAAACAAAATATGAGCCCGATCGCTTTGATAGTTTCCGAGAAAAGTCCAACGTTAAGGTGGTGTCCGGCCGGACAGACTAACACTGACCGATTACATAGAGTCACATTTTCTCAAGTGACTCAACAAAATCCTTTCTGTACTTGTTGTCCTGTCATATAAAGGTGACCTCTTTAACAAACAAAATCTTTTCTGTACTTGTTGTCATGGGACATGTAAGCTTACCCTTCCTCCTTGAGGAGACACATTTGTGTTCACAGTGGATAATGTGCTGCGAATGACACTGAAAACCAAAGACAAGTAAACATTTCATTTTCAAGGAAAACCAGCTTAAAAATTAAGTGCATTTTTGTCTGTTATAAGCGATCAAGTTAACCACTGTTCAGGCATTTTCATTGGATGAGAGTATCTTCCTGTGGCATTGAACACAATGGAGTATGCGCAAAGGATGATACATTAAAAAAAATACTAAAACAACCAAACAAACAAAAACGACATAAACTGGCAATATAGAACAGCACCCCCAAAACAAAGCTAACAAACCTGGTTGGAACACCAATTTAGACCAAAACACATAATTTCTCATTCATTTCCCCATTCTTCTTCTTTTTCTGCGTTCGTGGGCTGAAACTCCCACATACACTCGTGTTTTTTGCACGAGTGGAATTTTACGTGTATGACCGTTTTTTTTAACCCGCCATTTAGGCAGCCATACGCCGTTTTCGGAGGAAGCATGCTGGGTATTTTCGTGTTTCTATAACCCACCGAACTCTGACATGGATTACAGGATCTTTTTCGTGCGCACTTGGTCTTGTGCTTGCGTGTACACACGAAGGGTGTTCGGACACCGAGGAGAGTATGCACACAAAGTTGACTCTGAGAAATAAATCTCTCGCCGAACGTGGGGACGAACTCACGCTGACAGCGGCCAACTGGATACAAATCCAGCGCGCTACCGACTGAGCTACATCCCCGCCCATTCATTTCCCAATAAAACAAGGACCACAAAATCCAATGAACTTTTATGCAGCTATTCAGAATGGCGGAGTGTGCTGCAAAAAATGCAACATTTACACACACACTTCTGCACTCAATTTGCGGAACCCTTGAAAAAAATTACTTTGATAAGAACACAAACCTTGAACCAAAATCTGGTCCATCACTCAGGGAGTCATCAGAGTCATCAGACACTGGTGACCGGTTCTCTGCACAGAAAATGACATTCAATAGTAAACAACAATAAGCATTACATTTCCTTACTATTATCTGAAATGAATTATATGTTTAGATGGCCTGCTGGCATCAGAAACACTGAGAGATCGCAACATCATTCAAAGGATTGAAACAGCTATGCACTAAATTCATCACTACAGTGGAACCCCCCCTTTTAAGACCTTCAAAAATTCGAGAAAATCAGGTCTTAAAAAGGAGGGAGTCTTAAAATGGGGTGACACATTTATTATTATTATTATTACTGTGATCATTTTTTAAAATTTTTTTTAAATATTTTTTTTACACAGGTTATGAACAGAAAATGTGAAAAAAAATGGGGTCTTAAAAGGGAGGGAGTCTTAAATTGGGGGGTCTTAAAAGGGGGTTCCACTGTACAACAAAAATCCTCCACACTAATTGGGCCTATCTGTCACGCACTGGAAAGGACACGTCCTTTCACTTTTTTGAGTGTCAGAAAAATACTTCGAAGACAAGAGATTTTTTTCTACTTTTTTTTTTACACTGACACCGACACCAATCTACCAAGCAGGCTGAGCAACACTGTAGGAGCAATTCTAAAACAGACACCCTGTAGCATATTCATCCTAGCGACAAAAAGATGCATCCTTTCCAATTCCTAATTGACATATTCATTGTACATTTGTAGTGGCTGTATTATGAACAGATTCAAAGTTTCAGACATCATGTCACAGTCATTACATTATAGCCAGTAGTCCTGATGTTATCACTCAGACTTTCTTTTGCATCCAAAGCTTTAAGGCACAGTCAGCCTCCCGTAAACCATCACAGACACTGTCAGGCTTTTACACACAATACAAACACCCTTTCATTTAAACACTCGCCGCTTGAGAACATCCAAAATTAATTCTTTGAAAATTGCTCGCTCTTTACGTAGGGCACCTAGGATGTTCTCAAGCGGTGAGTGTTTAAACGAAAGGGTGTTTGTACCGTGTGTAAAAGCCTTACAGTATTTGTGATGGTTTACGGGAGGCTTACCGTGCCTTTAAGCCTTTCATTAAGTTTCAATAAATCTGACAGTAGTTGTAGATGATTAAAGGTACAGTCCTGCCTGTAAAAACAATTCAGCTCACCATCTCAGGTGTGGCCAGGCTTTACCTGGGATAAGTGTCACAAAGATGTGTCTTTCTTTATTTGGTGTTTAACGTCGTTTTCAACCACGAAGGTTATATCGCGACGAGAAAGATGTGAGTAAGGTATTTGGAGATAGGTTGAGCTTTGTAAATACGTCGTGATTTTAACCTCCCTAAAGAATGGATTGTTGATGCGTAGACAGGTTAGAAGCGATATCACGGGTTTCGTGTGATTCACGAGGAAATAGCCCTGGCTGAACATAATTGTGTTTACGAGTTTGAGCAATATAGCTGGTTTCGAGACCGAGAGAGAGTTACAGCGTATCAAACTAGAAACCAAGGAGGTTGGTTTGCCAGGCATGAAAACTGAAAAAAAAAAAAAAATACTGAAAACAAAATCGTGCAATTTGGTGCAATGTGGGGCTATCTGAGCCTTAAAATTGGATTCAAACATGGCCCCAAAACTATTTTACTATAACTATGACTAGGAAGGAAAAAAAAAAAAAAAATAAAAAAAATAAATAAAAAAAAAAAAAGGAAAAATACGGAAGAAAAAAATAATACGGTTTATTTTTTTCAAAAATACGGAAAATACGGAGAATTTTCATGCCTGTTTGCGCTTGTCGTCTTCTTCTGGGAACAAGCACTCCTTCTTGAGACGGGTCTCTTAAGGTAAATGAGTTATTATGTTGTATAATATTGAAGCTTGAATACATAGCTGGAATGTAAAATGTTAGTGTATGCAAAGTGCACTAAATTCTAGTGTGACGTTTTTAAGAGGATTCTCGTTGAGATTGAATTACGTTTTTGTTGGTTAATTTCTTGAACATAAATGTTGTTACACATTTATGTTATGTTAAGATTTATTTATTTGGTGTTTAACGTCGTTTTCAACCAGGAAGGGTTATATCGCGACGGGGAAAGGGGGAAGATGCCATAGAGCCACTTGTCAATTGTTTCTTGTTCACAAAAGCACTAATCAAAAATGTGCTCCAGGGGCTTGCTACGTAGTACAATAATTATATTACCTTACTGGGAGAATGCAAGTTTCCAGTACATTAAGGACTTAACATTTCTTACATACTGCTTGACTAAAATTGATTATATTCTATACAAGAAACACTTAACAAGGGTAAAAGGAGAAACAGAATCCGTTAGTCGCCTCTTACAGGCATGGTACTGAAGGAATGGCAGTTTCAGCTGAAATAAAGCCAGGGGGCCGCTTAGGTCCCCTGGCGGGGTCAAGGGGCAGCGCCCTTTGTGGGGGTCAGGGGGCGTTGCCCCCTGAAGCTGACGACTTTTTACTAATTCAAATGTGTTTAGTGCCCTCTCCTTGAAGCTGAGAGGGATATAAGTGAAAGATAACAAGGCTTGAGTAAGAAAAAATAATAATCTCAAGTGAATGGGCGGATTTTTTTTGATTTTTTTTTGATTTTTTGAATTTTTTTTTTGATTTACGTTTTCGGCGGATTTCCGCCGATCGGCGGAAGAGTACCATGCCTGCTCTTACGACATGCTGGGGAGCATCGGGTAAATTTTTTCTGGTCCCAACCAATATGGGACTCCCCCTAACCCGCGGGGGGGGGGGGGGGGGGGGGGGGGGGGGGGGTGTTGTTGCAGAAATGGTGTTATCCCATGTAAAAAGATTGACCAAATCTGAGATGGTGAGCTGAATTGTTTTCACAGGAAGGACTGCCTTTAATCAAACCTACGTTCCAGAAATGCAAGCCTCCTCACCAGAGAAAGAGTCTTCGAGCTCCAGGGTTTCTGCAGGTGTGGTGCTTGTCGTGGTCCCAGGCATGGCGGCTGGTGCTGAGAACAGATCTACATGGCTAAAGCTCTTCTGCTGGACCTCTGGGTGCTTGGACATGACACTCACAAGGTCAACCCCCATATGACCACCACCACCACCATCTACACTCTCTCCACACTGTGCACGTGCATCACGCTCGCCAAACACACAGGACAGCCTATCAGGGGACAGTGCCTGGTGCGTAGAAAGATTAGGAAGAGAAGGCTCCACCACCAAGAGAGTCTGTTTAGTCTGGTTACACACACAGGAACTAGCGCGACTACTTCTACAGCATGCACAGCCACCGCTACGCTGCTTGTGCTCAGGGACAGAGTTGCCGTTGAGGTCCAGGACAGCAGGCTGGGAGAGAGAGGTGGGGGATACAGGCTGGGAGAGAGAGGTGGGGGATACAGAGGGAGAGGTGGGGGTGCTGAGAGAGGCCTGGGGTTCGAGGTGCGGGGGAGAGGCACACACACCCGCAGCTCCCGGTACGCATTCATCCCACTGACGGAGACAGGGAGGAGAGGTGGGGCTGCCGCTCTCTGGCTTACCTGCTGCCGAGCCACAGAGACCTGACACTTCCAAGTCCGTGTCCATGAAGGACTCCCCATCAGGCTGCTCTTGGCTGCTGTGCAAGTCTGTGTGGACATCGTTGGACTCTCCTTTTTCTGTTTCCATACAGGACCCATCAGTAACACCACTAGGCTGCACGCGGTTGCTGTGTGAGGCTGTGCGAACATCATGTGAATTTTCTTCTGCCAATCTTTCCTGCAGCTCAGCTGGATTGTCTAATTCTTTGTTCAACGTCCCTGGGAGGACTCCAACCGTTTCATTCTCCTGCAAGTCCCCCTGGCTTGACTCTCCTGTAGGAAATCCAACTGCATCCTCTGTCTGTGACTGGGCCAGAGTTTCTTCTTCCTGGCTGATTTTTCTAAGTATTTGGACCTTCTTGTTGCTACCATCCTCAAGGTTTCCTTCCTGTGCACCGTCAACAGTACTGCTTTCAGTTTCATCCAATTCATCTGCACCCATACTGCAAGACTTTTGGAGTGTTCTGCTTTGTTTCCTACTTTCACTTCCCTTATCTTCTTTTTCAGAGTCCGAGAGCGTACCTTGAGATTCGCAAGCATCCGGATAATCTGGCATTGTATTTTCTTCGGTTATATCTGTGTCTGCATGCTCCTTTGAGGCTGAGACTCTCTCTACTGATAACTGTTCAGGGATGTCTGCATGTTCCTTTGAGGCTGAGTCTCTCTCTACTGATAACTGTTCAGGGATGTCTGCATGTTCCTTTGAGGCTGAGTCTCTCTCTACTGATAACTGTTCAGGGATGTCTGCATGTTCCTTTGAGGCTGAGTCTCTCTCTACTGATAACTGTTCAGGGATGTCTGCATGTTCCTTTGAGGCTGAGACTCTCTCTACTGATAACTGTTCAGGGATGTCTGCATGTTCCTTAGAGGCTGAGACTCTCTCTACTGATAACTGTTCAGGGATGTCTGCAATTTCAACATCCATCTCCTTGATTACGCATGCCTCATCCAAGCAAGAGCACCTCTCACTGTCACCGTTGTTGTCCACAACGACAGAGATTGTTCTTTCAGAACAGATAACACTCCTCGATACATGCGTTTCTGCCAACAGATTACTTGCAGTATGAGTAACGCTGCCAGCTTCAGTGGATACTTCAACCTCAATTTTGTCGCCTAGATCATCTCCAGTCTGCAGCATGGGTTTCAAATGGATCTCCAAGGACTGCTGCCGAGGCAAACGCAAGTCAAAGCAGGTGGTCACATATTCGCTGTCATCAGCTGCATCCGCTGCAGTATCTTTCAGCTCTCCTGTTGCTGGTCTGCTTGAGGTCCCCTCTACATGTAGTGAAGCAGCCCCACCAGCTCTGACTTGGTTCTTCCCGCTATCATCATCAGCAGTTATGGCCACGGAGATGTTAATCTCTGTTGTCCCAGAGGGGTCTTGTTCAACTACAATTGTTGATTGCAGAAGGTCATCTACAGAAGAAGACTCGGGTGACTTTACAGTGAAGTCCTTTGACCTGATAGTACTGTGTTTGCTTGTTTCCAACACCTCTGTGCCAGGACCAGCCGTGGATGCGACCGCAGCTTTAGGGGTGTTTGTCTTTCTAGTGCCATCAGCTGCCACATCAACACTTGCTGTCACGGTATCATCGCTGGGGTGAGAGCGATTCATAGGTCTGCAGCTGGCAAGATCTTTCCTGGTCTGTACCTCTTCCTTCTCCCTCGTATCATTCTTGATCCTTGATTTAGGTGACGCTAGACAAGAGTCAATCTCACGCAAAATATCGTCATCGTCAATGTACTTTTCATGATCACCGCTCTGATCCAAGTCATCTAACATACCATATGCCACGCTTGGGACTGGGGCTGAAGGTGCTTGTCTTGAAGTAACTGTGTGCATGTGCAACATGGGCTTCGCAACACCCTTGACTTCAGGCAAGGCTTTCTTTGGGTTGGGAACTGACTGGGAAAATGATTTTTCAGCATCACTACGTGCATCGGTTGTTTTGGAAACCGTAAATATGCAGGACATGCTGACGTCTTTTTCTACAGGTGAAGTTTTTACTGCACTGGAAAACGGGTCCCCTTTGATAGATTTGCTGGGTGACTTGAACTGCTGAGTTTCAGATGAATCCATCCTTGTCATTGGTGGCTTCTTTCTCACTGAAAACAAAGCCTTCAGTTTGTCCCTCTCGTTCATATTGGTGACACTGCCTTTTCTCGCCTTCTTCACTACTGGAACCCTTGTTCTGGCCTGTGTGCTGATTCCAGTGCCTTCTGGTCTTGGTGTGGTCTTTGAAGGACCAAGACCAGAAGGCACTGGGTGAGTTGTCTTAACTTGTGGGAGTGGGACTGATTGGGTTATCTTAACTTCCGTAGGTGAGACTGCTTGTGTTGTCTTAGCTTCTGTGAATGGTTGGGCTGTCCTAACTTCTGTGAGTCTCCTCTCCCCTGTATTCTTACCATCCCCCTGACATGTTGCCGTGTCTTTGTTTGCTGAGAATTGTCCAACATTGCTGGTAACCGAGTCTGTCTGGTGAGCATCTTGTTGCCATACACCTGCATTTCCAGGAATGTAGGCAGCTTGGTATAGATCTCGACTCGTTGATACCTGTGTAACCGAGTCTGTCTGGTGAGCATCTTGTTGCCATACACCTGCATTTCCAGGAATGTAGGCAGCTTGGTATGGATCTCGACTCGTTGATACCTGTGTAACTGAGCTTGTCTGGTGAGCTCCTTGGTTTGCAGGAATGTAGGCAGAATTACCGGTAACTGGGTGTGTCTGGCGAGCACCTTGGTTCCATACACCTGCATTTCCAGGAATGTAGGCAGCTTGTTTTGGATCTATGTTCGCTGATACCTGTGTAACTGGACCTGTCTGGTGAGCCCCTTGGTTCCATACACCTGCATTTCCAGGAATGTAGGTAGCTTGGTTTGGATCTATGTTCGCTGATACCTGTGTAATTGGACCTGTCTGGTGAGCACCTTGGTTCCATACACCTGCATTTCCAGGAATGTAGGCAGCTTGGTTTGGATCTATGTTCGCTGATACCTGTGTAATTGGACCTGTCTGGCGGGCACCTTGGTTCCATACGCCTGCATCTCCTGGAATGTAGGCAGCATTAGTTGTCATTGAGTCTGTCTGGGTAGTACCATGTTGCCATGCAGCTGCATCTCCAGAATTGTCCACAGCATTAGTGGTAACTGGGTTTGTCTGGTGAGCACCTTGGTTCCATAGACCTGCATCTGCAGGAATGTTGGCAGCTTGGTATGGATCTAGACCCGCAGATGCCTGTTGATGGTCCGTGAGTGAAGTGTTCTCTTCAAGACCTTGGTGCCAATGGTCAGATGTTGCCCAGCTGGTAGAGCCTACTAAAGCATCTTCTTCACGCTGTGTTCTGCCTGCATCCCCTGCCTCACTGTTCAGGTTCATTACGGTGCTTTTATCAAGCTTGATCTCTGAACACTTCTGTGCCAGAGAGTCGATGAAGCATTGTTCCTCTGAACGGGAATGCTGGAAAAACTGACTGAAATCAAAATCTCTGGTTGGCTGTAGGGAAGCGTGGGCAAGGGAGTCCGCTAAGGCGTCTTCATCTTCAGCTCTTTCAGCCTGTCTTGAATGACGAGGCATTTCTCGTGGGTCCCCTTGATAGGTGCTGCTGTTGGGATTTTGTTTCAGAGGTGATGTCTGCACTGACTCATTCAACGCCTTCTCCTTAACCCTAGATGCCGACTTCTCACAGCCCCGGGTGTCTTGGTCATGAACGGCTCTAATCGACGTCTGGGGTGTTTTAATTTTGACAAGCCTTCTGGGCTCTGACTCCGGCACTCCAGACTGTGGTTTTACTTTCAGTTTTTCCTTGTCTGGAATTTTTCCTGATGTTGCAGGTTTAGCTTTCAGTCTGACAGTCCTTTTCGTTGAAACTGATTTCCCTGGCTCAGGTTCTACTGCTGCTAAAATCTGGTCTGGATCATATCCCACAGGTTTTTCGTCCATCTTCGCCTGGGGTTTTCTGCGAGATGTTTTGCTGTGTATTCCCGTGCCTAAGCAACCAAACTGCTCACATGATGAATGTGCTGCTGGAAGATCGACAGCCTGCCACCGGGCAGGTAAACTTTCGTGCGATACGTTTACTGGGTTTTGCTTATTTACTTTCTTTTCTTTCACGTGGACAGGCTTCTTTGTGGACAGCACCTTCTTTGGGCTGGTGGTGATTGAAGCAGAACTGCTGGCGACAATTTCTGGTGATGGTAACGGTGCCAGAGCTGCCAGCGCATCTTCCGAAGGGGCCGGTAAAGCACTAGTTGGTGATCGCAGGTTTTTCGTCAATTGGTACTTCCGGTTCATTGGGGTTTGATTTCTCCCTTTCTTTTTTTTCATCTGGTCCACAGGCCGAGGCACCTTCTTTGGACTGGTGGTGATTGAGGCAGAACTGCTGGCGATGATTTCTGGTGATGGTAAAGGTGCCAGAGCTGCCAGCGCATCTTCCGAAGGGGCCGGTAAAGCACTAGTAAGTGATCGCAGCTTTTCTGTCAATTGATTAATTGCGTGCTGTGGATCGTTCTTCTCCAGAGAACCAGATAAACCCAGAAGTCTGTCCTGTACATGATGACCTTCAGCTTGCTGAGTGGCGTTGGCTACAGTATTTGTCTCCTCTTGGTCGGAACAGGGACTAGGGGGAGGGGGGACATCCCAGCGGGAAGGCTTGCCGCTCCTCGTTAACCTCATCTTACTTTTTTTCTTCTTTCTTTTTTGGACAGAGTCAGACGGTTCTGGGTCATCAGCAGATGAATCACTTGTGTCGACCGATCCCACAGAGCCAGGGGGTGTGTCTAGGTCAGAAATGGAGTCAACCGCTTGGTTAATTAACTGTTCCAACGTGCTTGTTGTTCCCTGTTTATCGCTGACAATATCAGGCAGACTGCTTTGTGAAATTTGAGAGCTGCTTCTTGAAACTTGGTTTACTCTTGAGCTACTTCTTGAAATTCGGTCTACTCTTAAGTTGCTTCTTGAAGCTTGGTCTATTCCATGTCCAGCTCGGTCCACTCCATGAGCTCCTGTGTTTAACGAGTCTAAGTCAGTAGTATCAGAGTGGGCCATAAAGCGTGTTTGTTCCCTTGGCAACCATTGTCGCCGTCGATGACCTCTCCCTTGCCAACCGCCCCTGGGAGTAAACTGTTGACCCTGGACAGTCTGCTGACTTTGGAACGGTCGTTTCCCTCTAAAAGACAATTTACCTCTCCCGAAGGGCCGTTGACCCCGAGTTGGCCTCCACTGCTGTTGTACTGAATGTTGACCACGACCAGCTGAATGTTGACCACGACCAGCTGAATGTTGATCACGACCAGCTGAATGTTGACCACGACCAGCTGAATGTTGACCACGACCACCTGAATGTTGACCAAAACCACCTGTCCTTTGCCTTCTGGTAAAGTTTGCGGTGTCTGTGGTTGATCGCTGCTGGTTTCTACCAGGCCTCCGTCTGTGCGGATCTGGCGAATTCCTGTAGACGTGCCTGCGGTTGCCGGAAGTGTACGGTACCCTTCTCTCGTTGCTGTCTACAAAAAGACACCCAGATTAAATTCAGTTTTAATGCCGTGCTTTCCTTTTTCGTGTTAATCTATCAAATGTGAACGGCACAGAGATAAGCTGCAAGCTGACAGTGAAAAGCAAACATGTGGAAAGCAGTTGTAGTTCATCCAGTCCCTGCAGTATGCGACAAGGTGTTCTCATTGTACATTAAGACCAACAATTATCACAAAAAAGAGTCTGGTAAGTCAACCAACCACTGAATATAATTTTGTTTATATGTCCCCTTTTCTCAATCAATCAATCAATCAATGAGTCTTATATCGCGCATATTCCGTGGGTACAGTTCTAGGCGCTCTGCAGTGATGCCGTGTGAGATGAAATTTTATACGGCCAGTAATTGCAGCCATTTCGGCGCATATTTACCTTTCACGGCCTATTATTCCAAGTCACACGGGTATAGGTAGACAATTATTAACTGTGCCTAAGCAATTTTTGCCAGGAAAGACCCTTTTGTCAATCGTGGGATCTTTAACAGGCACACCCAATGTAGTGTACACGGGGGGGGGGGGGGGGGGGGGAGTTCGGACACCGAAGAGAGTCTGCACACAAATTTGACTCTGAAATAAATTTCCGCCGAACCTGGGATCGAACTCACGCTGACAGCGGCCAACTGAATACAAATCCAGTGCGCTACCAACTGAGCTATATCTCCTGTTTCTCCCCCCTCTTCATTCTTCCCAGCCTTTCTGTTATTTTCTTGGGGAGGGCTGATGAGTTTGTGAGGGGAGAATTTGAAGGCAGAGAACAGGGGAGAGCCTTGAACTTGAAAAACCAGTTGAACACATGTAAGCTACCCAGAAATGTAGTCGGTGACATTACCAAAAACCTTTTAGTCATTTGGTCTATTTATACCAGCATGGAGACAGCTACTGTCAGGACAAACAAAAACACAGAATGTTAATGGTGAGAAGAGAATTTGTTTGTTTATTTGGTGTTTAACGTCGTTTTCAACCACGAAGGTTATATCGCGACGGGGTGAGAAAGAAACACAAGGGAAGCTACAGCAAGTCTACTACACAAGTCAATACTGAGCGATGAAAAAAATACTATTGTAAGCAAGCCTACAATAGTAGGTTCATGAAAATGTGAATTCTGGGTTAGGTATTACTATTAGTAAAAAGAGTCCATAAAGAATTCACTAGTACAATTTGTTGAATTAGGATGCTGGAATGGTCACACATGTCATGTATGAACAGCTTAGCTACGGGCGGGCGGCAGCTCTAATTAAATCAGAGAAATCAGGAGCAAACATGCTACAGATCCCCACTTCTGCAAACAGCTTTGCAGGTTTTAAAAAACACAAGGCTTAAAATAGCATCCTTTGTATCATCCAGTACAGACTGGCTAAAGTTTATCAACTACCAACTTCATGACGAATAGCTTAAGAGTTCAAAGCCAAACAAACCTTGGAAAATTATTCCAAAAAAATAAACCAAAAAAAACGTTCAACACTATATTCTGTTCGATCAGCAAAAAGAAATTATTTAATTATGTAAGTCACACTTTCAATATCACACAAAGACTATATAAAAACTACCCCTAAGTTCAGATGCGGACGTGAAGCGTTTGGCAGACACAAAAAAGTACGTTGAAAGCAATCTTATGAACACAAATTCAAGAATTCATAAACCCCTGGGTGACATGAAACTGTCCCCAGACTGGGATATGAATAACTGAGTTGAGCAAAAGTTGAATAGCAACAGAAACAACTGTAAAGTAACTGATTCCATAATGTTTAACAGCACATCCTACTCCCTAGTCCAAGTAAAGTAACATTAAGGCCAACAAAAAAAATAGGTCTGTTTACGGTAACATAGGCCAAAAAAATAGGGTCGGTATGTCGGGAAATTTTTTTTTTTTCTCTCCAAAAAACCATATTTTTTACGTTATTTTGCCAAAAAAACAAAAGATTTTTTTTTCCTTTCTTAAATGCCAAAAAAAAAGTCTAGGGTCGCGCGAAAAAAATAGGGTTGGTCCGGTTACCGTAAACAGACTATTTTTTGTTGTTGGCCTAAGCCTTAAGTTTAAACATACACTTTAACTGCTGATATGAAATGAACTTCGAATTTATACTATTTGAATTAAATTATGAGAAGGACTGAAGGAGACAACAATATGCAGAGACAAGAGGATTAGAAGGGTATGAGATTAATGCTACATTCACACGATCTATCCACAGAACCATAACTAATAACTAATATCAATTGAAGGTGCCACATTCTTGTAAGATGATGAATCATATGGGTCATTTTCCCAAAAAATGTCTGCACAAAGTGTAGAATGAGAACATACAGCCAATGAGTGATAATACGCATGTTTTGAAACAACTGTTTGAACCAAACCTGTCATCAGGTTCTTCACGCTAAGAAGATAAAAGGTCAGTGCTCATGATCCTTGAGATATGTGACCCTCCATAACGGAATGAGTCGCATGTCACCTTTGTATGATTTTTATATTTTTTTACATTTTTCTAAAGAGTTTTTTATGCTCTATCCAGAGGTGGAAATCGTTTTAGAAAAGAGCAAAAACTTTTCGAGTTATAAACCTGTGACTAAGGTGACCCTCACACTGTTACCGGACATCCCCCGGACTTACATTAAGCCTAGCGCAGAACCGCGCAAGGTGACATGCGACTCATTCCGTGGTGGAGGGTCACATATATGTGCAATGTAATAAAACCTCTTTGAATACATGTAATATTCAAAACCGATGCACAAACATTACAACCACTACAAAAATAAAAAGATGTTTCAAAAGTTAAATCTTTCTAAATTGAATTTTTAATGAATGATTTTTTCTTGGAACATCACTCATAACAATCTGAATAACAATTAAAAACATCTAATGTCCTGTTGATACTGGCAGCAAAAAGCTCCTTCCTTTCAATGATTCATGTTTTTTTGTTTTTTTTAAACAAAAAAATTGTTTCCTACACTTGAATTTTAGCCACAAGAAGAAACAGCTCACGCAATGCATCATATCAGGCAGTGAGTACAATGTCAGAAAGTCATAAAACTAAAACACAATTCTTCTGTTATCAGGGTGATATCAGAAATCTAACGCCCACAGATTTCATTTACTCTATGCACTGTTCAACCCTGATACTATCCTAACAACTGTCGTGACTTTATGTTAATGAAAGCTTACTGAAAACTGATTTTAGGCAACACATTTTGACGAAAGGTACAGTACAGCTTTATGTGCAGATGTCTCATAAGCTCAATAAAAGCATTATCATGTCATCATTGAGTGCTAACTCTTTTCACAAAAAGATCAACCACCAATGACAGGCACTAGAGTCCTGAATACAAATGTAGTACAATAATATTAGCAAATCTTACTACAAAGTAGTTCTAAGCAAGAATGGTAACTGCTAACACTAACAGCAGTGACATTCTCGCGATATGCGCCATAACACTAGTCCTAAAACTAAATATGGGATACGTCCAATCATGTTGAAACAAGACACCGACAAAGGAATTATCAGTCACCATTACAGAATGGTTGGTACAAATGCTGCACAAACAGCACAAAAACATATCCAAAGCCACCACCTACAGACGTTTTTGTGAAAATGACCCATACCTTCTGGTAACTTTTGCTGATAGGCACCGAACGTGTCCGTTTTGGAAGCAACTGTGCAAATGACGACCTGGCTTCCTTGTTTGACGGATTCCTCTGTACTTGCATTGGAAGCTTCAGCAAGCCCTTCATCTTGGTCGGCTGAATCCCTCTCCATCGGGACTTGCTCAAATACGTTGGGATCCTCGTCATCCAGTTCCAGTGTTATGAAGTCCAGTTCCAATCCTGAACTCTGAGACTCCGCATTTAATTGTGCAGCACAGGAGCTGTGCACAGAATCACTGGTGATAGCGCCAGCTGTTGTTTGTGTGTTGATGTCACGTTCGTGTCCCACTAAGCCTGTGACGTGACCCAACGCATTCAGCCTTTGCTTCATCAACTCCGAATCATCGAAGCTGTCTTTCTGGTATGACAATCCTTCCATCCCAGACTCATGGTTTGACATGGGCGGTGGCAAACCCGGGGATGTCACTGGCGCTTTAGCAAGTTGCACTGATTCATTCACATAGCTATCATCAACTGAACACAACTCCAACTGTTTACTGAGAGCACAGGCTTCAGAAATGTCAGTTAATTCGCTGTTCTTGGCAAGGAGCTTAGTGTCTTCAGTTTCTTGTTGTTGTGAAGAGTGGGATATTTGACTGTCATTCTGACTGTCGTCGCTGTCAACTTCATCAGGACAAAATGATTTGTGTGCACGAACATCAGCATTTTCCATTCTATCCAATACAACAGATGTGCTGTTTGATGATGGTGTTTGTGTGCAGCTGTCTGCAGCCTCAGCTGTTAAGTTGACCAAACTTGCAGGTTCAAAGGAGGGAGTGGTTGTCGATGAACGCAGTGCTTCATAACGCGCTGCATCTTCAGGAGGCAAAATCATGGTCTCACTGTCTACAGAAGTTGAATTCCCAGGTAAAGGCTTCGAGGCAGCTGAACAGGTGGAGGCATCAGGAGAACTGGTGCTTTGTGGTGAGGCGGTTCTAGCAGGCAGTAAAGACTCAGAGCTGACAGACAGCGATGACAGAATGCTGACAGGCATTGGATAATGAGAGCTTACGGACCTGGTGGATGCCGACTGATCAGGGCTGACACATAGTGCTGACTGTGAGACATCAGATGACAGATGTTCAGAGCTGGTGGGTGAAGACTGTTGAGAGGCGTTCACTTGTGACTTACAGCTACCAGATGGTGATGGCTGAGAGTAATCGATAGGCAACAAAGGCTGAGACGTAACAGATATTGACGCTCTAGAGACGTCTGATGAGCCACAGCTAGACGAAGGAATTGGGCGAGAACCAACAGATGCTGGATTAGTGCTACCTGATGATGAATCACAACCAACAGAGTGAGAAGGCTGAACAGCGACAGATGCAGATGGCCTACTACTGACAGACAGTGAATTACAACTGACAGATGATGATGACACAGTACGTGTGGATGCTGGTGGTTTAGACCTCACTGATGATGAACCACAAATAGAAGATAGTGAGGGCTCAGCAGTGACAGATGATGATGGTTTGCAGCCGACTGAGGATGATTCAGAGCTTACTGATTGTGAGAGCAGAGTAGCGGAAGAAGTTGTCGATGGCTTAGAGTTAAAACTAACTGATGGTGTAGACTTAGTTGTGACAGATGTTACCAGTTTAGTGCCAACTAAAGATGAACCAAAAGTAGCTGTAACAGATGATGATCCTTGAGTGGTGATCAGTGGTGATGCTGACAGTTTAGAGCTGACAGATGGAGAACCAAGAGTAACCGATTGTGATTGCTGTGTACTGTCAGATGCGGATGGCAAAGAGCCCACTGACAATGAATCACAACTTACAGATGCTGACTGCTGAGTAGCAGCAGATGTTGATGGTTTAGAGCTGACAGATGATGAAGACTGAGAAGTGAGAGCTAGTGACTCGCTGGCTGCCACAGATGATGAAGACTGAGAAGTGAGAGCTAGTGACTCACTGGCTGCCACAGATGATGAAGATCTGCCTGTGTTTGACAAATTCCTTCCCTTTTCCTTCCCCTCCAAATCCTCAGACTTGGACCTGTGTCTTTGTGAACTGCTTGCAGATTTTCTTCTAACGGCATACACGGCTGGTTTAGATTTGTTTACTAATTCCAGAATCAGAGGTGATGATGAAGGGAGAGCACTGTCAGTGTCAGATAAAGAACGATTGCCTTTCCCAGATGGAGGCTTAGACTTGGGAGAGGCAGAGGTGACGGATGATGAAGATCTGCCTGTGTTTGACAAATTCCTTCCCTTTTCCTTCCCCTCCAAATCCTCAGACTTGGACCTGTGTCTTTGTGAACTGCTTGCAGATTTTCTTCTGACGGCATACACGGCTGGTTTAGATTTGTTTACTAATTCCAGAATCAGAGGTGATGATGAAGGGAGAGCACTGTCAGTGTCAGATAAAGAACGATTGCCTTTCCCAGATGGAGGCTTAGACTTGGAAGAGGCAGAGGTGACGGATGATGAAGATCTGCCTGTGTTTGACAAATTCCTTCCCTTTTCCTTCCCCTCCAAATCCTCAGACTTGGACCTGTGTCTTTGTGAACTGCTTGCAGATTTTCTTCTAACGGCATACACGGCTGGTTTTGATTTGTTTACTAATTCCAGAATCAGAGGTGATGATGAAGGGAGAGCACTGTCAGTGTCAGATAAAGAACGATTGCCTTTCCCAGATGGAGGCTTAGACTTGGAAGAGGCAGAGGTGACGGATGATGAAGATCTGCCTGTGTTTGACAAATTCCTTCCCTTTTCCTTCCCCTCCAAATCCTCAGACTTGGACCTGTGTCTTTGTGAACCGCTTGCAGATTTTCTTCTGACGGCATACACGGCTGGTTTAGATTTGTTTACTAATTCCAGAATCAGAGGTGATGATGAAGGGAGAGCACTGTCAGTGTCAGATAAAGAACGATTGCCTTTCCCAGATGGAGGCTTAGACTTGGAAGGGGCAGAGGTGACGGATGATGATGAAGATCTGCCTGTGTTTGACAAATTCCTTCTCTTTTCCTTCCCCTCCAAATCCTCAGACTTGGACCTGTGTCTTTGTGGACTGCTTCTAACAGCATACATGGCTGGTTTAGATTTGTTTACTAATTCCAGAATCAGAGGTGGGATTTTGCCTTCAGGTTTGCTTACTAATCCTGGAATCAGAGGTGGAATTGTACTTATATCTACATTTCTCAGTCTGTACGGCAACTTTTGTGAAGGTTGCCTGTCTGAATTTCTAGCATATGTAGATGTGCTTCCTTGTGGCTCTCTGCTGCTACTCCAAGATCTGTGTTCCTCACTCCTTCCGCGCCGAACTTGTTCTCTTCCACTGAGAGCCAAGGCAAGGGACTGACCGTGCACCAGATCTTCAAATGGGTCATAAGAAATGGGTTCACGCTCTCGTCTGCCATCACGCAAATGTCTTTCTAGTTCTAGGTCTTCAAGCAATTGTCTGTCAATGCCATCAAGCTCAGCTCTTTCAGGGCCTTCCTGCCTTGATCTTTCATCATGCCAAGCTATGCCTCGATCTTCACGCCTTGGGCGGTCATCATGCCAAGCTCTGCCTCGATCTTCACGCCTTGGGCGGTCATCATGCCGAGCTCTGCCTCGATCTTCACGCCTTGAGATGTCATCATGCCAAGCTCTGCCTCGATCTTCACGCCTTGGGCGGTCATCTTGCCAAGCTCTGCCTCGATCTTCACGCCTTGGCCGGTCATCTTGCCAAGCTCTGCCTCGATCTTCACGCCTTGGACTGTCATCATGCCAAGCTCTGCCTTGATCTTCATGCCTTGGACTGTCATCATGCCAAGCTCTGCCTTGATCTTCATGCCTTGGACTGTCATCATGCCAAGCTCTGCCTCGATCTTCACGCCTTGGACTGTCATCATGCCAAGCTCTGCCTCGATCTTCACGCCTTGGACTGTCATCTTGCCAAGCTCTGCCTCGATCTTCACGCCTTGGGCGGTCATCTTGCCAAGCTCTGCCTCGATCTTCACGCCTTGGGCGGTCATCATGGCAAGCTCTGCCTCGATCTTCACGCCTTGGGCGGTCATCATGGCAAGCTCTGCCTCGATCTTCACGCCTAGGACTGTCATCTTGCCAAGCTCTGCCTCGATCTTCACGCCTTGGGCGGTCATCATGCCAAGCTCTGCCTTGATCTTCATGCCTTGGACTGTCACCATGCCAAGCTCTGCCTTGATCTTCAAGCCTTGGACGCCAAGCTCTGCCTCGATCTTCATGCCTTGGACTGTCACCATGCCAAGCTCTGCCTTGATCTTCATGCCTTGGACTGTCACCACGCCAAGCTCTGCCTCGATCTTCACGCCTTGGACTGTCACCACACCAAGCTCTGCCTCGATCTTCACGCCTTGGCCTGTCACCACGCCAAGCTCTGCCTCGATCTTCATTAATCAACCCAATATGCCTGGCTCTTTCCATGTCTTCTAGTCTATCACCAAGCTGAACTCTTTCGTGGTCCACACGCACGGGTCTGCCACGATGCAAAGCACTTTCTCTGTCTCCACTGGGTGGATAAGGCATAGGTCCATAGGGTGGATATGGCATAGGTCTATCAATATGGTACGGCATAGGTCTATCAGGTGGAAACGGCACAAGTCCATCAGGTGGATAAGACAAAAGTTCATCTGGTGGATATGGCATAGGTCCATCTGGTGGATATGGCATAGGTCCATCTGGTGGATATGGCATATTTCCATCTGGTGGATATGGCATAGGTCCATCTGGTGGATATGGCATAGGTCCATCTGGTGGATATGGCATAGGTCCATCAGGTGGATTCTGCATAAGTTCATCGGGTGGATAAGGCATAAGTCCATCTGGTGGATATGGCATAGGTCCATCAGGTGGATTCGGCAAAAGATCCCACCGTTCCATTTCTTCATCTTCGATCTGATCTGCATGTACCTGCCGACCCTCTTGGGGATACCGGGGTGAGCGCCTGTAACAGTGATCTCTAACCCAACTAGATTCAGCCGCTGATCTTGTCCTGCTTTGACGCAAATTACCATTTTGGTTGAACCTGCCCATCCTCAAGGCCTTTGCTTTTTCTTCAACAGTCAAATACCCTGAGCAAGCAAAGTTTTTCAAAGCAAAAAGCACCTTATTTGCTGTAGACCAACCTGTCCACTTTCAGAAAACAAGGACATTTTCCAGCAGAATGCAAACACATTCCAAAAGAAAAACTCTGCCTAGTGCTTTGGATGATCTAATGTCTTTTTATCCCACGTTAAAGTGCAACTGCCCTTTTTTCTCTGTCAGCGTAAAGTTGTGTGAATGTGGACTTGTATTGAAGTCCCGCCCTGAAAACATACAGTAAGCAGCACTAATTGGAAGCCATTAAGCACACAGCCTGATATATGTTCAGGAAGGTAAAGCACTACGTATTTAAATTTAAATTAAATATGGGAAAAAGTTAGATTTGGGTGTATTATTGGAAACTGAGCTGAACATTAGGAATAAATTCATGTTATGATTATTTTTATTTATTTATTTAAACATATTAGTTTACTGATAAAGTTTGTTGATTTAAAAATGTACACATTTGACTGAGAAAAGAAAAGACACATGAAGAAGGTTTGCTCTAAGCCACACACACACACACACACACACACACACACACACACACACACACACACACACACACACAAGGCAAACAATAATTGTAGTAGCAAACCTGCATGCAACTGAGGTTAAAAAAACAAAAAAAACAAAAAACAGAAAAAAAAGTAAAGCACTACGTAACATCAATGTGAATAATATATTTCACTAGATGATTACCGGCTTCGCCGGGAAGAAGTAGAGCCGAATACCAGGCTGCGCCTGGGACCCGGCTTTTCCGGGTGTACGCCGGTGCACAAAGGAAAGGAGATAAACGCGCAAAACACTGGAGACCTTCTAAAAATAGTAACGTGCAGTGACCTTCTAAAAATAGTAACGTAGTAACGGGAATATGGATTGACGCCACACGGAGGAAGGGAGATAATCGCGACTGAAAGCACTGGAGAAGATAAGGAAGAGTTACTGGTAGTGGATCCCGACAACAACAAACAAGAAGAGCAAACGCTCGATCGAGTCACTTTCGCAGTTCTGAATATTATATGAGGCATCAGATGGACAGGAAGAAATTGCTATTCACAACACAATACAGATGTAAATAATTTGATGTAAAGAATAATCCTATAAAGTTTGAATCAAATCCGATGAATAGTTTCAGAGATATGATATTTCAATTTTTTTCCTTCAAGACATACCTGTGACCTTGAAAAAGGTCAAAGGTCACCAAAGCAGACGTCAAAGTGTAGAGGTCACTGGGAGTCACGTTCACATAAAATTTGAGCCCGGTCACTTTTATAGTTTCCGAGAAAAGCCCAACGTTAAGTTGTGTGTTGCCGAACAGAAAAGGCTAGTTATCTCCCTTGTTTTTCTGATAACGTTCGTAAAAGGCTACAGATGTAAATACTTTGATGTAAAGAATAATCCTACAAAGTTTCAATCACATCCGATGAACTTTGTCAAAGATATAAAATGTCTAATTTTTCCTTTGACGCTGACCTGTGACCTTGAAAAAGGTCAAAGGTCAACGAAACCATCGTTAAAGTGTAGAGGTCATTGGAGGTCACGACTAAACAAAATATGAGCCGGATCGCTTTGATAGTTTCCGAGAAAAGTCCAACGTTAAGGTGGTGTCTACGGACGGCCGGCCGGCCGGACGGCCGGCCAAATGGCCGGCCGGACAGACTAACACTGACCGATTACATAGTCACTTTTTCTCAAGTGACTCAAAAACCAAAAACAAAATCGGTTCAGCGCGCACAGCGCTGCGCGCTGAGAGCACGTGTTGAAATATCTCATCGATGAGGTTGTGTCCGGGGTGTAGCTGAATACGGTGTCCAAATTTGAAAAAGATCTACCGAGAACCTTGGCCGTGCATCGCGAACAGACAGACAGACACTAGTCGTATATATATATATATATATATAGATTCTTTGCATGCCTCCCTGAATTATCATTAATGAAATTGTCATGGTATTTCTTTATTTCAAGTGAGTGTATGTCGAATCAGTCATTTAGTTTATTTTTTGAGCAGCATGACTTAGGCAGCAAGTAAAGTTTGTTTGTAAATGTATATATCTTTATTCACATTTTTATTTTCCCCAATTGTGGTAACCTATACTTTTTTTAACATCTTTTTTTTTTTAAATCAGTTTGTTTTGTCAATCTACACTTGTTTGTTCACTCTTAGTCTTAACTACAACTGTACAAGTGTGAAGTGACCTGCGAATGCCATTAATATGTCAATTTCAATAAGTACTACAGGTCAGGTAATTTAAAGAAATTAATGTAAAAAGAAACAACAGGCAGCGGGCCGGGGGAATTGTCCATTTATCTTTTTAAAGGGGCTTTGTTTGAAGCAGCAATATTTTTTCACATACAGCTGACCCCGCCCCCCCCCCCCCCCCCCCCCCCCCCCATCTTAACACACCCACCCCATTTGCGGTGTTTTCACATTAAAAACAACAACAAAACATAAATTTTTAGTTCGCGTGAACACAGCAAAAGACCAAACTTGTTCCAGTTGAGTTAATGAGCTGCAAATTTACCAAAGTAGTTTCTGCTCAAAGTAACAGTACCGACTCCATCAATGGAAGTGATTCATGGGTCCATTTTTGTTATATATATACTTTAGGTCACAATGTTTGGCGTGTGTTTGAATTTAGCGCCTTTCTTTTGTAAGTGCCACGAAAGAGGGATTAAAGCGAACTGCCTTGGGTTAATGTTGATATTGACACCAATTTCTTACAGTTTTAAAACTAGTCTAGAAATTAGACAATTTGTGTTGTATCCGTTTCAATCGATTTAACTGTAGCTGTAATACGAGTCAGTTGCAAAACAAAAGGTCGGTCGTTTCAGATCAAGTCCTCCATGAACAATACCCCTTAAAGTTAAAATCTCTGACTATTCTAATTTCTAGCAAGTTGCTCCAATGAGATTTTTGTTTCAAATAAACAAATTATTAAGCAGTTACCTATATAACATCAGTGTTAGCATGTGCTGTCAAATACCTGGCACTACGAACAACATTCAAAGCTCCCATACCGTAAATGTGTAAGTGTAACTACTTTTTCTGTGCGTTGTTAAAAAAGCTTCACAACATAGAATTACAATTAAAAAGCGAAAACAGTTAAACAATTGCAGCAGCACAACACATTACAAGTCGCTGCTTCATTCTGAAAAAAATAAATGACTCAGCACAGAAAATCAGTAACATGAACAACATTTTCTTCTGAGCATACCAAATGTCCACATGGAACTGGAAGCCACAATGTAATTATTACAAAAGCGTAAGTGGTAAAAAGCTGGGGAGCTATTACAGTGGAACCCCTCTTTCAAGACCCCCAGTTTAAGACTCCCTCCTTTTTAAGACCTTGTTTTTTCAGACTTTCTGTTCATAACGTCTGTAAAATTACCCCCATTTTAAGACGCCCTCCTTTTTAAGACCTTGTTTTTTCAGACTTTCTGTTCATAACGTCTGTAAAATTCCATTTTAAGACTCGATTTTCTCAGATGTTTGGATCTTAAAAGGGGGGTTCCACTGTATATTGAGTATTAGTATGCACTAGATTTGAAGCAAATATCTTTTTTTTTTAAATTTATGTCAAAATAGACTGAACAGCTCCCTAACTCTTTCTCTAACTCTTTTACAAGTCAAATCAAATAAATGTAATTAAATCAGACCATCTCCAATGCATAGTTTAAATCATTATGAATAACAATTAACAATAGAACTAAAATCAGTACACAATGTACATCATATCCCACCAAGTACATATTGACAACGTAGTGACATTTATCTTTGTTATTAAAAATCCCAAAATGCATGTGCAACAAGTTAAGTCAGTGATTTGGCTCAGGTGTTACTCAACTCCATGTAGTTGAAAACAAACCGAACATGCAAACAACAAAAATGGCGCAACGTGCATTACGCCATTAGTAAAGAAAGCACTTACCGTTACCCCTCAATCTTCACACAGCAGAAAAGAGGACAAAAAGGTGATTTATCTAAGTAAGACAGTAATAATCTTCCCCCAAATCTTCCCCCAAAAAGTGTTCATTTTTTAAATTAAAATGTTGTTAAGATGCCAAAATGCTGAAGGAGTTACATCCGAGTAGAAACGTTGCGCAGCAGCCTCCTTATCCTACTTCTAGCCATGCTCAATGCAATGGTAATAAACAAAGCAAAGAGAATACAAACATGTCAGACACGGCTCATTAATTTAATAATTTTAATGGGGCAGACATCTGGGAGGACTCAAGAAACCAAAGCTGAAAACATGAAAGGATAGAACTCGATGAAATGTACTACACGGCTGCAGCAAGCTGGCTTGATTGATTTGTTTTTTTGTTTGCTCAACGCCCAGCCGACCACGAAGGGCCATATCAGGGCGGTGCTGCTTTGACATATAACATGCGCCACACACAAGACAGAAGTCGCAGCACAGGCTTCATGTCTCACCCAGTCACATTATTCTGACACCGGACCAACCAGTCCTAGCACTAACCCCATAATGCCAGACGCCAGGCGGAGCAGCCACTAGATTGCCAATTTTAAAGTCTTAGGTATGACCCGGCCAGTGTTCGAACCCACGACCTCCCGATCACGGGGCTTACCACTAGGCCAACCGGCACGGTTGGCTTGATTGATGCACTATACAACAACAAAAAAGGTCAAATTGCACCTGATAACAATTTACATACCATCTCGGTTTCTCTTCAGAACTCTGTGCTTTCCTGTCCTTGTTGAATGACTGAAACAGAAAACACCAGTGCAACAGGTGAACTGGTTAAACAAATAATACTTGTCAGCATGTCAATCAGAGCCATCACTGCCCACCTCTCCTATTTGAGGAAAACAGACCCAAACAGTTGGGTAAGTGACTGTGTGTACGTGTGTACACGTCACTGTGAGTCATTGACAATTTGAATGTGCTGATGAAACATCGGAAAGTGAAACTTAAAATACATTCCCCCTGTGAGTGTGAGTTTTTTTCCCCCGCAGTCTACAGTGTGGGCAAAGATCTGTGCTGGCACTTCTACAAAATATTTTAAACAAAAGCGGACACATCAGTAACCAGGTTAGATTTGTCTTTTTCAATATTTCGGCAGATAAACTGCCTTAGTATACAGCTCTATTTGTATAAATGTATAGTGTTGTTTTTGCCCTCGGTTTTCCATCACTGACGTATGTTTTTTTCCACCAGATGTTCTTATTACACCTGGTCGGTTGACCATCAGACAGTTTTAAAAGGTCTTTTTCCTGTAGGTCTTCTGAATAAATATTTTATGTTCTAAGCGGTCGAAGTTTCCATCTCTTTGGCAGTAGGTTCCATGGTTTGTATGTGTTTGTGGGTGTCTGTCTTGGTGAACATGTGCACATGAGACAGTGACTTTGGCCTTTATAATATTCCATCTCATCCGAAGCAGTCGGTGCTACCATAAATCAAAGCGAACCAATTTCGAACTACATGTATAAACACATTTCCTGTCCAGAGAGATAACAATTTGTGACATTTTGGTTTTTTTTGTAGTCAGGACATTTTAAGTTTAACACATGTTGTCAAATTTAATCCAGGTCCAACTGTCTTTTGAGTTTGGAACTACACTCTATAGTCTATCCATGTGATCCTACTCTGTTTTCTCACTTCCAATTCCATTGGATTTGTCACAATGTCACTGTCAGTGTTATGCCATAGACTGATAGAGTCCATTCATGATGTCATACACACAATACATTGACAACATAGTAGTAATAAGTAGTAGCACTAGCAGTTGAAACTGGTGTGGTCTCCTACATTGAAGTTTTTCTAAAGTAGAAAACAAAAAATTGTCTGATGACATTGACAAGGCACCAATTTTTTTTTCGGGTTATATAAATAATATAAATTTTTTAATTAAAATTTAAATGGTTTTTTATTTCATTTTTTTCAGTAAACAGGCACGTGACTTTTTATTCTGTGAAAATTGTGCAATAAAGTAATAAACCGAGGTACAAAATGCTGAGTACTAGAAAACATACAAAAACCAAAGAAACATATCACTGAATCAGCTACAGATTAAATCAAATTAACAGAGAAGAGACTTATCTACTAATTTAGCTAACTGTGCTGTATCATATATCATATATGTGACACTGACAGTACTACTACAGACTGTAGTACTAAACTACAAATACTGAGTTTTTCTTTTATTAGTTCTGTAGGAACTGGCTAAAACTAAAGACTAGTATTTAGTACTAGTACAGTAGTAGTAAGAGTAAGACTGAGCCTAAGCCTTGCGGCCTGTATTTACAAAACATTGCGTCTATGAATACGATCTTATCTCATGAGCAAATGTTGAATTGTGTGTACACATCTCTATTTTTTCACAATCACAAACAGAAAGTCAAAGCTGGTTAGTGTATAGATCTCATAGTATACATGTGTGTAAAAGTAGCCGGGTTACATTCAATTACTTGCAGCTATAGGGAGGACTTTGTTTATCTCACACAAACTTAATACTGACTATTCCCCTCCCATCCGAAGGGTCAAGTGCTGCTGGTCGAACTTTGGATCATGTATTTCCCCCTTGGATTTTAATTAGTGATGAGAAATGGTAGTTTGACTTTGAAATTAGTTTCAAGGCAAAATATTAAATTTCTTATTCAAGGGACATAACCACTCAGTGTGTTTTCAAATAAATTGAATTTGGGGTCAAATCAATCGAATTGCATCACTCATCTGCTTCGGTTGCAAGATCTTGATATGCTTTTCTCCTTCAAGATAACTGTACCGCTTGAAATTAGAGAATCTGGCCAGAAGGAGCTACACTGGAGACCAAGCTCTGGGGAACGTCAGAAGACCTGAAAGCGACGTTCCAGTTCACGACAGCAGCGGAACTACGACCCTAGACACAACCGTCGAACGCAGAAGAAGAAGAAGAAGAAGAAATTAGAGAGAAACATTCAGTCTACAGTTAATTTTGGCTGACGCCTGGCTGAAGTCCTCCCAATAGCTGCATGTCATTCCAGGGGTCGACACTAACTTATTTGGCCTGGGGCCACACTGGCCCCAGAGATGGAAATTGCCCAGGGCGGAAAACAAAAATCTGGGGCTCACTCTCAGTATTCACGTGCGGCAATAGTCTACATTGTTTGTTTTTCTTCATCGTACACATTCTTTCATTGTTTCAACCATTTGACATTGAAATTACGACAGCGCTTCGCGCTTTTGGCTGCATCGGTCTCCTTTTTTCGTTTCTCTCCACCCTGTTCTTCATCTTCATTTCCATGGTTTTTTTACACCAGGGATATGTTGCCACATTTTGCGTTTGGCATTTGAAGGCGATACTTATCTCTCACGCTAAAGAGCGCAATCTGGGAGTTATTTCCCTTGCGGCATTGTCCTTCAACGATTTCAATGTTTTTTTTTCTTGACTGCGGCATTGATCGTAACGCAAATTTCAGTGACGACTGTGACTGGCGATTTTTAGTGATTGGCTCTGGCATTAGAATTTTCGGTTTGTCATTTTTGGAATTTATCCTGGGGCGGAGTGGGCCCCAAGCTTCGGCAATGTTTGGGGCGGAACACAAAACTCTGGGGCGTTCCGCCCCCCGCCCCCACTAGTGTCGAACCCTGCATTCAATTTCACATGCAGCTATTGGGAGGACGTCAGCCAGGCGTCAGCCAAAATTAACTTCAGACAATGTTTCTCCGCCAATTTCAAGTGGTACAAATAATTAGAGGGAGAAAAGCATGTCAAGATCTTGCAATTAAAGCAGATTTGTGATGAAATTCGATAGATTTTACCCCCAAATTCGATTTATTCGAAAACGCACCAAGTGGTTATGTCCCTTGAATAAGAAAAGAACGATTTTGCTTTGAAGCTAATTTCGGTTAGGCCACAAAAAAAATAGGTGTGGTTACGGTAACATAGCCCAAAAAAATAGGGTAGGAAGGTAGGCAATCACTTTTTTTTTATTTTTTTACTTTTTTTCTAATGTGTACAAATTAAACCTACTTGACAGGGAAATAAGTGTGCGACTCGGGCGCTTTCGCTTTCATTGCGTTTTCTGCACTCGTTTTCTTGGTTGGTTTTTTTGGTTTTTTTGACAAATGTAATAAAAAGTTATAGGGTCGGCCCGTAAAAATAGGGTAGGTCGGGTTACCGTAACCACACCTATTTTTTTTTAGGCCTTAGGTACGTCCTAATTTCAAAGTCAAAATACCATTTTTCGTCACAAATTAGACTCCAAGAGTGGAATAGATGGTCTAAAGTTCAATCAGCAGCACTTTGGAGGGGAGGGGAATAGTAATGAGTTTATGTGAGATAAACAAAGCCGGCTGACGTCCTCCCTGTACTTAGTGTACTAGCTGCATGTTTCAATTTCAACGCAAACATTAAATTTCATTTGTTGGATCTATGTGAAACATCTTCTGACGGATCAACTCTTTTTTGTATAAAAATTGCACGGCAACGATTACTAACTTTACTTAATCTGCACTCTATCATTTATTAACAGCTGCTTGTAACGCAAATTTTGCTTTTTATGTGTTCGCTGAAACATCCGGAAGTTCACTCCGTTCTGTGCAGCGCACAACTTTCATTTTTCTGCCGCTGTTTATACAGCAGCCGTAGAACCCGTACATAGTAATTCGGTACGATAAAGGAAGCAGAAGACTCAGTACAAAGTACACATTTTCTGTACCTTCGAGCCTGAGGTGAGCTCCTTCTAAACCTTTGTGTCTTCGCCATTTTATTCTCTCACGCCATTTTCCGCCATGCTCAAACGTGAGTTACTGGCCCTTGCAAATTGTCTTTTTACCGTATAAATGTACTGACTTACTAATGAACTGTTAACAAACCGATATGGCTATTTGGGACCAACGCAAGTCTCCATGTCAGTTGAAATTATTTACATTTAGGTCAACAATAATAACGCGACTCAGTAAAATGAACAATATTCTGAAAAGCTCCCTGAAGAGACGACAAAAAACTAACAAGCCGCGTAAGGCGAAATTACAACATTTAGTCATGATTTGTCGAAATCACGGAATGAAACTGATTGAACGCACTGCATTTTTTCCGGCCACGGACGTAGCCTACATGAGATGAGGAAATGTAAGTCCGTGATTATTTCACCAAGACAATACGCAGCTGAACACACACGATTAATGTGTGCACTACTGAGGCTGCCTACCCCATCCCCTGCCCCTAACAAAAAACAAGTCGCGTAAGGCGAAAATACAATATTTAGTCAAGTAGCTGTCGAACTCACAGAATGAAACTGAACGCAATGCCATTTTTCAGCAAGACCGTATACTCGTAGCATCGTCAGTCCACCGCTCATGGCAAAGGCAGTGAAATTGACAAGAAGAGCGGGGTAGTAGTTGCGCTAAGAAGGATAGCACGCTTTTCTGTACCTCTCTTTGTTTTAACTTTCTGAGCGTGTTTTTAATCCAAACATATCATATCTATATGTTTTTGGAATCAGGAACCGACAAGGAATAAGATGAAAGTGTTTTTAAATTGATTTGGACAATTTAATTTTGATAATAATTTTTATATATTTAATTTTCAGAGCTTGTTTTTAATCCGAATATAACATATTTATATGTTTTTGGAATCAGCAAATGATGGAGAATAAGATAAACGTAAATTTGGATCGTTTTATAAATTTTTATTTTTTTTTACAATTTTCAGATTTTTAATGACCAAAGTCATTAATTAATTTTTAAGCCACCAAGCTGAAATGCAATACCGAAGTCCGGGCTTTGTCGAAGATTACTTGACCAAAATTTCAACCAATTTGGTTGAAAAATGAGGGCGTGACAGTGCCGCCTCAACTTTCACGAAAAGCCGGATATGACGTCATCAAAGACATTTATCAAAAAAATGAAGAAAACATTCGGGGATTTCATACCCAGGAACTCTCATGTCAAATTTCATAAAGATCGGTCCAGTAGTTTAGTCTGAATCGCTCTACACACACACACACACACACACACACACACACACACGCACACACGCACATACACCACGACCCTCGTTTCGATTCCCCCTCGATGTTAAAATATTTAGTCAAAACTTGACTAAATATAAAAACAAACACACCCAACCCAACCAATCAAACACAAAAATGAGCCGAACCAACTCCGAGCCGGTGTGACGTTTTCATCTTTCGCCGTGGTGATATTTCGATTCTCGGCCTCGTTGATCTAGTATAAACTCTACACTGAACAAAAAAACACCCTTCAATAGTACTGATGATCGACCTTGTGTACCTTATATTCATGGGGCCAAATTTGTCCAACCAATTTTTTTTTTATTTAACTTAGAAATGTGATTCATCCTAAAATGTTTCCCTTCTTACTCAAGGGACGTAACCACTCGGTACACGTTTTCGAATAAATCAATTTTGGGGGTGAAATCTATTACATTTCACCACCAATTTTCTTCACATGCAAGAAACTGACATGCTTTTCGTCCATCAATAATTTCACTTCTTAATTTTACCAGGAAACAACATTTCAGTCTTGAGTATATATCGAGGGGGAAATATGTACACAGGCGAAAGATGAAATCGTGACACCGGTGTCACGAACTGAAACCTCTGCTGAACAATCCTTCTCATTGCGGTCAATGCCGCGCAATGCGACCCTTTGACCGAACGAACCATGGGTTAGGCCACGGACGTACAAGTAATGTAAGTCCGTGGTTAGGCGGTTAGGGTTAGCCTAGGATTAGGGTTAGGATTAGGGTAAGGCCGTTAGGATTAGGGTTAGGATTAGGGTAAGGGTTAGGGTAAGGGTTGTTCACGACCTGATTAATCTCCCCATGTTAGCCAATCAGCCCGACCTCACAAAACTGACTTCACCATCCACGGCACCGAAGCAAGACGACCGCCAAGAAAGATCTGACTCCAGATCTTGTCGCTGGAAGCAGACCGGTCTGGCCTTATTCAACCGGCTTGCCGTTTATATTTGATTTGTGTTGGCGGTTAGGTCATGCTAGGTGTAGGCCCCGATATCATAAGGATAACCGATACACCCTCTTCCCCAAAAGATTAAAACCCATCCCCCTATACATGTAGTAGGTTCATTTTTGGAAAAAAAAGCGTGCCTGTGGTTACGTGGGACCCCTGTTTACACAGCTAGAACCACAACATTGATTATTGTCACGTACTGCTGTGTATGATATCACACGATTTGGGGGATTTTGGTTCCCCGTTTGCCGTGCTACGCGTACGCTCACCGGCCCCCTCCCCCCCCCCCCCCCCCCCCCCCGGAAAGTTCTGACGCGAGGGGTTTTGGACCGTGTACGTTCTCACCTTCCTGGTAGCTGTTGATTTACCCTTAAGTCGACCTAGCTGTTCCTTCTCTACTCTTCTGGTTCGGGTATGGCAGCGATAATTTCCACGACGACAGTGCCAAGTTCAGGTACCGCTATTGTTGAAAGCTTGTCTTAAAATACACAGAAACTAAAAAGCCATCTTTGAAACGAACTCGGACTTTCTCAGGCTTTTTTTTCTACAAAATATTTGTTTCCTGAGAATAAACTGTTCTTCTTCCTGATGGACCTTTAGGTTGTTTTCTTCTTTAAAAATGTCTTTCCCAGTTTTCACAAGACAGAAATGCAGGAGACTAGCGATAAAGGCCAACCCAAGAAACATCGAGCGAAGATCATAAGCAGAAAGTGTTTTCTGGGTGTTTATTACTGTTTAAACACCCACCGACGTTCATTTTCGTTATACATGTATTCACAGTTGCAAAAACCTACGCGGAACTGTGTTTATAAATCTCAACAAAAGCAATACAAACAAAATTGTCTCAGACAGACAGAATGACAAGTAGGCCCTATTTATTGGATCATTCTCTGTGTGTGTGTGTGTGTGTGTGTGTGTGTGTGTGTGTGTGTGTGTGTGTCTGCAATAATTGCATTGACACTATAATATTATGGAAGCGGCCATTTCTGAACGAATCGTTCCTAAATTTAATTTGTGTGTGCGTTCATGCCACTGATGGTCAGGTTATATAGCACGATATAGGTCACAAAATGTTGATTTTTAATAGAACATATCGATCACGAAAGTTTTCCATCGAAGCTCTATCATGCATCGGTTGGAGATTCCTGCGTTACGTTTTATATTTCCAATGTCCCTCTTTTTGCCAACGATCTTTGTGGTTCAGTGTGATGATTCCGTGCTCTAAAGCGGTGTGGTTCTGTTACACGACACTTGAGATTGCCACAAGTTCTCAAATGTCGTATAGTTGTGTTCTTTTATTCTACGTCGCCCGTCTTCGCAGCAGCAGAAAACAACTCGTCAAATTGAGTTCGAGGATTTATTCAGCATTCAATACATACAACTGCACAACGTAGCAGAACTCAAATAGAAGCTTTTTTAACATTCAAATCGCGCTGGCATATATAGTAAATACTCAATCTCGAGAATATTCCAGACCGAACACGATACAACTACATTATACGAGCCGTGCATGGACTAAACTAGCGACATTCTCTCTGACGTACATCAAAAGCGCCGACACACTTAATCCGAACGAACGCCACGAACTCACGACTAAAACAGCATGGTAAACAACTTGTTTTGACAGGACTAGAAAGTTCACCTGCATTCTCGTCCAAGCATAAATATTGTGTTTACAAAATATAATATCGGTACTTTCCCACAAAGTACAAATAAGTCAACTACATGCAACACACAAAACTGAACCAAAGCTCAGCAACGGTAGCGTTTCCTAACATTACCCCCAACACCAGAAGAAATTTACCTAATTTCTTTCAATCATTGAAACGCTACCTGTACACATATTATGTATACATAACAGATTAAAATCCAGGTATGTACATTAGTCTGTTGGAGAATGAACACAGTTTTACTCACATACTCGGCTGAGAAAATCTGCTCCAACATTGTCTGAACCCTTGATCGATTCCACTCGCATATCAAAGTTCTGCAAGTACATCACCCACCTCATGATACGATTATTTACAAACTTTGCAGAGTTCAGGTAGGTGAGGGGTTTGTGATCAGTCTGAAGCACGAATTTCACCCCTTGGAGGTAGAGTTCAAATTTCTTGATTCCCCACACGATGGCTAAACACTCTTTCTCCATGGTCGAGTAGTTCTTCTCGGCTCCTGACAGCTTCTTGCTGGCATAGCTGACCGGAAACGGTTTACCTCCATGCTCTTGCATAAGCATGGCGCCGATCCCTTCGTCCGATGCGTCTGTACGCAAGATGAACTCTTTGGCAGTATCAGGAAGGCGTAGCACCGGGTCTCGTGACATCAGGTCGCGCACGGTCTGGTATGCCTTCTCCTGAGCTGGTCCCCAGAGTATTCGGTTGGGGCATCCTTTTCGGGTCATGTCCGACAAAGGCGCCGTTATGGCGGCGAAGTTTGGAATGAACTCTCTGTAGTACCCAGCCAATCCAAGGAAGGATCGCACCTGCTTCTTGGTTTCAGGACGTGGCGCATTGAGGATCTTGGTGACGTTTTCCAACAAAAGCCCCTTTTGACCTTCCTTCAGTGAATGACCTATGAAGTCAACGTTGTCGGTCCCCAAAATGCACTTGCTGGGTCTCACGGTCAGATTAGCTTTTGTCAGGCGGGAAAACAGTTCCCTCAAAGTCTCCAGATGCTCCGCAAAGGTCTCCGTGTGGACTAGCAGATCATCCCAGTAGTACACAACATTCTTCATTCCTTTGAGCATTTTTCGCATTCCCCTCTTAAGGGTAGCACCACTGTTCACCATGCCAAAAGGCATCCGCAGGCACTCATACGTTCCGTCTGGAGTTGCAAAGGCGGTCTTTGGTATGTCCTCTTCGCGCACAGGAATCTGCCAATATCCCTTGCTGAGATCGATCTTTGAGAAGATCTTACTGCCAGTCAACCGTCGGAACAGATCAGCCGCCGTCGGCATTGGTTCAGGGTCAAACACGGTGATCTTATTCACTTTCCTGAAGTCAATGCATACCCTGTTTGTACCGTCTTTCTTCTTGACAACAACAACGGGAGATGAGTAAGGGGATGATGATTCACGGATGACCCCCATCTTCAACATGCTGTCGATGTCCTTCTTCAAGGATTCCCGAGCCTGAAACGGGATAGGGTATGGTTTTGAGCGAACAGGAACGTCAGATGTGAGGTGGACTTCATGTTCGACCAAGGACGTAGAGCCTGGAACATCAGAGAACCTATGGGTGAAGTCGCCCATAAAATCATGCAGCTCCTTCTGCTGGTCTTCTGTCAGGTCAGGTCCTAACTTGACGTCATCCACTCCCTCTTTCTTGTGGAGGTCTCCCAACTCCAGTAGTTCCTCACCGTCGAACTCGTCTAGTTCGGCTGGTTCTTCCACCATTGCTGCGACCTGTACTGCTTCCGGAGGTCTCTCCACATACAGTTTCAGGAGGTTAGCGTGGTAGATCTTGGACTTCTTGCCGACATTCACCTTGTAGTCGTTGATCCCTACCACGGCCTCAACCTCGTATGGGCCTTTCCACTGCATCAGTAGTTTGTTGTGATCAGTGGGAAGCAGTATCAGCACTTTGTTACCTGGTGTAAACTTCCTGTTTACGGCTTTGCGGTCGTAGTAGTGCTTTCCACTATCCTGAGACTTTCTCAAGTTTTCTCTCGCATGAAAATGTCCACAAGTGCCTCGGCAACAGTCTCTGTGTCAATTTTCTTCAGAGGCACGGCTTCTGGGTACCTGGTTGCATAGTCTACCAGGGTCAGTACCCAACGATGACCCGCTTCACTTGGCGGTTTGATCTCGCCGATGAGGTCAATGGCCACCCTCTTGAAAGGTCGGTCGATCAAAGGCATCTTCTGCAACGGTACTTTCGGGACCCTTCCTCGAGGTATGGTTTCCTGGCAAATATCGCACGATCGACAGAATTGAGTCACATCTGCATGCAGTCCTGGCCAGTAAAACGCAGCCTGGATTCTGTCCGATGTCTTCTTGACCCCCAGGTGACCTCCCATAATAGAGTCGTGGGCCACCTCCATCACCTGGCGCCTAAGTGGTTGAGGCACCAGAACTTGACGTAATGACTTCCCACCGTTGACTCTCGCGTGCTGGAACACTCTGTACAGAATCTTGGCCTTCACTTCAAATTGCACAGTGCCTTCGCCCTTAGTCATCTCCTTGGCAGGACGACTCCTGTACTTTGTTAAGGTCGAATCAGCTTCCTGTAGCTGAATCAGCCGATCCCTGTCCACGACAGCAGTTGCAGAACTGTTGGTGACCCTGAGTGGCGTAGTTGTTTTGTCCTTCTTCGCCTGGGCTCTGGTCGTCACAGCGCTTACAACCTGCGGCTGGTCGCGGCGATGCACAGTTGCTCTGTCATCTCGTAACAGTTCGCTGATATCTTCATTCGCGAATGGCAGTGGGTCTTCCTCCTCAGCAGCAGGCTGAGCTGAGCCCATTCTCCATTCGAAATCAGGGTCATCAGGACGTCTCGCACCCCCAATGTTCCCAATTAGTAGATCGTACAAGGGCTTCTTCAGGCAGACGGCCTCAACTTCTCCGGTGAAGTATGGAGTATCTATCTGGATCTTTGCCACTGGTGCCCTCACGCATTTGCTGTCAGCCATGAGCGTCCACTTGAAGTCACCAGTGAACTTCTCTGTTGGCACCAGATCCTCTTTGACAATGACTCCATTGCAGCCCGAATCTCTGAGAACAGTCACTTCCTGCTTCTCAACAAATCCCTTCGACACGGGCATGTTCGACACTGACACAGCTGCGCTGGCGACGACAGAGATTGACCTGCCATTGGCGAGTAGAAGCTGGCCATCAGATATACATTCTTCCACGTCCGATGGTGTATCCACTTGCTCGGCAGCCCTTGGGAGTATGACGCTGCTCGCACATACTTGTTGGTTCGAGCCACTCGTTTGCCTCTTGTTGTCGTAATATCTCCGTCGATGTTCTTGCGCTTTGTCATTGACATGTCCGTTATTTTTCTTTTGGGGACAGTTGGCGACTCGGTGACCCTTGGCATTGCAATGGAAACACGTTATGTTCTGCCCTTCATTGGATGATGGTGCGGACTCAGTTTGTCCCTTGGCAGGTTGGTTTCCCTGGTTCCCGCTCTTCTGGAAAGGTTTCGATGACTTTGACGTCCCCAGGGTCCTTCCATGAGCAATGAGATAACGCTCAGCAGCATCAGTAATGTCCTTCAAACCCCGCAGTTTTTGCTCTTCCAAGCGGGTCGCCAGGTCCTTCGGGCAGGCATTAAGGAACTGCTCCTTCACGATCAAGTCCCGCAGACTCTCGTATGACTGCTCTTCACCTGATAACTCCACCCACTTCTGCAGGTATGACGACAGGCGCTCCACAAACTGGCTCGGTGTCTCTCCAGACAATGGCTGGCATTCGCGGAAGCGTTGACGGTAGCCCCTTTCAGTGAAGTTGTAGCAACGCAACAGAGCTTCCTTCAGTACATCATAGTCTCTGGCGTCATCATTTGAAAGTCTAGTGTAGACCTCAAGTGCTGCCCCAGTCAAATGTGCGCTGAGTTGAATCGCCCAGTCGTCGCGCTGCCATCTAGCACTCTCGGCGAACCTCTCGAATCTTGCAAGGTAGCAGTCGATCTGGTCCTTCCCGTCAGCGAATGCTGGAAGTTTCGGTGCCCTGTGTAGCATTTGCTGCTGGTTATCTCTTTGGCGTGGTGCCGCTTGCTCATTTTGAACACGCACCATTTCTGTCTGAAGCTCTAAGCGCTTCGTCTCCATTTCTATCTGGAGCTCTACGCGTTTCAGCTCCATTTGCCTTTCTTCACGCTGTGCTTCTCTTTCTTCACGCTCACGCTGCGCTTGTCTTTCTTCACGCTCACGCTGCGCTTGTCTTTCTTTTTCTTCTCGCTCACGCTGCGCTTGTCTTTCTTCACGCTCACGCTGCGCTTGTCTTTCTTCACGCTGCGCTAGCAGTTGTGTCTGGGACTCGACGAACTCCGTCAGCTGCTTGCCTTTCAGTCCCAGTTCAACTCCTTTTGCCCAGAACTCAGCCATTCTGGTCTTTTCCGGTGCGTTCGTCTGTATTCTTTCACAGCCACGAACGTAGACGAATGTAGTCTTCTAAAAGAACACAGTCTCTACTGCACCTCCGATGCTTCTCTCGTCGCTGTTCACCTTCGTAGACGCAGGCTGCCACCCTCCTCGTCTAACGTGACGGCGCACTCTGCTCACGATACGTACACGACGTACCTCAGTCGTATTTCGTAGTATTAATGCACTAGCTCCGCGACGAAGTCCGTCTCGTCCAAACGGCAGCTAACCTCTGTAATCCCGATACACTCCGGCGTCGCTCACCGTACCGAGCTGCGGCGATTACCAAACTCTTCACCAGTCACACCGAATCCACGGTTCCGTAGTCTCAATACTGATCCCTCAGGATACACCCGATTGATGGCTACCTCCTGTGACTGTCTTGACACTGGTCCTTGTTGCTGGAAAACCCTTGGCGTTAAACGTAGATCCTTGGCTTGGCCCCCAATTGTTACACGACACTTGAGATTGCCACAAGTTCTCAAATGTCGTATAGTTGTGTTCTTTTATTCTACGTCGCCCGTCTTCGCAGCAGCAGAAAACAACTCGTCAAATTGAGTTCGAGGATTTATTCAGCATTCAATACATACAACTGCACAACGTAGCAGAACTCAAATAGAAGCTTTTTTAACATTCAAATCGCGCTGGCATATATAGTAAATACTCAATCTCGAGAATATTCCAGACCGAACACGATACAACTACATTATACGAGCCGTGCATGGACTAAACTAGCGACATTCTCTCTGACGTACATCAAAAGCGCCGACACACTTAATCCGAACGAACGCCACGAACTCACGACTAAAACAGCATGGTAAACAACTTGTTTTGACAGGACTAGAAAGTTCACCTGCATTCTCGTCCAAGCATAAATAGTGTGTTTACAAAATATAATATCGGTACTTTCCCACAAAGTACAAATAAGTCAACTACATGCAACACACAAAACTGAACCAAAGCTCAGCAACGGTAGCGTTTCCTAACAGGTTCAATGCCAGGTCGGATTACTTTTTTTGTTAATTTTAAATTCATCGGTTGTCTTTTTCTTTTGTCACTATAGGTAGGTATTTGGTTGAACGTTTTTCTTTCGTATATTAGCGGGATACATCCTTACTAGATGAGGAACGAAAAGAAGTGTGGCCGTCACCAACTCCCTTGCAGACCAAACTATACGGCAGTCGACAGGAGTTGGAGAAAACGACAACATTTATCACCAGTGCTGGACTGATTGTGTAACCTCTGCGAACGCCAAGAAGAAGAAGCGGGATACATTTTTGTATTTAATGTCATTTATTTTTACCTTCCACCTTCATGTGTAAGTAGGAACGTATTTTGTTGCATCTGAGCAGGAGATGTTTTTTTCTCCCTCTTACATTGTTGTGTTTAAATAGGCACGGGTACGTATTTGGTTGTATCCCAGTGAGAGCTGGGCGAAGCCGGATAGTCCTTGCTAGTATTCTATAAAATAAAAAAAATAATAAAATAAATAATAAAATACATTCTTTGCTAAAAATGGAACCTGCGCTTTTACTTCTTAGTCACTGATTTTTGGTTAATTATCATCGACAGAAGCACAGCAACAATTTCCTCTGGCTATCTAATTGTGTTGTCGTGTGTTTTGTCAGTCATGCTATAATAATAATAATAATGGACATTTATTTATCGCCCCTTCTCACAAGAGCTCACGGCGATTTACATATTAATTTCTGCCGTGTGAGATGGAATTTTTTACACAATACATCACGCATTCACATCGGCCAGTAAATCTCAAGCCATTACGGCGAATATTTACTTTTTACGGCCTGTTATTCCAAGTCACACGGGTATTTGGTGGACAATTTTTATCTATGCCTGTACAATTTTGCCAGGAAAGACCCTTTTGTCAATCGTGGGATCTTTAACGTGCACACCCCAATGTAGTGTACAGGAAGGGACCTCGGTTTTTCGTCTCATCCGAAAGAATAGCACTTGAACCCACCACCTAGGTTAGGAAAGGGGGGAGAAAATAGCGGCCTGACCCAGGGTCGAACACGCAACCTCTCGATTCCGAGCGCAAGTGCGTTACCACTCGGCCACCCAGTCCAGCTATATATATATGCGAAGCGGAAGACTGGAGTGGTGCGTATTCAAAACATGCAATTGAAAATTAGAATTGTTCAAGGCCGCAAAGCGAGAAGTGTAGGCTTACATTGCACCAGGAACGAAGAAGAAAGGTAAACAAGAACACCGAAGCGTGATTAGCCATAATTCAGTCAATGACACGTACCGGAAGGGCAGACAAACCAACGAGCCCCCTCAACTTTTAATGACACGCAAAAAGGAAGTCATCAATTAATAGGGCTATAACAAGTCTGTGAAAGAAAACCTACCGAAAGGATGAAGGAGTAGACATTTTCGATCGACCGCCGCTCTAATACAAGCTCCTGTGATATCCAGTCAAACATTTGGTCTCCACCCTCAACAAACCATCAAGTCAAATATTGACTGAATGTAAAAAGGAGGGGGAAACCCCCAACGCTTTCTTTGCCTGTGGAATTCCTTTTTGCTGACTACTTTCTTTCTTTCTTTATTTGGTGTTTAACGTCGTTTTCAACCACGAAGGTTATATCGCGACGGGGAAAGGGGGGAGATGGGATAGAGCCACTTGTCAATTGTTTCTTGTTCACAAAAGCACTAATCAAAACTTTGCTCCAGGGGCTTGCAACGTAGTACAATATATGACCTTACTGGGAGAATGCAAGTTTCCAGTACAAAGGACTTAACATTTCTTACATACTGCTTGACTAAAATCTTTACAAAAATTGACTATATTCTATACAAGAAACAGTTAACAAGGGTAAAAGGAGAAACAGAATCCGTTAGTCGCCTCTTACGACATGCTGGGGAGCATCGGGTAAATTCTTCCCCCTAACCCGCGGGGGGTTTGCTGACTGCGAGTTCATCTGTCATCACACAATGTCTAACCTCTCCCTAGGTTCCGTCGTCATATCTCTCTGTTTCATTTCAAGCTGTACAAGTGTGTAGTTAGCATACTTAGTGCTAGAGATAAGAAACACATCTGTTATTGTCGTTGTTAACAAGTCAACGGAACTGTATTCCCGTTCTGGAAGCATTATTTCCATGTCACCATTCTCTGTTTCAGTCGCAACAGCGCAGCCCTATAGCAAGTATATCCAACGACGCAATACAGCCAAGGGAAGCTGCAAATCGGTGACGACGACGACGAACAACAACAACAACAACAACAACAACAATAACTTGTGACCATCTGTTAACAACAACAACAACAACAATAACTTGTGACCATTATATCTGTTAACAACAACAACAACAACAACAATAACTTGTGACCATCTGTTATGTTTTCCCTGAATGCCGACGCTTCTGTCAAATGATGTGTTCAGAAGCAAGGCATAAAGACTACTTCTGAAGATGTCAGACAAAGTCCAGTAAGACAAGTGTCCTTCCTAACGAAAAAAAAAGTCTTCTCACGATTGGCAGAGCTGTGACAAAGCCAATTGCAGTGGCAGAGAGCGGGTACCTGTGGAGGTTTGTCCTATCAGTTACATGTGTCCCGTAGTACGTACTTTCCCCTGTACGTATCTATAGCTGCAGGTGTGTTCAACAGCACGATAAGGTTTTACTAGGGTAATAATACATGTATACATTTTCTGCGAGTGTCTCGCGTCAGAAAGGGCAAACGCACAATTTAAACCAAACATTATGTACCCCAGACACCAGCCTAGAGTTCTCACCAGAAACGGTAACACAGAGCTGTGTACTCTACTAAACTAACTAGGGTATCCTTTACGTCCTCACAGAAAATGTTCCTATTAGGGACATGAGTTAGTGATATGCTAAAAGGCTGGTAAAAGTGGGGAAAAATGTACATGTACTCTACATTTTCTGATCTCGCGTTGAAAACAGTAATCTGGAAGCAGTAAACCTTCCACTGTTCGACTGAGTCGTGGTCCAGGAAAGTTCATCCACAATGAATATAACCAACCTCTTCACCTGGGTAGCTATATTTGTAGCACACATTGTTTCCACTGATACTTTGTCCTGCCTAGTTCAGCATGACGACAACAACAGAACTGTTGTGGACTGCAGTCATTTGAATCTCAAGTCAATGCCTACCTTGGATTTCCACGACGCCACTTCACTCGACTTTAGTTTCAACAGATTGTATGTCTTACATGGCAGTTCGTTTTCGCGCCTTACCCAGTTACGTCATTTGAATATGAGTCACAACGTTCTGCAGACTCTAGACCAACAGTCTTTCCTAGGACTCCAGGAACTGCGTAGTTTAGATCTGAGCATTAACAACCTGAATGCCTTTTCCACATCGATCTTTGCCAATGTTCCGAATCTGGAGGTGCTGAAGCTTGACCACAACAACCTGAAGACCCTGGAGAAGGACGTCTTCCAGGGTCTGGCTCACCTACGTCACCTGGACCTTGGCCACAATTACCTTCAGGTTTTGCACAACGACACCTTCTCACACCTGACTCAACTCACGTGGCTCGAGGTGGGGTCCAACCGCGTGGAGAGACTGGAGGCTGGCGCCATGACAGGGCTGAACAATCTGATCAACCTGGACTTGTCACACAATCAGCTGAGTCTCATACCATCAGTGTTCCCCCCTCGGGTCTTTGCCTCGCTGGGCAAACTTCAGGTTCTGCATCTTGAACACAACGACGACAGCCCGATCGGAGAGTACCCTGAAAACGTGTTCAACGACCTGGTCTCTCTGACGTCTCTGACCATCGACACGTTCTACGATGTGCACTTTGGGCAGGACTTTGCAGCTCTTCGTAATATCCACACCTTACATCTCAGCGAAAACTGCAAAATTCGTCATTTGGCCAACAACTCGCTGGAGGGGTTTAAGAACTCGTCATTGGTGTTTCTTCATTTTCATGACTGTCGCATGAACGACATAGAACTGTGTGCATTTTGTGAACTGCCTTCGTTGAAACGACTGTGGGTGCTGCAAGGTCACTGGCTGACACCAAACAAAGTGCTCCAGTCTCTGTACGGCCTTCAGTTCCAGAATATGACCCAGATAGCCTTAGTGGACGTGGGGGATCATTTGGAGTTTTTGCACGTCATTGACAGCCATTCAGCGAGATATCTCCGAAATATTTGTGTTTTAAGTGTGTCAATGGCTCACTGTAGCCTTCAAAGAGTAGCCGGCAACGCTCTGACTGTTCGAAACACTCCTTTCATGGACTGTATTGAACACGTAGACCTATCACGAAACAGACTTAGGGGTGATCTTTCTGCTATTTTAAAACTGATCATGTCGAAAGGGTCGTTGCGCTCATTGTCAATGCAAGATCAGAAGACATTTTCCATTGGAGACGCACAGTGTTTGGTGAGCCAAGACTTGCATTGCAAGGATGAGCTCGTTCTTCATTCTCACCACCTGTCTTCTCTTGTGTTGAATATTCCTCTACCACATCTGACCTACCTCAACATTTCGTCTCTCTTTCCACACATCAACCCATTGCCAGTCAATGTCACATTCTCGTCTGCTACAAAGGTAGAGGCATTAGACTTTTCTTATTTGGGGCTCGCGAACTGCTATGCCACTTTGTATGGTCTGAAAAACTTGAAAACTTTAAATGTCAATGGAAATTACTGCTACAATATCAGCGAGAAAATGTTCGATTATCTGGACAGCTTGAAGCAGCTCGGCTTATCCAATCTTGGAATAAATCCACATTTCTTCTTGTCACGCGGTTGGCGTTTGTTTCAAAACCTGGACCAGTTGGAGGTTTTGGACCTGTCACGGAACAACCTACAGTTTGCGGATCCTGAAATGCTAAGAGCACAGGTACGCCTGAGTAAACTGGACTTTTCCTACAACCGTTTCCAGAGGGTTCCCGTAAATGTGGATAACCATGGAGATCTGAAGGTGTTGGACCTTTCACACAACTTTCTCACCACTCTGACGTCATCAGAACGGTCCTCGTTGGACAGGTTGGCTGGTCGCCATGCATTCAGGTACTGAGAGAGAGAGAGAGAGAGAGAGAGAGAGAGAGAGAGAGAGAGAGAGAGAGAGAGAGAGAGAGAGAGAGAGAGAGAGAAGCGGACTGACAGAAAGACAGATAGATAAACACAGTAAATGACCTTCAAGGACAGAAGTTAAGGAGAGACATTATGAACGAAAGAAAGAATCCACCTATCAGTTGTTCCGTTTGTGATCGCTATTTCATTGTCTCGTTTTTATTGGAGAACTCTTTAGATTGAATACAATGGAAAAAAACTCACACAAAATCTTCATGTTTTCTTGATCATGACCAATACATTTTAAATCGATGCAATGACAAAATAAAACATTTGGGAATATCAAAATGTAGACAAATGAGACAATGACAAAAGGTGACGTTTTCATGTCAGTATGTCCCAAATGACATAACCAGTACATTTTTCATTCTATCTAATCTGTTTTCGTTCTATTTTTTCTAATAGCATGCGTTAACAATTGATTGCCAACTGGAATGGAAGAGCACAAAAAGTGTAACTTGATATGTAGTTTCTCTAGAGGGAAAAACATCTTCCACTTTTATGTCAGTGTGTCCCATGCAACATACATTTGCCAAACAGCTATGTGTAAGTAGATTATTTGTTAGTGGTATAGAACATACTGATCACCAATTAAAGTCAGTTTTCACATTCATTTTCTACCTATTTCTTATTTGTTTATTCTTTTGGCAATGGTGAAATGTCAGCAATCGTGTGTCATTCGGGACAGTAGACATGACACCTGACCTTTTGTCACTGTCTCAAATACATATATTTTCTGGGTAGCCACCACGGGCCTGAAGTAAAAGTTCAGCTCTCCCACATGACAATAGCCAGCATATCACCACAAACATGTCCTCAATAGGAACTTCCCTGTGAGGACGTACAGCCACCGGCACGGTTGGCCTAGTGGTAAGGCGTCCGCCCCGTGATCGGGAGGTCGTGGGTTCGAACCCCGGCCGGGTCATACCTCTAAGACTTTAAAATTGGCAATCTAGTGGCTGCTCCGCCTGGCGTCTGGCATTATGGGGTTAGTGCTAGGACTGGTTGGTCCGGTGTCAGAATAATGTGACTGGGTGAGACACGAAGCCTGTGCTGCGACTTCTGTCTTGTGTGTTGCGCACGTTAAATGTCAAAGCAGCACCGCCCTGATATGGCCCTTCGTGGTCGGCTGGGCGTTAAGCAAACAAACAAACAGACGTACAGCCCCAAATTCTGTTCTTTTTCTCATGTCAACAGATTGGGAGGTATGAAGCAAACCCGTGATTAGGATCGGGTGGCCGTTGTAAACTAAACAAACGAACATGCCCTAGTACTGAATGTTCGTGACTTTGGTTTCAAGAAACGATTAAAAAAAAAAGCGAATGAAAAAAGCACACGAAAGATGCCCGAGCTTGCTATGTGTCCTCAGTGTTCACTTTAAAACATTTTTTTTTAGTCTGAAACTCTTCGGAAATGCACTGGAATGCGCCTGCTACGACCTGGACATGGTGAAGTGGCTGTGGCACACCTCCGTGTCGCTTGATGGCGAAGGACGCGAAGCTAACTACACGTGCACCACGGGATCAGGGGAGATCACCAGCACGGAGCGCGTGATGGCGCAGTGGATGAGTCACTGGCGGCGCTGTGTGGGAGTTCAGATCTTTGGTATCGCCCTTTCTGCCTTTCTCTTGCAGGTAAGCGAGACTGAGTATATTTTTAATCACAGATAGGGAATAAAAAAGAGAACATTACACCTTGAGCCTACTCGTCAACAGCATGCTTTCCCTTTTTAGTCATTCTTCAGTTAAACCTTCTGCAGCATCATTTTGAAAGCCCCCCCCCCCCCCCCCCATTCCTTGTGCAAAATATCAAAATTGAATGTAGCGTAATTGTAACGAATTGGCATTCCTGAACCTAAACCTGACATGTTCAAAGGTAGGCTATATGGCACTCTGTCTATGTGCATTTTGCTGCAGGTTCAATCATCTGATGCTTCTTCAGCATCTCGTTAGTAGAAAGACAGGTTGAACGCAAACGGGCATTAAAGGGATAATACATGAGGACAAAAGCCAACAGATCGCTTCCATAGTTATATATACTATGGGGTTCTGCGTTACAAATAATGTTGTCATCATTTTCACGAGTTTTCATTCACAAACACCTGGGAAATAAATCTCATGTTCCCCATGCAATAAATCGAGGTGGTGAATGGGTTTGAGCTTTCAGGTGAAACGTGGATTGTCAAAGTAAAAGCCAATCAGGCTGATTGTTTGATGTGTGGAACCATCGCGGCTTTGGATTTGTGTTTCCGAGGACAACGATTGCAAGCATTCACTCTCAAAGACCCAATCAATGTTGATAATTACCGCGGCGACTCATGGTCAATTTGCAACTTATCTCTGTAATCGCAAAATCCACAACGAAAAGTCATAAACACTTAAAAGAAAAGAAATATGCTCAACACTTACTGAACTCACAGGTATGATCGCAGCTCTGTACATTTTCAGACTGGAAGAAAAGCGTCAACAAGCTACGTTTGACGTTACATACAAGTTTGACGTGTTATCTCGTGCTACTGTGACGATGCTTTGTGGCCCGGAGTTGGATTCTAAAAATTCGTCTCCCTGTGGGTTATTGTGCATTTTGTTGCACAACCAAAATGATGACAAAAACGATGTTTGGTGGCTTGTTGTCAGACCAGCATTTTGTTGTTGGTCCTCGGGGAGCATATCGCCTTTTGCCTCATATTTATCAACCGCGGCCTTCCGCCTTGGTCGATAAAGATAAACAAAAGACGATATGGTCCCCTCCCAGCAAACATTGCACCCTCGGATCGCATGCGTAAAACACTCGGCACGAATTTCTGCACTCGAATCGAGCGCGTCACGCATGCACAAAATCGAACACGGATTTCTGCACTCGAGTCGAGTGCGTATCGCATACGTGAATGCGACATGCTTTCATGCGTGAAAACGCATGCGATACGCATACGATTTTGTAACTCGTCTCGCATGCGATACGCATGCTTTTTATGACGCTATATTGCATTTGACCTTGGACCTCCATATTAGGTCCAAGATTTGACGTCATTACTGTTGGCGACGATGCCCTGTGCAATCTTTTAGCTCACAGTCCCTCTGAATCTTTTTAAATTAAAGAAAAGCCAAATTCTCAGTTAAAAAAATGAAAGAAAATCGATGATGATCCCACAGAAAACTCAAACTCATGTTTATATTTTATAAGCGCTAATTTCTTTTCGAAACATTTTGCTCCGACATCTTCACTTCCGGTTTTTCGAAATCTTATCTCACGACTGGTTTTGCCTGTACAGGGGCGGATCAGTTCATTTTATGGGGGGGGTTTCCAAAAGTATATTGTGAAGATATGGGTGTGAAGGCGCGAAGCGCCGAGCTTGCTAGGGGGGTCATGCCCCCCCGGAACATTTTGAAAAAAAGGATGCAAAATGGTGCAATCTGGTGCATTCTGAGGATGATCATTACCAGTTTCGGGCAGCAGATTTTGTCACTGATTAATACCCCCAAAATTGAAACCGTCAACCCCCCCAAAAATATATTTTATTTTTTATTTTTTGGCTGGGGGGGGGGGGGTTCCGGAAACCCCAGAAACCCCCCCCTCGTCCGCCCCTGCTGTAGATGACTATCTCTAGAATTCACAATCTATAGATCTGCATTTAAAAGGTAGCATGCAGTGTACGTGAGAGAACACTTACAAAGGTCAAAACTGCGTTTAAAGAACAGAATCAGTGTAAAAGCAGCATTGCAGTGACAATGTCGTCTGCTATTACGAGGGGAAACAACTCTGTTTTCGTTCCTTAACAAGCCCGCATTTCCGATAAACGGTCAACACAAATCAGCGGACGACAAGAATGCTTGACAGGTAAGTTTCTTCACTATTTTTGACGTTTTCATTATTTAAGAAAGTATTTGCAGGCATAGTATCGAAGCATTCTGTTCACTGCACCGCGTATCAAGGTTTGGTAAGTGCAGAGGCGCCGTTTTAAGCCAAGTTAGATCTAATTGTTTCGTGAAGTTGACCTTCGATCACAGGCGAAGGTGTCGTTCTCTGTTCACTAGACCACTACTTCCATAGAAAGACTACAAGGTTTGACACTCAGCTTCGAGTCGTCTGTGTTCTTGGAGTCGCTTCCTGCGGACAATTTATTTGTTCAAGACGGTTTGTCTCTTCCTACAGTATGTGTGAGGTCAAATAAATACAGTTGAATGATTGTTTTAACTGTATGTACCTTTAATTTTCAGCTTCCGTCATCTGCAGGTTGTTTTTAACCATCATTTGGACGAATGTTCGTTTGCAAACCACCACCCTGTAGGTTGCAAGCAATTATGCATCCGCACCGAATATGCATACCAGTGCTCATTGGTCTAAAACGGATGTTGCGGAAAAGTTTTTCCAGCTGCAGGAACATTTTTTGTGAAAGCATGGAAATTTCATCAATTATCACGCAATCAGTGTTCAAAATTCTTAGTCGTGTTTCTGTGCAGTCCGCATCATGCATGACACGACTAATGATATCATTGTCACTGAAACGGCCATCCATAATACCAGCGAATTTGTGGATTGTGGTGCCGCTCAGTTGACTGGCTGCAATGCCTGTTGTCGCTGTGATGCGGACTTTTTTCCCTGCTTTTTCCATAAGACATTTTAACTTTTTAGTTAACGTAGATTTTCCTGTGCCGGCTTGGCCTAACACACAAAAATTGTGCCCCCCAAGAGCTGCTTCGATAACGTTGGCCTCTGCCATTTTCGTTGCATAACAACGGAATAACAACAGCCATGAACGGAAGCGATGCAGACGATTTCAGTCGACCAATGAAAATAATCATCGAATATCCGGTTATTAACCAATGATCGCATCGAACTACTATCTCCTCGGACATAGACGGGCATCCTACTCACAGGGTCTAAGTGGTATGCCGTTGGCAGACACGTTTGGTCGCACAAAATACGGTTTAAAAACATGCAGCGGACAGGCAGCTAAATATAAAAGGTACAGCTAGTTAGAACATTCATTTATCACGGCATATGTAAAGTTACAAAGATTCTTGACATTGGCAATTATTTTTTGCATATTTTTTTCTGAAGTTAGTGGAGCAAGGCTCGAAGCTGAGTGTCAAACCTTGTAGTCTTTCTATGGAAGTAGTGGTCCAGAGAACGACACCTTCGCCTGTGCTTCGATCAGCCTCAGTCTGTCAATGTTTGGTGATGCGAATTGAAACAATGAAAGGGTCAGTCTTTTACTGTTGAATTAATATTTGTTTATCTGTGCACTGAAAAGACAGCTGGGTCGAAATATCTGTGACTGGAATGTATTGTTTTGTCAATAACAAGCTTTCCAACAACCTACATTTCTTGGTGTGTGTTTTTTTTTTTTATCCTTGAACAAGTTGAAGTTGAACTTCTAAACTGTTGAGTGTTAATATGTGCATTGAATGGGGCGCATTGTATTTTGCTGTTCTAGTCGAGTTAAGAATCGAGTAGATATTATTTTCCCGGGTATTGGAAATGCCATAAGTGTGTTTGCTTATTTGTGACCCAAACTGGTCGATCAAATTCAAAGTAGTTTGCTCACTGATGTGAAGTAGAGCAAGAATGAAAAATAGTATAGGTCTAGTAGTATGTTATTTTTAACTTTACACTCAAGTTCAAATTCTTTGGAATTCAGCGCACAAGCAAAAAAGAAATCATTTCATTTACTGATCGAGCTTCAATGGTATTTTTTGTGGTTTTTTTTCCACTGCATATATAGTTAGTGGTGTGTGTTTTACTGTGTCATAAGACTCAAATTATAATTTAAACAGCGATGCTTAGAGTTTTAAATAAAATGTGTTTGTGTTGCACAGTGCATACTGATGTATGCAGGATATTTGAATTATTACAGATGCATACCAGCTGGATCCTGTTGTAACATGTCACACCTTGAGATGAGACACCCACAATGGAAACATCACACTCACAGCTGTCTTGAATTGGAAAAGGTCAGTTGCCTCTTTATTATTCATGTACACAGTGTATGTGTTTTGTGCTGTGTGTGCAGTTTAAATTTCAAAGATCACTCTGGCTTTCTGTTACTTTTTTGTGTAAAAATGTGTGTATCTGATGGTTTTGGGGGCTTTATGTTCTAATTTGAACACTTCTGAAGAACGGCATATATATATATATATATATATATATATATAGGTATATGTGTACTTAGGTTTTTTGTTGCCTCTATAATCTATTCCATGCTTTAACCATACAGACTCATAATGTGGCTTGTGTGTGTTTTTTATGTGATGTTAGTAAGTTGTGGAATTATCTGAGTAATTCTGAGTTACATATAAAATAAGTAACAGTGTGGCCAATTATGTTTCCAGTACACAGCGGCTGACCATTCGGACCATGTTTCCTATTGGGAATTGATCTTGGCTGTTTCTGTTCTGCAAAGGTATGATTAAGGCTTCCTTTGATGATGAATGTTTTTGTGTGTGTTTATGTGTATGTGTCACTGTGGGTGGGTGTGTGTGTGTGTGTGTGTGTGTGTGTGTGTGTGTGTGTGTGTGTGTGTGTGTGTGTGTGAATGAAACTTCAGTAATTTATGCTTTCACTTTTCAGAGTTACATGACATACAAGCCAAAATATGATATATTTTGCTGAAATTTGAATCAATGAATGTCTTTGTAGTCAGTAATTTTCAGGGTTGAAGTTCTGACTCAAAATGACTGTGATTGATAAACTCCATATCACATTATCAAAAATGTTAGTTAGGACAAGTATTATTTAAACTCAATTTAACTGAATTCATACAGGGAGAGGATTGTTATCACGAAGGTTACCAGTATACCAGGTTTATGATTTTTCAAAGTGCACAATCTCTTTTTCAGTGGACCCATTGAACTTCAAGTCCTGCATTTACAATGGTCCAGTGCTGTGTTTATCTGCTAACCTGGTCATACCAATGCGTTGTTGTGAACATATTGACCCACATATATTTTGAATTCATGCAGGTTTAACTGGCTGATTGTCCTCTGTGTCTGGGATGAACACGGCTCTGAAATGCACTTTAGATTTATCCGTGAACTTACATGTAAAAAAACTGATGTAAAAAGATATTATTTATTGACAATGTTCTTTTCTTTTGTGTAGCTTATCAAGGTGCTGCTAATCGATGCTGTCAACACAAATGAGAGACACTGAAACAAGGAAAGTCAGACTCAGAGCCCTGGCAGCCACATACATTCCATGTGTTCCCTTGCTGTAGAGTTTCACAAATCAATCTCAAATAATATTACTGGTGAGTGTTTGTGTTTTACACTTGTTTCGTTTGTGGGTACAATGGAACCTACCTTTCAAAGATCTTGACTATTAACACAAAAATATACTGAAAGCAGATCACGTCTTATGAGAGAAACCATCTTTAAATGGAATTGTTTTCAGACATAATTACATTGTGAACTGAAAACTTGGAAAGCTAGTTTCTTCAATACAAGGTTCCACTGTGCAATTAGCTGCCTGTAAGATAAGTTTCACAGTATTTGCCTGTACTGTCAAGATGTTTTGGCATGATCAGTCACAAATAACACTCTTGGAAAGCACTTTGTGTCATCATTCCTGGTTTAAATGTTTGTGTTATGGAAGTTTTCTGAATTATGTGTCCCTGATTTTTATCTTATGTTGTAATACAGGCTTTGTGTTTGTATTCATGTGTGTGTTACTTTGTATGTGAAGGAAGCTTTGAAGAATCAGCTAATATTGAGCTCCTTATTTTCTATTTCTTATCAAATAACCAAAGGGAAGTAATCGCTCAATGACATGTGTAATAGAGTAAGCGAGAGTTGTACGGAACCTTTTCTCCTGGCACCTGAGAGAATAACAAGCATTGAAATGAACATTGAATTTGTTCTGTTTAAAACCAGTCTTGATCTAAGGACTAAGTCCAGTCGAGAATAAAAGCTGGTTCTTGTATATGACTGTACGTAGGTGTTAGTTGGAGTGCCTTGGAGAATGATGAGCATATGAGCTTGCGGTGATCATTCTTTTTTGAGGATGAAAGTCGCTTGTTCATTTCAATGCTTGTTATTCTCTCAGGTGCCAGGAGAAAAGGTTCCGTACAACTCTCGCTTACTCTATTACACATGTTGTATGCATTGAGCGATTACTTCCCTTTGGTTATTTGATATCTTAACATCGCTCTGCCTCATTCTGTTTGACTTTCTATTTCTTATTTTCTGCCTTTCATGGCACTTTTTCAGTACCATGAGGATGAGTGTAAATAAATTAAAAACATGTACCTATAGTATAAATAAGGGGAGAACTGAAGGAAAATGGCTGTCGTGTGTTCAGGTGGCTTCAGACTATGTACACTAACTAATGATTTGATAAATTGTTGTTAGTTTCAGGGAAACTCTGTTGGACCTGGGCTGCAGAGGAGAGGTAGCAAATGCAGCCAAGCAGATCGAGTCTCATCTTTTGAAGGAAGGGAAGGCGCATCACTTGTTTATGCCTGGTGATGGATCACCGAGGACGTCAGCACGGCACTGGGAGTCCTTACTAAACACATTGCCTTTCGCTGCATATATATTCAGAGATAGCCGAAAAGTCGCAGCATTGTGAATACAAATTGTATTCTGAGTGTTGATAATTATCACTAATTGATGGGGCGGGAATGTAGCTCAGTCGGTAGCGCGCTGGATTTGTATCCAGTTGGCCGCTGTCAGCGTGAGTTCGTCCACACGTTCGGCGAGAGGTTTATTTCTCAGAGTTACCTTTGTATGCAGACTCTCCTCGGTGTCCGAACACCCCCGTGTGGACACGCAAGCACAAGACCAAGTGCGCACGAAAAAGATCCTGTAATCCATGTCAGAGTTCGGTGGGTTATAGAAACACGAAAATACCCAGCATGCTTCCTCCGAAAGCGGCGTATGGCTGCCTAAATGGCGGGGTAAAAACGGTCATACACGTAAAAGACGTGGGAGTTTCAGCCCATGAACCAACAAACAAAATCACTAATTGATCAGCATTACATGGTTTTGTATTTTAAAACAAATGTGACTATTTCTTTAATACGCAAAGGGTTTCTTATTATATTTGTCCTAATCAAAAATGTTAAATGTGTCAAAATGCCATCAAATTCAAAATGTAAAGCCTAGGTAGAATATGATTCATAATTTTAGTTGTAACTAAGTAAGTGTATCTTCTTCTTCTTCTTCTGCGTTCGTGGGCTGAAACTGCTACGTACACTCGTGTTTTTTGCACGAGTGGAATTTTACGTGTATGACCGTTTTTTACCCCGCCATTTAGGAGGAAACATGCTGGGTATTTTCGTGTTTCTATAACACACCGAACTCTGACATGGATTACAGGATCTTTTTCGTGCGCACTTGGTCTTGTGCTTGCGTGTACACACGGGGGTGTTCGGACACCGAGGAGAGTCTGCACACAAAGTTGACTCTGATAAATAAATCTCTCGCCGAACGTGGGGACGAACTCACGCTGACAGCGGCCAACTGGATACAAATCCAGCGCGCTACCGACTGAGCTACATCCCCGCCCCAGTAAGTGTATCTAAATTTAATTACGCATTTTCACTAAGATTGTGAATGTTTATAAAAATTGTTGAATAACATAATATTTTGATGAAACAATTTGTTTTTGAGTTTCTGCTTGCATGGTTTGAGTGAGTGTTGTTGTCAGAGTGCCTGAAAATATGAGCAGCTAAAAACCTGCTTTATAAAGAGCATAAACAATCCGGAATACGAATGGAATACGCATGCGATACGCATGCGGTAGACCTGCGTTAGAGGTGCGTGTCACGCTCGATATCCGAGCAAAAGACGCATGCGTATCGCACGAAACAAAAGTTACAGAATCGTATGCGTATCGCATGCGTTTCACGCATGCGATACGCACGCTTTCACGCATGCGATACGCATGCGATACGCATGCATAATGTTTGTTGCTTGGACCAACAAAAAAAGCTGGTCTGTCAACAAGCCACCAAACATCTTATATTATTTCTGCCATCACTTTGCAAAAGGAAACGTGTTTTAAAAGCTTCACTAAATGTCGTAGAACAGACAAAGAAGAAGCCTTTTTTGTGATGATTGAGTTGGGTTACTTCATCTGCGTTACTTCTCTTGTTTGTATACGTTAAGCTAGGATTCCATTCTTACGGCTGCGGTGCGGCTCCGGCGACGGCAGCGGCGACGGCAATTTGAAAAACATTGATGAAAGAAGGGATGACCCCATTCACACGGGTGCGGTACGGCGACGGCGACGGCGACGGCCCGGCGTGCGTGCGTTTTTTCAAGAAAGCTCCATGTAGCTTTCTGGACTGCCGTCGCCGGACGCCGTCTGGTATTTTGTATGAGACGAGACCAATGTCACATTGAATGTGGCATATTAAATATATTATAATGTGGCAGCCGTTATTCACATTCTCCACATTGAATGTGGAGCCATGGGCCATGGCGGCATTGGGCCATGGCGGCATTGGCGGGAAGAGAACATATCCGGACGACGTCGCCGTTATATACGGTTCACGACGATGCGTTTTTCTCGCCAGAGCCGGATGCCGTCGCCGGAGCCGGAGCCGCACCGCAGCCGTAAGAATGGAATCCTAGCTGCTTGTTGCAAGGCGGCCTCGTCATAGAGGGCGCTAGCGGTTTTGCCGCCCGGCGGCGCTTCTCGACTTCCGAGTTTTGTTTCCAACACCGTGAGAGAAGTAGCACCATGAAGCGCATTCATTCACTTTTATTTAATTAATGACCACACTTGTGGTAGGGGAAAGGCTCCTAATATGGACCGGCTCCTAATATGGACCACCTCCTGTTCTGACAAACTAACGGCGCTAGAGCGCTCAAAACAATTTCATTCGCTTTATTCACCCTCTCTGGATAAGTTGCACATGTCAAACCAGTTGCAGAAACACAAACCTCAAAACCGTTAGGCTTTTTCGCTTTTTTTCACTTTTGGCAGCGTTCACTCTAAATTTGCCGCCTAAAACGGACTCGTTTCTGTCCACAGCCAAAGCTTTCATAACACAAAAATGGCTATAATATATGACAGCTAAGACAGTATTTGTTACATTTTAACAGTGTGTACCCCGAGTTTCTACTGCAAACAAAAAATAATAGCAAAACCTCAAAGTATGTGTGAGACCCCTAATATGGACCACCTTCAACAAATCGAAGAAAATAAAAACTAAAGGCAATTTTAATTAATTCATTAAGAAGCTTGCTGAAAATAACCTATAACTAGCCCTCGAGATTTAAAACAAATATAACAAATAGTCTTTTTTTTGTGGAAGTTGATAATTTCACTTATTTTCACTCTGTTTTTGATAAGCTTCTTCAGTTTCCTGGTGTGCTTCAAATAATGCTCTCATCAACCCGAAACAGCTCAATCTAAAGCATATTTGAATTTGTCTGACTTGCACACTAAGTTATATCATGTTATTTTGAAGTATAGGGGGCTTTTTACAGTGATTCGTGAAGGCCGCTTCACTGGTCCATATTGGGCGCCCAGGCTCCTAATAGGGACCATTTGTGATTTTTTTCTGTATTTAATTTTTGCTGAAGGTCTATCAAAGCTATTTCACTTTAATTAGGCCTAACTTTTAAACTAAGAGAGAAGGACTACCAACCACAAAATGAAACTTCTTCGCAAAAAAACAAGCTAGTTATCAGCAATAAACAAAAGGTGGTCCATATTAGGGGCCCTTCCCCTACGTTTTCGAGCAAATTGTGCCCTCTGCGTCCAGATTATACAGTGGATACTCAAGATTCGTCAAATTCGCCAGAAATTCCTCCCAAACTGGCAGTTCAATAGAAGATATCCCTTTAAATGACTTTTGTTCTTCTTCTCCAGATCCTGTCCATCGTCGTGGCGTTTGTCACCGTACGCTCGTGGACCCAGGTGTGTTACGCTTGGAAAGCCATCCGCCGTCACCGTCTGCCGAGACGTCACCACTTCCGCTGTGACGCTTACGTCGTGTACTCTGACGCAGAGTGTGACGTGGCCTGCGTGACGCTGCGTGAGTGTCTGGAGGAGCAGTACGGCGTGCGTCTCTTGCTGCGTGACCGAGAGGAGCTGCCTGGGTCTGTGAGAGCTGAGAGCATCGTGCAGCATATTGACGACAGCTGGAAGGTAATATTTCACGTGCCACATTTTTATTTATTTATTTTTATGATACTTTAATACAATTAAAGGTTGTTCAAAATCAGGCTGCAAGTAGGGCAGTATTCGATTTCGAGTCAGCGAGAGTACGCTCTGAGGTGGGTTGAAAATCGAGCCGGGGCGTTCGGACAACCGAATTCTTGACGATGTAGGTTCGATAGCTTTTGGTCGTCTTCAGACCAATAAGATTGATTCATTTATTTATTTGCTTGAAACACGTCAATATTAACATCATTTTACCCACACTTATTTTCTGTCTTCAGGTGTTGCTGCTCGTCACGCGAGAGCTCTCTCGGGATGAGTGGGCGTGTGGCTTCACGGTTCAGCAGGCGCAGCGCAGCATCACAGACACCATGCCGGACCGTGTCATCGTCGTCTTCCTGGAAGAGCCGCGTGTCCTGCCCGCCATGCCCTCACTGCAGTTGCTGCTGCGCATGGTGCCAGAGAGCAACATATTGCACGTGCACAGAGACACCCCGCCACGGCACCACGTGTGGAAGACACTGGCTCACCTCATTACCAAGGAACAGTGACACGCCTCTGCGGCACCGTGTGTGGAAGACCTCGGCTCACCACATCACCAAGAAACAGTGACACGCCTCTACGGCACCGTGTGTGGAAGACCTCGGCTCACCACATCACCAAGAAACAGTGACACGCCTCTACGCCACCGTGTGTGGAAGACCTCGGCTCACCACATCACCAAGAAACAGTGACACGCCTCTACGACACCGTGTGTGGAAGACCTCGGCTCACCACATCACCAAGAAACAGTGACATTCTGCCACAGTTATTGTGAATTTTTATTTTTAAAGATATGCAGCATTTCGAAAGGTTTTCTTGCCATTTTGACCTTAAGAAGTGTTAGCTAGGAAATTCGCTGTGGTGTAAGTTAACCCCGATTCTGTTGAACGTAGTGTCTTTTTAAGTGTTGGCTGTTATCCACACGTCTTGCATACCACACCTGTGGATATTCAAACTATGCGAGCTCGTGTCACTGCTGTCAAGATAAAAAAAAAAATAAAAATAAAAAAAAAAAAATAAAAAAAAGCAGAACGAAGGAAAAACAAAGACTGCAAATTATTCAAAGTACCCAATCAGTCACAGAGTTAAAAAAAAAAACACAACAACAAAAACGAGTTGTTATAAAACAAATATATTCTTTAATCAAGAAACATATCTACATAATAAATGTATCTGTAAAATTGGCAATTTACTAGATGATTTCTAATGTCAGTTATATATTTTCTAATGTCCCTCCCTTCACGAGTCGTGAGCGAAGAATGAAATATAAACAACTGTAAAGTGTGTTTGTTTTTCTGTTTCTTTGTGTGTGTGTGTGTGTGTGTGTGTGTGTGTGTGTGTGTGTGTGTGTGTGTTTAGTTTGAAATAGAGTGGGCTGGCCGCTGTTTTAAAGGCTTGCCATAAATACTTCACAAAAATGTCTTAGCGACATGGTTTAAAAATGGGCTTGGGGCAAAATGTTTGTGTTGTGTTGTGCTTTTCCGCTGCATTGTTGGTTTGATGTCGAAATAAATATCATTTGATGGCACTGATAGAAAAAAGGCCGTAGCGAAAGTGGTTCAAACTTCACAGCAGTAATCACGGTAGCCAAAATATCGCGTTTGAAGAAATGCATTGTTAACCTCCTAACACAGGTAAAAACAAAAAAAGAAGTACATAATATCACCAAAATCATGACGGGTTGGGGACGGGGGAAATTCAGAGATCACGCAAACATTATAAGTGAAATCAAACATAATAATTATTATACGAGCTTGAGTATGACGGATTTTGCTCTCTCTCTCTCTCG